>NC_055995.1:4495542-4808229 GCF_018446385.1 Zingiber officinale | reverse complement strand
AAAGAAGCTGACGGCGGTATTTCTGGCGAAGCTGAAGAGAAGGCGATTATCAAATAGCGTGGGAGTGGTATCTTCGACGTGATCCTTCATCCATCTCGCATTCCAGTCGGAGTTTCTTCGCCGGGCACAGTGAAGGCGACAGTTCTTCGATGGGGCAGCGAGCTTCGTTTCTTCTCCAGCATTCACTCCACTCCCTACACCAGCATCGGAACCCCAAATTTTGTCGAATTCGGTGAAGAAGGCAAGAACCTAGAATTCCAGCAGCTACTGTTTCCCCTTCACTGAGGATTTCCAACCGGACTTCTACCAATTTCTGGCACTAGAGGATGAGATCTATCTGACATAGTGAATAGGGCAGATCTAGGTTGTCGGATTTTGGGCAGATTTCCTTCGCAACTAGCCAATTCCAAGGAGTGGTTACTATAAGGGATATTGTGCTTCCACAAAACTTACATCTCTGACCAGAGACATTGGCATCCACCGGATTCAGGGATTTCCTAGTGACAGAGTTCTCCTCGGTGGTTCTGTTGATGATAGGCAGAGCACTTTTTGTATTAGATTGCGGAGAATTAGATTGTTTAATTAGGTTTTATTTGTTGTTCATGTTTGATTTACATGTTATGTCCTTATGCATATTTGATTAACTTAGTTTTAATTCTGCATTTCTTGTTAATTTCCGAACAGATCTTGTTGCATTTGAGTAGTTTAATTATTGATCTTAGTTGTTCTTTAGTTGTATTTCAATTCTTGTTAATTAGTTTAATTATTATTTTAGTTCCGTAAGCTTACTTTCTTGTTAATGAGAGGCTTAGGCCAGTTGTTTCATGTTAAGTTTTTAGTTGCAATTAGGGTTAATTTCTTGTTTTAGTTCAGAATTTATTTAGTTGCAAATAGCTTTCCTTTCTTTACATTGTCTTTCATTTATTAGAGTAGGCTTCATTTAATGCTTTTCTATTTTATTTTTTAGTTTAATTTAGTTGATGGTGAAATCGTAGCGTAGAGTGACAATACGTTATGAGACCACTATTAATAGGTAGATAGGGTGTTTATTTCATTAGGGTAAATTTCATACTTGTTTTGATATTTTAATTGTTATGTTTAGAATCAAAATCTCAGACCCTCATTTCCATATCAAAAATCCAAAAACATAAATAACATACAATCCTATGGTTACCATCTTATCATTGCATTTATTGGGAGACGACTCGAGTTGCCCCTATGTTATACTAGTATAGATAGATTCGGTACTTAATTCTTTTAATATCATATTACGACAGTACAATCTTAATAGGGTGCAGTGGCCATGACGAATGCAAAGAGGAAATAGAAGGGGAGAAAACTTTTAATAAAGAGAGGAAATCCTAAACAAACGCAGGCGACAACAAGAAAGGTCAAAGAAGAAGTCGTGGAAAGAGAACGAAAAATAGATAAGGGTCGAAGGGAATACATGAAACCTTAAAACTTTGGCAATACTCCACTAGAGTCGTTTGATCATGGGAAGCAGGAGAGGAAGGAGGAATCAAAGCCATTGAATTCAAATGACCACCTATCGCATCAAACCCTAACAGTGACCTATGGCTTCAGATATTCTTTTCACAGACGCACGCCATGTGGCCGAGAGATACAACCCTTATTTATTCGGGATGGGAGGCGACAATCATTATTTTGGTCAAAGAAACGTGCTAACCACACTATGCATTAATTGTAGGTGATGTATCATGATTTCGAGATATGTGTATGGCGGCGAGGGGATGACATCAATTTGAATCGAGCTTCCCATCAGGGACTGAAAAATTTAAAAGGACACAAGAGCCTAGTCAATCGATTTTGCAGTCTCCTTCGACTAGACTTGAAGGAAAGACTTGTGCTACGACGAATAAGATGGGGCCCCTGAAGTTGGGGGCGAAGTCAAGAAGGTTAGTTGATGTGGCGGTCAAAGTCAAAAGGAGTCGACAATCAGGGCTAGCATGGTCGCAGAGCTCGACCAAGCAATTTAACCGATCAGACCTTTTGTCTGAGTGGCTCCTGAGTCCTCCTTGCTCGATTGGAACCCAAGTTATCTTGGTTTGATTGGATCTTCTAGACATACTACTCGATCGAGCTCTTTGTCCAATCGAATGTCGAGTCCTCAAGGTACCTAACCTTTAGTAGCCAATTGGACCTGCTTAAGAGCGATGTCTGATCGGACAGCAGATAGGACTCGTCCAGCTCACCGTTGAAGTGTTACGATTAATAGCCCTTCAGTACAGTAGTTCGATATTCCTTTTTGGCATTTTACGTAACTACTTTTAAATAATCAAAGGAATATTTCTTGTGTTCTCAGTACGATGGAAGTTTCCACCCTACAAGCTATAGTGGATTCAATTTAGAAAAGACTTCAACTTGTGTGTGTTAAATATGAGGTGAAACTGTCAACTTGGCGGTACCTCCAAAGTGGCCCTCCACTGTTGGAAGTGAGAAATCATGGGAGACTTCGTAGACTAACAACAATTCATGTGAGAGTTGAGGCAAATAGCGAGACATTCCGTAGCCATTGAGAATCCATGCATGCTTCTAAACCTACACTTGGATATGTAATTTGGTTGCTTCTTTGCCGTTGACTTCTGATACACATGAGTGGTCAAATGGAGTTCAGCATCCTTCTAAACCTACACTTGGATATGTAATCTGCTTGCTTCTTTGCCATTGACTTCTGTTGGACATGAGTAGTTTGAGTTTGTGTCTGGTTTCTTAAGCCGGTTTGGGAACAATGCGATGTATCTAGCTACTGGATTGGGAACATTGTTCTTCTCTCAGTTGAAGCTGAATGACCAAATCAGATCCAACTCTTCTTAGGAGATCAAACGGCATGCTGAGCCGTACGTGGTCAGTGTTAAAATACCACTTGTGACATAACTTGCATCGTATCAAGCAATCTATGCAATAAAAAAGCAACCACCTTGAGGAGTGTTGAGTCCATATAATGATAGAAATAGATATTACATATGATCTTAATCAAAAAGGTAAAAAAAGATATAAATTGTATAGTTGTATCATACCTTCTTTTAAAGATCTAAATCTCACCCAAAGAGTTTAATTCAGTGATGTGGGATTAGAGTTCTATGCTCTTCACCCTCTTTAGTATAATCTCATGTCATACCGTGTAAAAGAGGTAGATTTAGCGATGTGGGACCAAAGTACCATTGTTCTTCATTTCTCATGCCTCGCCTCCTCTCTGCCTCGCTCAGCCCTTCGCTCCTCCCTTCTCCACTGAAGCTCTTTGGCAATTTAGCAGCTCAGTTTGCTTGGATCATACTCTCCAACTTCTTCCGGAGGTGTTGATGATGTCACCTGGAAGACTCTTGGTGGTGTCCGTGTCTCCGGTCACGGGAAGAGCCCCTCTTCCTTAGGAATCCATGGGGACGAAGCAAGGTATCAAATGTTTTTCAAAGAACAAATATGTTTTTTTTTTGTTTATGCCATTATAGATTTTATATCTTTAAGACTATAATTATGAAGCCTCGACTGCCCACCTCCTCTCCATCGAAGCTCTCTGTCGATATAGCGGCTTGATTTCTACGTACCAAAGGTGCCAATGATGTCACCCCGAAGGCTCTTGATGGCGCCCGTGTATTCACCCCGGTCACTAGAAAGCCCCTCTTCCTTAGGGATCCATGGGGTGAAGCAAGGTATCAAATGTTTTTTTAAAGAACAAAAAAAATTTCTTTGTTTACACGATTATAGATTTTATATCTTTATGCATTCAAATTCAACACACTCAGAAATAGGGGTGTCAACGAATCGAGCTGACTCGTGAGCTTTTTGAGTCGGCTCAAAAAGTATTTGATTCGTATTCGCATTTACCGAATTCGAGCCGAATTCAAATATATTCGAACTTTTTTTCAAGCTGAACTCGAGTCCAATTTATATTGTTTGATAGTTCGCGAGTCGTTCGCAACCCTTAATATTTTATCAATATAAGTTAAATATATATTAAATAAATAAATTTCGAGCCTTTCGAGTATCTATTTTTGAGCAATAATTCAAATAGTTCACGAACATGTTCGAATCTTTCGAGCCGAACTCGAACTCGAGCCTTAATTTGAACAGAATTCAATAAAAAATTTAAAATTTTTCAAGCTTTGAATTGAGCTCAAACTTAAATATACCTATTTTGAGCCAAATTCGAGCCTTAGATTTTTCTTCATATCGACTTGATTCGATTCGTTTACACTCCAACTCAAAAACATAGATAACATAAGCCTTGAAAACTTGCGACTATTTCACTGCTCATTGATAACATTAAGTTAACAATCAACGGAGATTTTGCTCAAATAGTTATTTGTCAACTGTAGGAAAACAGTTCGAATATTTATGTTGAGATCCTTCGTCATCATTTAGCTTTACATTTCGAGTGCATAAAATTTTAATGAATATATATATACCGCATATTCGTTCTTGGGACAGTATACATTTTGAGGATTTTTAGATGCATGTGTTGTGAGAGTGTAGGTTCTGCTTCTTCGATCTGGACGAGCACATGTGAATATGCATTTCGCCGGTACATATTGACACATACTAGTTGGGAGCTTGCTATGATCTTAGAATTGATGTCGAGATTTTATGTAGTTAGAGTTAAACAGGGTCGTACCTGAGTTTTCGTAGGCCTGAGTCGAAGTTTCAAAATTAGGCCCCTGCAATCAATTTTTCTTAATCAAAAGTATTCTTTATTAAGACCTACAAAATACAAAGCAAAATATTAATTTGAAATTGTATATACAATATATGTAATTTAGTTAAACAATAATAAATTATAGATATTACCAATACTCACTTAAATATCACACGTCTTGTCGTTTTTGATGCAAAAATATCAATTAAGCATGAGTAATAAAGATATTCCATAATTTTCTTCTCAATTGATAGCATGGCAAGCTCGTTCAATCTTTCTTGTGACATAGTTGATCGAAGATAATTTTTGATCAATTTCAACTTCGAGAAACTTCTTTCGGCAGTTGCAACTGTAACTGGTATAGTCAACAAAATTATGTAAGCAATATAAGCATTCGGATAACAACCATCCACATCTTTGAGATGATTCCACACGTCTATTGCTCTTTTTGCTTCTGTTGGTAAAGAATGCTTCAAAAGAGTTAACTCCATGAATAACTCATGTCCAGCAATATCAGAATTGTCATTATGCTTTAAACATTGTTCAAGATTTTCACAAGATCTTAACAAATTATCATCATCAACACACTTTAATTTCTCCAAACTGAATAAAAATCCAAAAATTTCTTCATATTTTTTAAATTGTTCAAACCGGCTTTGTAGAGAAGAATACCCTTGATCAATAAAAAAGAGAAAGTAGTTAACTCTGAAAGATTCCTCCGCTGATTGTGTTACCTCATTTGTAACAGTTTCATCAAACTATTTTTTTCTTCTAATAATACGTTTTTCCTTGAATGAAGCTTCAATTCCCAATTCATTTGCCATTTGTTTAGCTTCATTAACAGCCTTTTCAAATCCATGTTCTCTATATTCTTCAAAATTCAACATAAGACTCTTTATATGTTTAATAGCAACATCAATATCTATATCTTCAGCTTGGAGAATCTTGCTTACAATATTTACTGAATGCAACAACTTATACCAAATTACCAAACCAACCAAGAATTCAAAATTTTCAAGATCATGTGTTGCTAAAGACTCAGCCTCACTCTTTCCTGTTGGATCATCACCCATGTCTGCTAAGTCAAGTAAAGCATCTCTTATCTTTGAAATTTGTTCTTTTATCGGTCTCACACTTTCAACGTGACTTTCCCAATGGGTTTGTGACAATGGCTTAAGTATTAAACCTTCCACGTGATGTTTGAAAATTTTCCATCGCTTGGTAGAAGATGAGAATAATTTATATATCCGTTGTATTACTCCAAAAAATGACATAGCTTGAGGACAACAATTCGCAATATCACATAATGCCAAATTTAGGCTGTGACATCCACAAGGAGTATAGAAAGCTCTAGGGTTAATATCTAATAATCTTCTCTGCACTCCATTATGTTTTCCTTTCATATTTGATCCATTATCATATCCTTGGCCTCTTATATCATCAAGATTAAATCCAAGATTTTTCAACACAGTTTTTAACTCAGTAAAAAGTCCATGTCCTGATGTATCATCTACCTTCAAAAATTCAACCCAATATTCTTCTATCACTGCAGAGCTTGCTGAATCACCCACACAACGTATTACAAGGGACATTTGCTCCTCATGACCTGCATCTGGAGTACAATCTAGTATAACTGCATAATATTTGGCCTTTTTAACTTGTGCAATGATTGATTTTTTCACTTCATGTGCTAGCATCTGTATCAACTCATTTTGGATTTTAGGACCAAGATATGTATAATGAGTTTCCCTTGATTGTATCCGACGAATGTGTTCTTTCATTATTGGATCAAACTCCGCTATCATTTCAATCATTTGCAAAAAGTTGCCATTGTTTTCAGCGTAAATTTTCTCATAATCTCCTCGAAATGCCAAGTTGTTTTTTGCCAATCTATGCACAATAGCAATTATCCTCTATAATAGTTGTCTCCAATGCTCCTTCTCTTTGTTGATTTCTACTTGTATGCTATCATCAATTGTCTTATTTTTTTCCAACCTTTTCTCCAATTCAATCCAATTAATCATACAATCAATATGTTCCTTACTTGCTTCATGATTTTTCACACTACGACTCAAGTTATGCCAATTTTTGTACCCTTCATTAGCCAATTGACCAATTTTGTACATGGTACTTTGAGTTTTGAATAATTTGCAATAGAAGCAAAATACTTTGTCGGAAGAAATTGAATACACAAGCCACTTTCTATCCTTTTTTCGCCATTAGGCAATAATCTCTTGTAATGTGATGCATCAAAATACCTACCATTATTGTCTTTAGAAAACAAAATACCATCAACTCTACTTGAACCCCTTTCAACTAAAAATCCTGAATATTTTGATCAATCTTATCCGAATTTTCTAGATCATCAATATTACTTGGAAACAAAGTCTCTTGATTTTCAGATTGATTATTAACCACATCCACATCATCTTCATCATTCGATTCATTTACATTGAGGGTTTGAATCAATTCTATATCCAAAGATTGATCAAGTTCTTCAACATGAATGTTGTTTTCATTCTCTTGTTCCACATTCATTGGATTATCAATTGTTTCTTCTACCATCATTCTCTTGTCACTAGAAAAATATTTATCAATATCTTCTGCTTGACTTTGAATTAATGCTTCCTCCTTTTGCTTTCTCTTTCTTTTCTGATAGCCAGATAGATGTTTGGGATTGGGAGCCATTAATTATATATTTTACCTAAAAAATGTGTAAGAATTATCAAAATATTAAAACTCTTATAGTCTTATGTTGCCCAAATTTTTCTAAAGAATTACATTAACTACAAGAAAAACCCACCTTAAGGGAAGAATTTCCAATTTGATATTTTTGCCTATATTATGCTCCCCTTAGTTAACTGTAACCAAATATGCAAGATATAAACAAGATTCCAATTCTTACTAATGATCTTAATTATCAAGACAAAATCAAAAAAAAAAAAATCCAGCAGCATTGAAAGATACAAATGGAAGCTTTAATCTTGTGTCTCATACCTTATCGAACCTTAGGTAAAGAGAAATGGAAGCTCTAATCTTTAATCTTGTGCCAGATAAATGGAAGCTTTAATCCAAACACAACAAATTCAGCAAAGACAAATTCTGATTTCTGCAATAAGTAAAGAGAAATAGGGTTATAGCATTAAAACCCCAGATTGAAACATCATCAAATTCAAACCAACTAGAGAAGATACGATCATATGAACCTTGCACAGTTGCACTGAATGATTGAAAATTGGAATCAATGAATGGGAAAGAAAGAAAATAAGAAATGTCGACAATGACGTGAACAACAAGTCAGCACTCAGCAACTTAGGTAGCGTCGCGATTGTTGAATCATGAATGTTGAGCCTCGAACGATGCTTCCTTGTTCAAAAATTTTGATAGAAGGCAATAGCCAACAAGAGACCGCAATAATAAGGGGAGGAGAAGCATCACAGGTGGCTTCGTGGAACAACGGCGAGTCGGCGACGCGGAACGACAGCAGCACTGCGGACCGACGACGTTAGCTGTTGACGACGGGGAAGTGAAAAATCGAGAACATGTGGAAGAAAAAGGGGAAATAGGGTTCAACTTATTTTTTTACACTTTTACATAAAGTTTTTAAAATTATAATTAAGTCCTTGAAAAGTGTAGCTCGATTATTACAAAGACCCTCTATTGTGCTCCAACTATTGGGCCCCCTAAGATGATGGGCCCTGAGACAGTTGACTCTTGGGACTGTGCTCAGGTCCGGCCCTGGAGTTAAACTAATTGGGGTTGGTGTTAGAACACTTGACAAAGATCCCATGACCAAAAAAAAATTAGTTGTGAAAAATAATCTCCAATTGATTTCAATCAATTGAGATTTATCATATTTAGCATTATAATCAAAGATCGACAGTAAAAGATAATATTTATATATTTATTATATTCACTCTATGATATTATTATTATTATTATTATTATTATTATTATTATTATTATTGTATGACATATTTAATATTGTTATGATTAATTAGATAATTTGTATAAATAAACCTTTTAACTTAATCAATAATATATAATTATTTTTTATTTTCTTTATTTCTATCATGGTATCATCGTCATGATCCTTTGTACCTATTTCTTCTTTTAATCTATTCCTCAACGTTCATTTCTTTCCTTGAATCCCTGAATCCCTCTTTTGCTAATTCTTCTTCTTTCGTATTTTTTTTTTGTGTTTAATTTCTCTTTCTATTGTTAATTCTTTACTTTTTGTTAAAGAAAAAAAAATCTTTCCCTCTCTTCCACGTTTCTTTGCTTCTCTCCTTTCTTTCCTCTACCGCTGACGCCAAGAGGGGATTTGTCGCTGCCCCTTCTCCGGCCATCCAGCTCCATCATGAGTAGCCCCATCTGATGTCTTCCTCCTCTAGCGAGATACAGGTCTCATGCATCAATCATCACTGCCCAATAGCTCTAGAAGCTATTGGCCGGTTGTTGCAACCGCCCAACCAAAAAGCTGTGATCTCCTTGTGCCGTCGAACAGCAAGGTTCCAGTGCCGAAAATTGTTTTCAACCGCCAAAAATTCTTCTAGCAAGCCACAGTAGCAAACTCCGGCCAATTTGCTCCCTTTCTGTTCATGAGCAGTAGCCTATAGAAGCCAACTTTTTTTCTTTTCTACTATCCAGGGATGAGTTAATTATTCTCGATGTTAGATACTCAACGACATCAAAGTGGTCAAAAGCAAAGTTCAAACCGATGTCATATTTATCATATCATTGGTCATACTGATATTCATTACTCTAGAAGATTTGATTGATCTTATAGTCAAAGAAGATGTCAAATTTGTCTCAAAATTGGACATATTGGTATTCAATGTCCTAAAAGATTTGACTCAAACTTTGCTGGTGGTACTATAACATTAGGACAACCAACTATTTCACAAGGAGAACCTGAATCTTCAAATCAATCATCATCTTCTTAGTAATCTACAGCTTAGTCATCTCATTCTGGAGTATTCTCACTTTCTATCTCTCCTAATATAGTTTCATCGACTCCTAAGAACCCAAAATAATATTCGGATTCTAGAGCAACTCATTATGTTACACTGGAGTATAATATTCTCACAGAAGTTTCACCTTATTATGGACCTAACATGGTACCAATAGGTAATGGCTCAGGTTTATAAATTACTCACCTTGGAAACACATCCTTTCACTCATGTGGTCGAACTTGTCGTATGCGCAACACTCTTCACGTTCTTTTTATCACCAAAATTTTACTTTATGTGTGTTAATTTGCTCTTGATAATAATGTGTTCTTTGAATTTCATCATCATCATTATCTTGTGAAAGATCCCACAACAAGAACTATTTTACTCCGAGTAAACATTAAAGATGACCTCTTTCATCTTCAACCCATCTATAGAAATGCTTTTGTTGGAGAACGCACTGATAAATTTTCTTGGCATGCACGTCTTGGTCATCTATCGTTATGTCTTGTTTAGAAAATCATTAATCAATAAGTTTTACCAATTTCTTTAGCTTCCTCATTTCATTTATGTGAAGCTTGCAAGAAAGTAAAATTTCATAAATTACCTTTTGTGTCTTTTACTAACATCTTTGGTTTTCATTTAAAAATTATTCACTTTGGTGTGTAGGGGTCCTACTCCTATTCTATCTAATCAAGGTTTTTTTTATTATGTTATTTTTATTAACATTTTAGCAATTTTACTTGAATTTTTCCTATGAAAAGAAAGTCTGATCTCTTTGATATTTTTTATCATTTTCAAAAGCATGTTGAGCATTATTTTGATCATAAAATACTCTATCTTCATTCTAATTATGGAGGAGAGTATCAAGCCCTTTATCGTCATCTTACCTCCTCAAGCATTGTTCATCGAGTCTCTTGTCCCCACACTCTTGAACAAAATGGATCTGCTGAGAGAAAACATCATCATATAATTGAAACTGCCTTAGCCCTTCTTAATCATACCTCAATTCCGCATAAATTTTGGGATGGCGTTGTCCAAACCTTAGTAGACCTTATCAATCATTTGCCCACTCCACTATTTCAAAACAAAATCCCCTTGGAAAGACTTTATAATCACTCTCAGGATTACTCATTCTTCCGTATATTTGGTTGCGCATGTTATATTTGGTTGCGACCTTACTCTAAACATAAGTTAAACTCTCAGTCTCAACAATGTATTTTACTTGGCTATAGTAATTTGCATCACGGGTATCATTGCCTACATATATCAACTGGGCAGATATATATTTCTCAACATGTTACTTTTGAGGAGTCTCTCTTTCCATTTGCAATTGTTCCCTTGGACATTCCCTTAGATAGTCAAGGCACCTTTCTGATTTCCCCTTATAGTATATCAAAATTGGCATAGGTTGCTCCAACAAGACATACTCAAAGTCCAAGGAAAGATGAAATTTTGGGCTATGCTGCATCTCCACCAAATCTTGTAGACTCAACATCTAGCAATGTTCTTCTCTTAGTCCTTGATTCCCATCAATTTGACCACTCGTCTCCGAGTAGTTCCGATGATGATAATCCTTGTCGTATGCTTCCTCTGAGCGAGATTTATGCTCAATATCCACCAGTTTCCACCCGTTATCCTCTTCCACTGTCTAATTGCTTTTTCAAATTTTGTTGAACCAACTAGCTTTACATAGGTAATCAAAGTCCCAAATTGGCATGTTACGATAGCTACAGAGTTTGATGCTCTTCTCCGTAATAAAATATAGATCTTAGTTCCTTGTACTTCATCTATGAATTATGTGGTCTCTAAATGGGTTTATCAAATCAAGTATCATGCAGATGGATCCATTGAACACTACAAAGCTTGTCTTGTTACAAAAGTTTTTAGTCAACAATCAGGTATTGACTTCAATGATACTTTCAGTCCGGTCGTCAAAATCACAACTATCATATTGTGACTATCTATAGTTATTAGCTTCAATTGACTGATACAACAATTAGATGTTTCCAATGCTTTTCTTCACGGACAGCTTGAAAAAATTGTATTTATGGAGTAACCATCTGGTTTCATCCACCCACAATTTTTAACACATGTTTGTAAACTTCAGAAATCTATATATGGTCATTAACAAGCATTTCGTGCGTGGTTTCATTGTCTATCTAATTGACTTCACATTCAGGGGGTTTTAGTCAAAAACTGACTCTTCATTATTCTATAAATGTAATGGAAAATTTATCATATTTTTTCTAATTTATGTGGATAATATTTTAATAACTGCCAGTGATTAAGAAGGTATCACTTCTTTCCTCTATCTTCTTAGTCAAGAGTTTCCGATTCGGAACCTCGGCAAGGCTCATTTTTTTCTTGACATTGAGTTTCTTCCACGTGCTGAAGGTTGTCTTCTCTCTCAAAGCAAATATAGCACTGGACTTCTTCAACATGCTAAAATGGAGGGCATGCATCATATCTCCACACCAATCATTGAAAGAGGTTTTAATGCTCCTTCCTCTCCTTTAATGAATGACCCCCAGATCTACTGAAGTATTATTGGTGCCCTATAATATGTCACTATTACAAGACCTGACATTTCTTTTTTAGGTAATCGTATCCGTCAATTTATGCATTCTCCCACTGAGTATCATTGAGAAGGTGTTAAGAGAATTCTTCGTTATTTTAAAGGCACAATTTTATAAGATCTTTTATATCGTCAGTACTCACTAGAGTTGATGCCTATTTTGATGCAGATTGGCCAGGTCTCCTAAAGGCAGACGTTCAACTAGTGGGTATGTAATATTTCTTGGACGAAATCTTATTTCTTGGCTTTCGAAGAAGTAACCTACAATTTCTCGCTCAAGCACTTGCTGAATACAAAGTTATCACTAATGTGACATCCAAAATTATTGGCTACAATCTCTTATTTCGGAATTACATTTTTTCCCACCCACTACGCCCAAAATCTGGTGTGATAGTATAAGAGAAACTTATCTTGTGGCAAATTCAGTCTTTCGTGCCCGTACCAAGCACGTGGAGTTTGATTTTCATTTTGTTCGCGAACGTGTGGCGATTCAACAACTTTCGATTTCTTACATCTCTACAAAAAATCAAATTGCTAATATATTCACCAAGCCATTATCTTGACACTGTTTTACCAAGTTAGCAATCAAACTCAACGTTCGGGCACTCCCAATGAGTTTGTTGAGGGTATTGACTAGGGGTGTAAACAAATTGAATTGAGCTGATTATGCTGAAAAATCTAAGGCTTGAATTCGGCTAGAAATAGCTATATTCAAGTTTGAGCTCGATTTGAAGCTCGAAAAATTCAAAATTTTGTGTTCGAGTTTGGTTCGAATAAGGCTCAGGTTCGAGTTCGGCTCAAAAGATTAGAACATGTTCACAAACTATTCGAATTATTGCTCAAAAATAGGTATTTAAAAGGCTCGAAATTTATTTATTTAATATATATTTAACTTATATTAATAAAATATTAAGGCTCGCGAGCGGCTCGTGAACTATCGAACAATATAATTTGGGCTCGAGTTCAATTCAAACATGTTCGAGTTCAGCTCGAATTTAATAAATTTGAATACGAATCAAATATTTTTCGAGCCGACTCGAAAAGCTCTTGAGCTGGCTCGATTCGTTTGCAGCTCTAGTATTGACAGCAGAAAAAGTAGTTATGGAAAATAATCTCGAATTAATTTCAATCAATCGAAATGTATCCTATTTGACATCGTAATCAAAGATCGACAACAAAAGATATGTTGGATATATGTGAATAGGGAAGTCGAAGAGGCATGGAGTGTTGGTGCGGTTAGCACTAACGATTTAACCCAGGTTTTGATGAATGACAAATAGGTTAAGTTAGTTTTGTTGTTGTCTGACACTTTGATCGAGTGTGCAGGAGAAGTCCAGACAGGTCGACGGGCTGACCGGATGTCTGGCACGAAGTCCAGCTAGGTCGACGGGCTGACCGGATAGCTGGCGAGAAGTCCAAGCGGGTCGACGGGCTGACCGGACGCTTGGCGAGAAGTCCAGCTAGGTCGACGGGCTGACCGGATAGCTGGCGAGAAGTCCAAGCGGGTCGACGGGCTGACCGGACGCTTGGCGAGAAGTCCAGACGGGTCGACGGGCTGACCGGACGTCTGGCAGGTAAGTAAGGTAAGTCACTGGAAGGGAGTGACTGCGAGGACGCGTTCCCGGGAAGGGAACATTAGGCGTCGATCCGGCTTAGATCCATTTCGGATATCTAAGTCGAGATCGTGACTAGATTCCGGTCTCGGAAAGACGGAATCTAAGTCATACTAACTTGTGCTAATTCATACTATTATAAATGTGCTAATAATCTATGTTGCAGGGTATATATTGCCTCGGACTAACTTTGTTTTGCAGGAAAAGGGAGTTTTCTGGAACAAGGTGGTCCGGGCGCCCGGAAGGAATCCAGGCGCCCGGAGGTCCGGGCGCCCGGAAGGGATCCGGGCGCCCGGAAGGCAAATCATATCCAGCCGAGTCGTCGTCACGTGGAGCATCACGGTTTGTGCAGCTACGTCACATTCCAGGCGCCCGGAAGGAATCCAGGCGCCCGGAACAGCATATAAAAGAAGCCCCAGGCAGGAGCTTCAAACAATCAATTTTCATCTGAGAACTCTTCTACTGCTGGTCTTGCTGCTCGACGTTCAGTGCGACGCCAACAACGCTCCGACAAAGTGCTCCTTCGGCTTTTATTTAATTTCCTTGTCGGTATTGCTTTATTTTCACTAGCATTTCCTGTACTTATTCTGTAATCATATTTCAACTTGTTAGTGATTGCCCAACGAAAGTGGTCAAGGATCACGGGCCTTCGAGTAGGAGTCGTCACAGGCTCCGAACGAAGTAAAAAACATTTGTGTCTATTTTACTTTTCCGCTGCGTCTATACTCTAAGTTTTCGAATCGATATTCACCCCCCTCTATCGAATCTAACGGTCCTACAAGTGGTATCAGAGCAGGTACCGCTCTGATTTGGTGCAACCACCAGTCAGGCAAAGAGGGGTGTTTTTTTTAAGAAAAATAGATATCGTTCGTCTTTTAAATAAAACCTTACGCCTTTCGTTTTTTTCCCTCCAAAACGGTTTTTGAAAAATACATCGCCATCTTTTCACCATTGTTTAGTATTTAAAAAATATTACATTTTCAAAATTTTGAAATAATATTTTTTTAAAATATTTTATTAATATTTTAATAATATTTTATTATTTTTTCCGAAAATAGTGAAATATTATTTTTTTTTCAGCACTGCTAATCCAAGACCAAGTCTTGGGATTTTTTTTCTGTTTCTCTGTGTGCAAGAATAATGACTCTTCAAGAAGGACGGAACCCCCACGAACCACCACCATACGATCAAGATTTCAACTATTGGAAGCGATTAATGGAATGCTTCTTAGGAAGCGTAAACTTTGATTATTGGCTGATATTGAGAAAACCTTCTCAGAACTCAGAACTAAACACAAATGTAAGTAAAATCATTTGTAATGTTTTACCTAACAATGTTTTATGCAGAGTAAAAAAGTACAAAGATGCACATGAGCTTTGGACCCAATTGATCAAACTTCACGAGGAGCCGATGGAGCTTGAGGATCAAGTAAAAATCGAATCTGAACTCGGGTTAGATCCAATCGAAAAGCCGACTGAATTAGGGGTTGCGCTCAAGGTTAGTGATATTTACCAAAATACCCCTGCTAATAGTAGTTTAGAAAATATGAGCATTGATCTGGTTATTTCTGAAAATATATGTGAAAACAATGTAGTTGACAATAATTACAAAAATACCCCTAAGATATTATCTGATAAAACAAATCCAATTAATTTAAAAAATTCAAACTTAAACCTAAACAAATCTGAAAACTCAAATGATAGAGAGAACAAGGTGAATATTGATCTAGATAAAATTAATAAATTATTTAATAATCTAGACAATATTAATCTAGAAAATCCTATCCAAACCCAAGATAATTTAATTAATAAAAAATTAAATTTTAACGATAAGAATAATCTAATAAATTCCACTAATTATATCAACTTTAAAAATAAAGAAAATATAAGAATAAAATCAAACACTTTGATAAAATCAAAACTAAATTTAACAAAATTAAAATTAAATGTTAAGAATAACATATTAAATAAAGATAATCTGAAAAATTCAAAATTAACAATTAATAAAAGGTTAAAAGATAAACCTTTAAGGAAATATAATTCAAACAATTTAATTAATTCAAATTTAAAAATGAATAAAAACTTAAACTTTAAAAATAAGCTATTAAAGAAAAATAATTCAATTAACCTAATAAAAGTGAAAATGAAAGAAAATTTTAAATACATTCTCTTAAAGAAAGATAATTTGACTAATTTAATTAATTCAAAATTAAAAACTTGAATCTAAATTACAAATTAAACATTAAATTTTAACCAAAACTTAACTATAATAAACCCAGAACTAAAAACTAAATTTATGGCCAATAAATCAGGGGGAGGCTCCAGAATAGCTGACACCTCTAAAACTAACCTACCCGACAGGGTAACCCTAACCAACCTACCCGAAAAGGGTAACCCCAACCAACCTACCCGACAGGGTAATTAGGACTAGTTAAAGAGGGTTCAAGTTTAACTTGAATAATGGTACTGGTGAAGTTTTTTGATGATAGTACGTTGGGGAAGCTTGGGCATCACATGTCTAGAAAGATATGACTTCAATCTGGTGCATTTGGCCAAGTGGAACCGACCGAAGCTACCTTTAAATGGATCCTAACTAGTTAGACCAAGGTTTAGTACTAAGCTCCGTGGATAGGACTATTCGGAAAATCTCGAAAGGTTGGTTACTTCTAATGACGTCCAAGTGACTCACCAAGCTTAGAAGTTTATCCGAAGAATGTCTATTTGTTGAGACCAAAGCTAAACCTGAATCTAACACAAGTTAAATCAAACTCTATAATAAAATCTAATTCATCTCACAAAATTATAGTATTCCCTGATTGATAATCTAGATCGGGTGAGATGAATAAGGATTAAATTAATTTTCAAACTAAATTAAAATTAATTAAAAATAAAATTCTAATTTCAAATTACTTAAAATTAAAATTTGAATTTCAAATTACTTAAAATTAAAATTTGAATTTCAAATTAAAATAAAATTTCAAATTTCAAATTTCAAATTAAATTTCGAATTTAAAATTAAATTAAAATTAATTTAAATTAAATTAAAATTAATTTTTTTTACTTGAAAATTTATTTTAAAAATTAAACTTAATTTTTTTTTATTTAAAAATTATTTGAAAAATTCTTTAAAAACTATTTTTAAAATTCTTTAAAAACTATTTTTAAAATTCTTTAAAAATAATTTTAAAAATTCTTTAAAAACTATTTTAAAAATTCTTTAAAAACTATTTTAAAAATTCTTTAAAAACTATTTTTTAAAATTCTTTAAAAACTATTTTAAAAATTTTTTAAAAGCTTTTTTTTAAAAAAAAAATATTTTAAAAACAAATTTAAAATCTTTAAAAAATTCTTTTAAAAATTCTTTAAAAACATTTTAAAAATTATTTTAAAAAATCTTTTAAAAATCATTTTAAAAACTTTAAAAAATTCTTTTAAAAATTATTTTAAAACATTTTAAAAATTATTTTAAAAACTCTTTTAAAATCATTTTAAAAAACTTTAAAAAATTCTTTTAAAAATTATTATAAAACATTTTAAAAATTATTTTAAAAACTCTTTTAAAAAATCATTTTAAAAACTTTAAAAATTCTTTTAAAACCTTTTAAAAATTATTGTTATTTTAAAAATTATTTTAACTTAAAAATTATTTTAACTTAAAAATTATTTTAACTTAAAATTATTTTAATATAAAAATTATATTTTTAAAATTATTTTAACTTAAAAATTATTTCAAAAATTATTTTTTTAAAAAAAAAAACTTTTAAAAATCATTTAAAAAAAAATTTAAAAAATCATTTTAAAACTATCTAAAAATTTGTATCATTTTGAAAAATTCTTCTTATTTTTTCACTATAATGAAATTTTATTAACTTAAAAATAGTAATAATAAATTATTTCTATAGATTATTTTCACTTTAAAAATTATTATTTTAACTTTAAACTCATTTTTAATCTTAAACATCATTTTAACCTTAAAATTAATTTTTAATTTGACTTAACTAAAAATTAAATCTTAAATTAAAACTTAATATTGAAATTACAATTAAAATTAAAATTTTTAACTTAAACTTAAAATTAAACTTAAACTTAAATTAACCACTAATATTAATTTAAATCTAAAATCAAAACTGAATTAAACATATGTTAATTGACATAAAACATATTATAAAAATCATTTTAAATTCCTTTTAAATGCTGTTTTAGAAATCCCTTTAAATTTTTTTTAATAATAATAATAATTATAACTAACACTTTCATTGACCAACTCAATCAAGTAATATGAAATTTAAATTACTTCACTAAGTATTAAATTATTAAATCAAGTAAAAACTAATCAATAAATTATTGATAATGCTTAATTGAATTAATAAAATCTTAATTAACCTAACTTTAATTAACTAACTCTTATTTAACCTTAAACTAAAGTTAAGCACCTGAATCTAAAATTAATTAATAATTGATTAATCAAATTCAAATAAACAGTTATACCAAGGATACGGAGATAATAATATATGTATTACTAAATTAGACAAATGTGTTAGGGCTTTGAAATTTAACACAACCAAACCTTAGTATTAAAGGGGAGATACTAAATTAAGGGGAGTAACCAATTCAGGGGGAGGTTCAATTTCTTTTAAATCCCCTAGAAAAATTAATAAATAAGGAGGATTAATAAAGGAATATCAAATTCAGGGGGAGGTTTGTTTTTTAATTATCTCCTTAAGCGTTATTTTTTAATCTTCTCTTTAAAATCTCTCTAGAAAATTCTACCTCATTTAAAAAAAAAAAATTTACTTTGAATATTTTTAGCAAATATTTTCAAAATTTTAAGTATCAAGTTCAGGGGGAGAAATTAATTAAAATTTTGTGTGTTTTTTTACATATATTTTAAAACTAACTTATTTTTAAAACACCAGTTTTCAAAAAGTTAAATTTAACTAAGGTTAATCCCACCTAATTTTTAAACCTGATTTTAAAAGTTGAATATTGCAAATTTAAACTTATTCAGTTTTTTAACATATGCTTGAAAATTCAACTTTCCAAATTTAGCTTTTATCAAATTAGCCTTAAAAACCTATTTTGGCAAAAAATTTACTTCTTGAAAAATTATTCTTACTTGTTTAATTTTTGCTTTGTTTTGAAAAATCGAAGTTGAAAATTTACCTTTTTGAAAAGTAAATGTTACTTAAACATGAAAAGTAAATTTGAAAAACCTGATTTGAAAATTTTTACACACTTGAAAAGTTAAACTTGATTAATTTTATACTTTTCAAAATTCAACTTGTCTCCCCCAAGTTAACTTGATTATTTTTTTAACTTGGTGTTAAAAATTGTAGTTTTATCTTTCAATTTTGAACCAAACTTAGATATGTTTAAAAATCTGATTACTTTTTACAGTAACTCTACACTATGATTGTTTACCCTTGCTTATTTTTTATGAATGCCAAAGGGGGAGGGTTAGGTGGTTAAGTTAGCTAAACCAATTTGAAAATACAAACTAACTTTAAAACCACATAAATGCATGTTGTTTCTTGCATATGTTTTCACTAACTTAACCAGGTTGTCATTCCATCAAAAAGGGGGAGATTGTTGGTGCGGTTAGTACTAACGATTTAACCCAGGTTTTGATGAATGACAAATAGGTTAAGTTAGTTTTGTTATTGTCTGACACTTTGATCGAGTGTGCAGGAGAAGTCCAGACAGGTCGACGGGCTGACCGAAGTCCGGCTAGGTCGACCGGATAGTGGCGAGAAGTCCAAGCGGTCGGGGCTGACCGGACGCTTAGCGAGAAGTCCAGCTAGGTTGACCGGACGCTTGGCGAGAAGTCCAAGCGGTCGACGGTGACCGGACGCTTGGCGAGAAGTCCAGACGGTCGAGCTGGCCGGACGTCTGGCGGGTAAGTGAGGTAAGTCACTAGAGGCCGCGTTCCCGGGAAGGGAACATTAGGCGTCGATCCGGCTTAGATCCATTTCGGATATCTAAGTCGAGATCGTGACTAGATTCCGGTCTCGGAAAGACGGAATCTAAGTCATACTAACTTGTGCTAATTCATACTATTATAAATGTGCTAATAATCTATGTTGCAGGGTATATATTGCCTCGGACTAACTTTGTTTTGCAGGAAAAGGGAGTTTTCTGGAACAAGGTGGTCCGGGCGCCCGGAAGGAATCCAGGCGCCCGGAAGGCAAATCATATCCAGCCGAGTCGTCGCCACGTGGAGCATCACAGTTTGTGCAGCTACATCACATTCCAAGCGCCCGGAAGGAATCCAGGCGCCCGGAACAGCATATAAAAGAAGCCCCAGGCAGGAGCTTCAAACAATCAATTTTCATCTGAGAACTCTTCTACTGCTGGTCTTGCTGCTCGACGTTCAGTGCGACGCCAACAACGCTCCGACAAAGTGCTCCTTCGGCTTTTATTTAATTTCCTTGTCGGTATTGCTTTATTTTCACTAGCATTTCCTGTACTTATTCTGTAATCATATTTCGACTTGTTAGTGATTGCCCAACGAAAGTGGTCAAGGACCACGGGCCTTCGAGTAGGAGTCGTCACAGGCTCCGAACGAAGTAAAAAACATTTGTGTCTATTTTACTTTTCCGCTGCGTCTATACTCTAAGTTTTCGAATCGATATTCACCCCCCCCCCCCCTCTATCGAATCTAACGGTCCTACATGGAGCTCCATTGTGAATGGGACTTTAGTCCCACATTGGGAGCTCCAAAGCACTTTGATTGGTTTATATTGATTCACATGCTTTGATGATATGAACAAATGCATGGGGAGAGATTCTCTCTCACGCGTGGGTGCATAGGAGGGTACAAATCTAGGGCCCGGATTGCACTGAATCATGTTGACTCGTGTGTGAGCATGACCTGCGTGCACTGAATGTCAAACCGGTCGGGGCAAAATTTACCCAAGTGAAAAAGCAGGATTAATGCAGAATCAAAACGAGTGAAACACTAGCATTAATGTTGCCATTGATCTGAGCTCCTATATAAGGAGGCTACGATCATAAGCCTCAAAGCACAGTCGGAGGTGAGACTAATCTGTTTCAAGGAAACTGCGTTCATCGCCGGCCTCGGTTCACTTAGTGTGCATGCCCAGTCAAGTTCTATGCTTCTCACACCCAGTCAAGTTCTACGTTTCGCCCACCCGATCAAGTTCTACGCTTCACCCGCCCGGTCGATTAGCTTAGTCAAAGGCTCACTTGCCTGGCTACTTCATCCGCTCGGCCACCGTCTACACTTAGCCAATCTCAAGCTCAACTTCGACCCGACCGACTGCATTCATTCGGCAACTAGTTCACTCGCTCGGTCGACCGTTCACTCGCTCAGTCGCTTGACTGGCCATTAGGCTGCTTCGCTCGCCCGACCGCACATTCACTCGGTCGCCCGACTCTCTCATTCGACCTCTCTACTCGGATGACCTCCGCTTGGCAGCTAACTCACTCGTTCAGCCCCTTTGCCCAAACGACCTCTAGCTCTCTCGTTCGACCTCTCTACCCGAACGACCTCCAGCTCACTTGGTAGCTAACTCGCTTGCTCGGCCTTTCTGCTCAGATGGCCTCCAACTCGCTCGGCAGAAGCTCACTCGACCTCTCCAACCGTCCGATCGTAAGCTGACTCGGTCGCTTAGCTCGTTCGGCCGCACTACCCAGTCGGACTTTCAGTTTGATCAGCAACTCGGTCGGCCTTGCTACCTGGTTGGCTACTGAACCCGATCGACCCTTTAGTCTGCTCGAACTTTGCTAGTCAGACTTGGTGTTCAATCTGCACTCAACAATTGGCAAAAACCAGCCCCTGCAGGCAGCCTGAGATTATTAGCTCAGGTTATCTCGACATATAAGTTGAATTTAATTTCATGTAATTTAAATTTGACAAAGACCCAAATATCTTTGGTAAATTATTTTGTCTAAAAATCTTGAAACAGACTCGCTTCTATTGAGATGGCCACAGAACAGAATGTTGAGATACAACAGATTCAACACATGAAGGCCCCCTCCGTCTTGATTGGAACTGTGTCAATCAACCACGGGGAAAAGTCGGAGAAGTTTAGTGGACTGAAATTCAAGAGGTGGCAGCAGAAGATGCTCTTCTACTTGACCACGCTCAATCTGCCCCGGTTCTTGACCGAGGACCCTCCCAAGTGAGTCGAGGATGTTGATGTGTAAACCATTAGTGCAGTGAAGGCATGGACTCATTCTTAGTTCCTTTACCGAAACTACATCCTCAACTGCCTTGCCGACTCGATGTACGCTGTGTATAGCATAAAGAGAACGGCTAAGGAGCTGTGGAAGTCCCTGGATAAGAAATATAGACGGAGGTGTTAGTATTTGCCCTAGTACCAAATATGAGATGATTGTAAAGGGCTCATTTTTGTATCATATTTCATTATTAATAAAAGGCAAAGTTGGTTATTATATTTGTTTCAATTCAGTGTCAATTGAATAAGTATAATAATGTCATTCGGTAATAGGTTCTTATCTACAGTATATCAATTGGTTGAATTGATAGTGAGACATTGTAGATATACATGGAACACTAATCTTAACTATTCCTAGTCAAGCATTAATATACAAGGACAATATTAATGCGTTAAGACTAGCATGTAGGTCAACGGATGACTTAATCTCACAAGTCATGGATATGAGATATCAGGTTGACACATGAGTATATATTAGAGAATATATACTGAATGACCCACCATGAGAATATTTCATGGATCATTATATGAGTGTCATAAACATTCTCATGTGACTATTGGTATAAATAGTCCTTAGACTTGAAGTCACTACAGTTCCCTACATAAGGAGTTGTGTACTTTAGTATCAGCAAATGTCACCTGTAACAAAGTAGACAATAAAGTCGATCACTGGGTATGCAATAAATTATTCGGAGGGATGTGAGTGATGTAGATGGGATCTATCCCTTCCATATGACGGAAGCGATATATATAGACCTCTTGATTAGTAGGACACAAGAAAGCATGATCATGCTAAAATAAGTCAATATGAGATATTGAGCTTATTTGATTATGTCTACTTAGAGATCAAGAAACACAAAGGTTGATAAGAGGATAACACGGTCTATGCCTCATTAATCAATCTAGATATCAAGGATAGAGGGACTAAGCCATACAAGATAATAGCCACGAACAGGTTAAGTCGGATCTCGATTTTCTCATCACTTGGGTAGCAATGATGTCTTGCTAGATGTCATTCATTACTTATGTATCTAAATATTGATTTGGGTACATTGCCAACGTTACAAGAACATATTGGGTCACACACAAAGAACAAGTAGATTTGAAGATGGGTTCATATGATGAATCATTAGATTAAGTCTAATCCGAATTAGACTTATTGAGTTAGACTCAATTGGATCTAATTATTGGATTAAGCCCAATTCAAATTAGACTCAATGAGTCAATTCAAATTAATGAAATGTGATTCATTGAATTTGAAATTGCATGAGATTAATTGAGTAAGACTCGATTGAATTAGACTTGAGTTAGAATCAAGTGAATTAGACTTGAGTTAGACTCAAGTGAGGATTAATAGAGATATTCATTGAATTTCGAAATTCAATGAATCATTTCATTCAATTTTTTAAATTAAATTTAAAATGAGGAGTTTCAAGTGTGGTCCTTAATGGAGTGTAAATACTCATTAAGGCTCATTAATTGAATTAATGCTCATTAAGTGTTTTCATTGGATGAAAATGCTTAAATATTTTTCTCTTCATTTTTGGGTAGATCTTCATTCTCTCCTTCCTCTTCTCTCTTCTTGGCTGAAACACCTACTTTAGGTTGCTAGCAAAACCTTAGGTGTTTTCCTTCTCCAACTTGTGAGTTTGTGAGACAAACGAAGGCAAGACTTGTTCGTGTGGATATCATAGAGGCGTGAATGTGTGATCGTGTTCTGATCTAAGTTGTCTGGAGTCCGTGTGCACGCACCAAAGGTATAACCTTTTTCATGCTCTTTTAGAAAACTTAGTATATTTTCCTTTTTCCCTTCGCATGGATCTCCTAGAGGAACTAGATGATTTCCGCTGCGCATAAACGTGTTTAGTACTCTAGTTCCTTACAGGATGATGCAGGGGCCAAGAAGTTCATCATGGGTCGATTCCTAGACTACAAGATAGTTGACTCTAAGACAGTGATCAGCCAAGTCTAGGAGCTTCAGGTGATCTTGCACGAGATCCACTCAGAAGAGATAGTTCTGAGTGAAACCTTCCAGGTGGCTACTATCATTGAGAAGGTCCCCCACCACCACCACCACCTAGAAGGACTTCAAGAACTACCTGAAGCATAAGCGGAAGGAGATAAATGTGGAGGAACTCATTGCTAGACTTTGCATCGAAGAAGATAACAAGAGTTTAGAGAGGAAGTTGTTCTCTCAGGCTACTGTGAAAGCCAACGTGGTCGAGCACGGTCAAAGCTCAAAACAGAAGAATCCCAAGTCTTTCAAGATGGGACCCAGAGGAGGTATAAGCAAAAAGAAGTTCTCTGGAAATGAATTAAGAGGTTAACCTGAACGAGGAATCAGAAATGGATGACCTCCGCACAGTGGTCTCAGAACTGAACTTGGTCGGTTCAAAACCACGGTAATGGTCGATCGATATTAGAGCCACCAGACATGTGTGCTGCAACAAGGAGCTGCTCCACAACTTTGAAGAAGCCAATGGAGACAAGCTGTTCATGGGGAACTCGGTAACCTTAGACATCATGGGCCAAGGAAAAGTGGTGCTGAAGATTACCTCGGGCAAGGACCTCACTCTGAATAATGTGTTGTATGCTCCAGAGATTCAAAAGAATTTAGTGTCCAGATAACTATTAAGCAAGCATGTCTTTTCACATTGTTTTTGAGTCAGACAAAGTTATACTGTCTAAGAATGAAATGTTTGTAGGAAAAGACTATGTATTTGATGAGTTGTTTAAGCTCAATGTAATGACGATTAGGCCTAAGATAAATAAAAATGAAAGCTCTTCCACTTATATGCTTAAGTCTTCATATTTGTGGCATGGTAGACTAGGATATATTAACTACGATGTATTACGTAGATTAATAAATATGCAAAGTATATCAGGATTCCACCTTGACCCGAAACACAAGTGTGAGATTAGGGATAGCAATTTTCCCCGCGGGTTTGGGGCCCCGCGGGGAAAACCTGAAATGGGGATGGGGATCCCCGATTTTTCGGGGATGGGGCGGGTTCGGGGCGAGTATGGGAATACTATCCCCATTCCCGAACCCACGCGCCCGAATATTATTATTATTATTATTATTAAATAATAATATGATTTTTTTTAAAAAAAAAGTATTAATAATAGTGTTAATATTAATATTAAAATTTTTGAAAATATTATTAATAATAATATTATTAATATTGATAGTAATATTAATATTATCATTAATAATAATTATTAAATAATAATAATAATAATAATAATATAAATTAAATTTGGGAAAGAGGCGGGGATGGGGATTTATCCCCGTGGGTTCGGGTTCGGGGAATCCCCGAACCCGAAAAAATGAGAACGGGGCGGGGATGGGAATGGCAAACCCGCCCCCGCCTCGACCCATTGCTATTCCTATGTGAGATTTATGTTGAAGCAAAAATAATAAGGTCATCCTTTCAACATATTGAAAGAAACAACTAACCACTCAGGCTAATTCACACCGACGTGTACGACCTCAAAAGTACTCCAACACGTGGTGAGAACAAATATTTCATCACTTTTGTAGATGATAATACAAAATATTGTTATGTGTATCTTCTCAAAAGTAAGGATGTAGCTATAGAAAAAATTTCTCTCTATAAGAATGAGGTTGAAAACCAACTTAATTGAAAGATTATGGTGGTTCGAAGCGACTGAGGCGGTGAATATGTATCACCGTTCACTGAGTTGTGCGCTGAACATGGGATCAAATATGAAATAACAGCTCTTTATAGTCCTCAGCAAAATAGAGTTACTGAGCGAAAGAATCAAACTCTAAAGGAGATGATGAATGCTCTTTTATTGAGCTCTGGACTGCCAGAGTTCATGTGAGAGAAAGTTATGTTAACAGCTAATTACCTTTTAAATAAGGTGCCCGGAAGAAAATAGATAAGAGCCCTTATGAGTTGTGGAATAGAAGACAATCGTCCTACAAATATTTACGAATATGAGGGTGTCTTGCCAAAGTTTTGGTGCCTAATCCGAAAAGGATTAAGATAGGACCAAAGACTGTTGATTACATATTCATTAGATATGCACATAACAGCCGTGTGTATCAATTTTTTATGTATGAGTCACAAATATCGAAGATACACAAGAACTCGATAATAGAATTGAGAAATGTCTAATTCTTCGAACATGTGTTTCCATATAAGACCCAAGAGGATTCTAGCTCTTCAAAGCGGGCATATGAAACACAAGGTGAAGATGATGATGATCAACCAGTTGAGGTTGAGCTTAGATAGAGCAAAAGAGCTCGAGTAGAAAATTCCTACGGATCAGATTTTATTACTTTCATGTTGGAAAGTGAACCCCGAAGTTACTCGGAAGTTGTAAGCTCTTCTGATGAATCTCACTGGAGAGAGGCAATTGGATCTAAGATAGAATTTATCTTGTAAAATCACACTTAGGAACTTGTGAATCTTCCTCCGGGAAGTAAACCACTAGGTTGCAAGTGGATCTTTAAGAAGAAAATGAAGTCAGATGGAATAATTGATAAGTATAAGGCCAGGTTGGTAATCAAAGGATACCGACAGCGAGAATGTCTCGATTACTTTGATACATATTCTTCGGTGTAGAAAATAACTTCCATTAGAATATTGTTGGCTATTGACGCTCTATGGAATCTTGAAATGCATCAGATGGATGTTAAAATAGTCTTTCTAAACGAGGATTTAGAAGAGAAAATCTACGTGGAGTAACCTGAGGGGTTTTCTATGCTAGGATAGAAAAACAAGGTTTGTAGATTGGTGAAGTCATTATATGGCTTGAAACAAACACCAAAGCAGTGACATGAAAAATTTGATAATGTCATGAAGGAATGTGGGTTCAAGATTAATGAATGTGATAAATGCGTCTACATGAAAGTCACAGAGAATAACTACGTCATCTTGTGTCTATCTATAGATGACATACTTTTCATTGGGAATAATGATAAGATAATCAAGCCCACTAAAGATATGTTAAACTCAAGATTTGACATAAAAGACATGGGTCTTGCTGATGTGATTCTAGGAATCAAAATTCTTAGAACAACAGAAGGACTTGTTCTTAATCAGTCTCATTATGTGAATAAAATTCTTAATAAATTCACCAAAGGTGAAACTACATTAGCACGAACACCAATAGATACGAGTCAATATCTATCGAAAAATTGAGGTAAAATTATCCCTCAGATTGAGTACTCTTGAGTGATTGGAAGTCGGATATACTTGATGAGTTGTATATGACCAGACTTGTCCTATGCAGTAAGTAAACTGAGTAGATACAAGAGTAATTTCGTTGTTGAGCACTGGAAAGGGATAACAAGGGTACTGAGGTACTTGATGTATACTCGTGAATATGGTATGTACTATATGAGATATCTTACTCTGATCAAAGGATACAGCGACGCGAGTTGGATATATGATATAAAAGACTCTAAGTCTATGAGTGGATATGTATTCACTCTTGGAGGTGCAGTCATATCTTAGAAATCTTCTAAGAAAACGGTAATACCAAATCCATGATGGAATCTGAGTTTATAGCTCTTGACAAATATGGTAAAACTGCTGAATGGCTACGACAATTCTTAGAAGATATTCCGAGATGACCGAAACTTATGCCAACAATTTGCATACATTGCGATAGTCAGTCAGCAATTGGTCGGGTACAAAGTCATCTGTATAATGGTAAGTCTAGACATATATGTCGTAGACATAATAACATTAGGCAACTACTTTCAACGGGAGTTATCGCTATTGACTTTATGAAGTCAAAAGATAACCTTGCGGATCTGCTAATCAAGGGGTTAAATAGAGAGTTAGTTGCAAGCTCATCGCGAGGGATGGGCTTGATGCCGATGGGAAATATTGGCGCAAAGGAAACCCAACCTATGCAGATTGGAGATCCCAAGGATTAGGTTCAAAGGGATAACCTAACTGCACCGACTAAGTTGCTCACTGTGGGGAAATGACCCAATGAATTAGTGAAGGATGGAGGTTAAGCACATGGCTTTCAATGATCCAAGAAGAGTAATGTGGAATACTCTTAAGAGATCACCTATATGAGAAAAAAGTTGAGCTACTTCGAAGAGAATTGGAGGCACAATTCTTAGAGCTTCTCATAGAACCAAGTGTGTTCATTGCCAAGAACAAAAATACTCATGAGAATTGAGTTGTATCAGGGAGAGTTTTGGGTGAGATATGTCAATGCTTACACAAACGGCAAAACAGTTCAAGAACATCGCGTCTACTGTCAGCCAGTAAGCAAACAGATCCTCACAAGGGAAGGTTCAATGGGTAAAACCTATCTATCCTATACTAGACTCAACTACTGAATGTTATCACATATCCTATCTCCATTCATGTGGGGAATTATTGGATATATGTGAATGGAGAAGAAGTGGAAGAGGCATGGAAATCCATTGTGAATGGGACTTTAGTCCCACATTGGAAGCTTCAAGGCACTTTGGTTAGTTTATATTGATTCACATGCTTTAATGATATGAACAAATGCATAGGGAGAGACTCTCTCTCACGGGTTGATGCGCAGAGGGTGCAAATCCAGGGCCCGAATTGCACTGAACCATGTTGACTCGTGTGCGAGCATGACTTATGTGTGTCGAATGCCGAACCGGTCGGGATAAAATTTGCCCAAGTAGAATAACTAACATTTTGCCACGTAAACTTTTTGCTGCTTGTGTAACTGATGCATAAAAGCAAGATTAATACAAAATCAAAATGGTCGAGCGAAATGCTAGCGTTTCACAGCTCGTCGAGTAATGATCTTTAATTGATCATTAACGTTGTCGTTGATCTGAGCTTCAATATAATGAGGCTGCAATCATAGGGAAAGAGGTTACACACATAAAAAAAAGGCAGCAAAAGCTCTCCACCTACGTCCCTCTCTCTGTCGTACATTCTTGCTCGTCGGAGTGCCCGTGATAGCAGACGGGTACCACTCAATTCGCCGTGATCCCCGGTGTTTAGTGGAAATCATGGTTAGTCATTGTATCATGGGAAACAGACGACCCGAGAAAGCCTCAAAGCACAGCCGGAGGTGGGACGAATCTGTTTTAAGGAAACTGCGTTCATCACAGGCCTCGGTTCACTTAGTGCGCACACCCAATCAAGTTCTACACTTCGCACGCCCGGTCAAGTTCTACGCTTCGCTCGCCCGGTCAAGTTCTACGCTTTGCCTGCCCAGTTGATTCGTTTGGTCAAAGGCTCAATTGCCTAGTTACTTCATCCGCCCGGCCAACCTCTACATCCAACTAGTCTCAAGCTCAACTTCAACCCGGTCGGCCGCATTTGTTCAGTAGTTAGTTCACTCGCTTGGCCGATCGTTCACTCGCTCAGTCGCTCGACACTAGGCTGCTTCGCTCGCCCGACCGCACGTTCACTCGGTCGCCCGACTTTCTCGTTCAGCCTCTCTTCCCTAACAACCTCCAGCTCGCTCGGCAGCTAACTCGCTCGTTCGACATCTTTGCTCGGGCGACCTCCAACTCGCTCGGTAGCTAACTCGCTCGCTCGGCTTTCTATCCGGACGACCTCCAACTCTCTCGACAGAAGCTCGTTCGGCCTCTCCACCCGTCCGACCGCAAGCTCACTCAGCCGCTTAGCTCATGCGGCCGTACTACCCAGTCGAATTTTCAGTTTGATCAGCAACTCGGTCGGCCTTGCTACCCGGTTGGCTACTGAACCTGACCAGCCCTTTCGTCCGCTTGGACTTTGTTGCTCGGTCTACACTCAACAGTCAACAATTGGTAAAAATCAGCCCCTGGTGACAACCTGAGATTATCAGCTCATGTCATCTCGATAGATAAGTTGAATTTAATTTTTTGTAATTTAAATTCGATAGAGATCCAAATATCACCGGTAGATTGTTTTGTCTAACAAGATAATATTTTCAAATTTATTATATTCATTACTACGATTATTATTATTATGCTTGTATGTCATATTTTATATTTTCATTATTAGTTAGATGGTTTTATCAATAAAATCATCACAGAAATAATTATTCCCTATTTTCTTTATTCCTATCCTAGTTTTCTAAATACTGCAATTTTGCTATGAATTGTTTCTTCTTTTTTTTTAAGGAAAACAGACAAAATTTTATTCTGTCGTAACTTTGATGAGCTCATTACATTCAACAAGATCATGAGAAACAGAAGAAACGCATTGTAATGGGTAAATTTAGCAAGACTGACAACTATATTTTCATTAGTTCCTCCTTGCAAACACCAAGTCGGCGTGCTTTAAGAAATTGAGTTCAAAATATCAGATATTCCTTTTGTTTCATTCAATCTCCATTGTAATTAATTGACTAGCCTGTAAACTGAACTCCTCGTCAGTTTGCTGCTTCAGCCTGTAGCATTTGTATCACATATAACAAAGAGGAAATCACATTTAGGAGGAGCATCTCAGAGAATGTTTTTATTATGATTGTGGTGTTTGATAAATGGTAATTGCTCCATCATCATCAATAGAGAGGCAGACATGAACAGAGTAACGCTAATCTATTGGGATCAAGTCACTCTTTACTTTCGAGTATTTACTCCTTTACTTATAGCGTGGCATTCTTTTGAGGAACGAAAATCTAGTTAATCGATCTTTTCGGCTACCCATCAATTTCTATACTGAATAAACAGATACTCATGGTAATCTCCCAACCTCCCATGGTTGAAGGACCATCATGATCACTTCAAAAAGTGTAAGAAACAGAAGAGATTTGTGCACCCTGTGTAGTTCTGCAAGATTCCAGGTGCAACTTAAGACTAATCAAGCAATCAGAAGGTGAAATGATTGTAGCATGTTACATTTTCGCGCCACATGTGTAGTACTAACAGCAGATATAGTTTGAACTTTTCTCCTAATATTTCTAGCCAACGACTTACTAACCTCTTGTTGGCGAAGACAATCTCTGCTACTGGAGATTTACGAGGTATTAGCTGAATTTAAATTACACTTAACTAAATTCACTTATCTGTCAAGATAACCTGAGCTGATAATCTCAGGTTGCCAACAAGGGCTAGTTTCTGCTAATTGCAGAGTACAGTCCGAGCTCCGAGTCCGAGCAAACTGAAGGGTCAGGCGGGCAAGCAATAGATTAGTCGACCGGGCAGATAGGTCGAGTAGGCAGTAAGGTCGATCGACCAGACAAAGAGTCGACCGGGCGAGAGACTGGCCAGGAGAGCAGACAGGTCGACCGAGAGGCAGGTCGGGTGAACAAAAAAGCCGAGTGAGAGGCCGGTTGGGCAAATAGACGGGACGAGTGAGAGACCGGTCGGGCAAACAGACAGGCCGAGCGAGCTGGTGTCGGTCGAGCAAAGAGGCCGAGTAGGCAAGTGGATAGGCTAACCGAGCAGAAGAAGAGGCCGACCAAGCGGACAAGGAGACCGACGGGACGAGCGGACATAGAGGTCAAGCGAGCTTACCAAGCATCCGAGCAAGTGGTCGGCTAGGCTTTGACGCTGAACGGGGCCAACAGTATAGAGCCTGCAATTGACGTAGTTTCCTAGAAACATATTCGCCCCACCTCCAACAGTGCTTCGAGGTTTACACGGGTCGTCTGTTTCCTAAGATACAATGATAAACTGTGATTCCACAGTCACTGGTGATCACAGCAAACTGAGTGGTACCTGAACTATCACGGGCACTAAGCCGAGCAAAAGTTGTACGACAGAGGAGGAGGGAACGTAGGTAGAGAGCTTCTGCTGCTTTTCTATGTATGTAACCTTTTGCTTGTAATCGTAGCCTCCTTATATAAGAGCTCAAGACCAAAGGACCGTGTTAATGATCGTTTAAAGATCATTATTCGCTAGCTGTGAAACGCTAATGTTTCACTCGGCTGCATTAATCTTTCTTTAATGCATTCGTTACACAAGCGGCAAAAAGGCTTACATGATAAAATGTTGATTGTTCCACTTGGACAAAGATTGTCTTGATCGGTCCGACATTCGGTGCGAGTAGGTTGTGCCCGCACACGAGTCAACATGGTTCAATGTGTTGAGCGTGAGAGAGAACCTCCCCTATACATTTGTTCACATTCTCAATGCATGTGAATCAATATAAACTAACCGACATGCCATGAAACTCCCAATATGAGACTAAATACCCATTCAGAATAGAGCATCTTTCCTCTTCCACCTCTTCTCCATTCACATCAGTTATATCCAACACCTCTTTCACCTTAGATGAGATTGGACTCCAGTTTAAACCTCAAGTAGGATTTAAAAGGACTTTGATCAACTATGATAAAATCCTGATTTGCTTTTATCTATAATTAAATAAGTTAGTCTATTTTGTCTATTATTTACTTTCACATCCCTTAGAGGTTGACTTGAGCATCATCTATGACACTGGATAGCACACACTCATCTATCCTTTCCTTGCAGGATCTCCTTTAGATCGAGGCAGACTTAGTAGTCCTTGACAAATGGACCTGGTTATTGTATTTCTATTAGATGATAATATTACTTCACTTTCCAAACCCTTCTCACAGTCTTCGGTTCATAATGCTTCCTCATTAATCATCATGGTTGAATGACCCCCAGTCCTCATTCTATCCCTCTTAGCACTTGAATATGGAGTTCTCTATTCATAAGGTAGAGGCTAGGTCATCAGGAACTGATTAGTTGGAGTTTCGGCGATCAAACAAGAACTAGCATGACACTGCACACACTATATTCACTGAGAAGCCAAATGACCTTTCCCTTAGCATTGGTCCCCAATGCATTCTCAAAAAGGCATCTCACTAACTTCCCTCTGGCAGATTTGGGAGGTGGTGTCATGGGTGTGAGATGAAGAAGCGGCCAAGGTTTAACTCTTACCATTTTCTAGATATGGAATTGCCTCTTTGAAAGTACATTGATTCTGTCCGAAAGCCCGAAAACGTGAAGCTGAAAAATTGGGAGGTTGCGGTTTCGCTGACTGGACATGGACTTCGCTCCGTTCTGCAAAACAAATGACGTTAGTGTCGGACCAAGGAAGGGGTCCCGGCGTTGGCCTTCCAACGCTCAAGTCAGTCATCGGAATGTGGAAAAAGTGAAACATCAGTAGAACTCAAGAATAACGCCTATCTCCGCCGATGATGAACCTCCTTTATATAGAGCCCTGGTGGGCAGCGTGCGTGCTTCTTGAGGCATGGACACACTCTCCCATGTGTCTCATGAAAGGGCTTTGTTAGGAAAGTACCTCTGACATCATATCTTAACAGGGTATGCATATCTCTAACGCGATAGTAGAAGTTTCTGCCGTACAATACGTCTGTCGGTCATGCCTCGTGTTAGCGGCACTATCTCCCAAACAATGTCGAGAGATACTACAGTGGTCCCGTTGCTAGGCCGAGCGGGATAGCCGCTCGGCCGGGACTCCGCTCCGTCCACCGTCAAGTCTCGTTGCTTGGCCGAACGGGATAGCCGCTCGGCCGAGATTCATCCGCCCTAGCGACCTCAGGGGGCTCTCCGTGCGGTGACTGTATAGTAACATATCCTTCCCCGTTCGAACCAGCTATCCGGTCTCCCTCGACGTCCTGATACTCCACATTAAGAGTCAACTGTCTTACATGTCATCCTGCCGGTCAAGCCCTGACTGCCCGACCAACCCAACCGGCCATTGCCATTGTCCTCTATTCGGTGTTGATCATCTTAGCTTTGATCTCTACCATGACAATCGACCCCCTACCTGAAACTACAAAGATATATAAGAGCATAACCAAGGACTGTAGCTAGCAACTCAATTATGATAACTTCAATTAACTTCCACCTGCTGTGACTTGCTCCCTTGGCACACAATGGAAGGAAGAGTAGCTTGTTGGCCATGTTAGTACCCGTCACATGCTGTGGATATCTTTGTGTTTATCAATTTGGAGATTTTTGTTCGCCGAGTTAATTTGTAGTCTCAGTTTAGGTGTCTGACATAGGATATATTAGTTTAAGCTGGCTCTGTATGATTTCATATTAATATTCTAATCAACCTAGGAATAGGATAGAACAACTAATGCAATACTTAATCCTATATAGTTTTTAGGAGTATTTATTATGTTTTGGAGTTTATATTTATATGAAACACGTGTATGAATGAATGAATGAATGAATGAATGAAGAAGATAAGTTTGAGGGGTGAAGCTTTGTTCTGGACCTCAAGACCTACCTGCTCATCCCCTGTCGTCTTGAGCTAGTGATGGGATAGAGCATATCCGACTGTGAAAGGGATACATGTGGATATGCGTGGTGCATTTGCTTTAGAAAGTGCTCATAACGGCCGTATCAATCCAGTATTCTGAGGTCAATGTTATTAAAGAAAATTATCAATCCAGTATTCTGAGATCAAATGTTATTAAAGAAATTTATTATTTAAGAAATTAAGAAAAACTCTACCGTTCTACCATTACCATTGTATCCCTGGGTGCATGGTTCATTTTTTATTTAAAAATTACTTTTTAAAATATTTAGTTTGTTTTACTTTTAACTAAAACTCTTGGGCAACTGTTTAGCCATTTTAAAAATAAGAGCAAAAGATGGAAAAATCGCACTTACCTAACTTCCATAATATCAAAATCATGAAACAAAGCACGGATACCCCTTCTCATTTCATTGCTCTCAAAAGTTTTCATCTTCTCAGTTATGTTACCATTCTTAATTTACACTATCGAATTTAGATAGAGGGGAAAGTATATTAATTTTGATTGAAATAATTTAGAGTGTTTCAGATCCATTTTAGTTTTGTCAGTTGACAACAGTGAATTTTAATGATAAATTTATTACAATTTTATTATAAGATATAAGATAATGATAGTCATTATTTAATACCTCCAATAAATTCTAAAACTCCTAGATTTGCCCTCAGGATTATGGTGCAGTGGTAGGGTATTCAAGTTGTCATCTAGATATACACGGTTCGAGTCCAATTATGATAAATTTATAGAAATTTTTCCTCCAAATGAGACATGTAACTAAAGGATGCTGAGTTTCTGGACTACCCGATACGAGTACTTCCCAATTTATCGAGTCGATCATCCCAGACTCGTTACCCAATATGATTAATCTTTTTTTTTTATAAACTCCTAGATTTAAAAAATATTAAAATTTTAAATTTTTTAATGATCTCAAACTAATTAATGGATTTAGAGAATTTTAAATCATTTCAAATTAAAATTAATATAGTCATAAAGTCTTACTAATGTATATATATGTTTAGATCTCAATTGGAAAGCATAAAATGAGAATAGTCCGTTTTATAAATGGGTGAATAAAAATTTACAGAAGATAGATAAATTTTTTGTAAGTCGTAAAAGGAGGGTATAATGGGAACGTATTATATGTTTTTGATATTACGAAAGTTAATTAGGCAGGCGAAATAAAAAATCTGGTTGCGATTCCAAAAATTGAACTTAAATGACCCCTTTGGCCCGGGCAAGAATTCTCTAGTCCAGGATCCCTGAATCATTCTTGATTCGATGAATTGGACCCCATCTATTAAACAGGTGGGGTCCAGTTCATCCAATCAATAAATGGACAGGGTCTCTTCTAATCTAAAATTTTTTGGACCAGAGGACCTGATCTCCTTTGGCTCGGATCCTCCAATGGATATGTATTGATGGGGATCCTCTGGACCGCTTTGTATTTCATCAATAAATACTTAACGGTCATCCTCTAGACTGTAAAAAATGATCTAAAAAATCTATCCTCCTTTGACCCAGGAGAATGATATAGTGATAGATTACTTCTTAATTTTCTCAAATATCTAAGTTTTGTCATATTAATTGATTATTTTTTAAATAGACATTTTATTTAAAAAGATGAGACTAATAACTCATTGATCGTACTTTTTGATTTAGGACATCTCTAATAGTAAAATTTTTTATAACGTCCAATTTTATATCAATATCATATTAAAAATAAAAAATTTATAATTATCTTTATAATGAAAAAATCTTTCTGCAATTTTATACCTCCTACATTATAAATTATATAACTCTCTGCATTATAAATTAAATACAATATTATTTAATCATTAATGATTAAATACGAATTCCATAAAAAAAAAACATAGTTGGGAATTACAACAGACTTTTATCTCTTGTGTGCAACCTCGGGAACTAACTATTCGTTCACTGTTCGAGGCATATAGTCAAGCTGACTAATGGACGTCATTTTAAAAAATTAATCCGTTATATGCATACATATGCATGAGTATTTTAGTAATTTCATATGATCACATTAATTATATGTATGTCCATGCATATATTTTAATTGAGAGATAGAGATTTCTAGCTGGCCAGATTCTGACCAGCAAGATTTACTGAAACTTCATATCATAGTTTATAGACTCCTAATCATTATATTAAAAATATTCTATGTTCATCGTCTATGTTACATTTTAGGACTTATAAATAATTTTGAAAAAATATAGATCCGCTATATTAACGATCTCTCTAGTTCAATTCCATGTATATGAAAGGAGATATATACAGGTACACATGCGCCATATGTATGGTGAGGTAAATCTTATATCGTCAGTTCCTGATATTCGACCCCTGACTATTACGCCAGAAGCTTTTAAGAAAAGGGGAGATTTTGTTTCGCCATATTTCGAACGCCACCCAAGTTGCTTCAACTATTAAAATCCATCCTTTCTTAGAGTTTGGCTGTCTTTGTTTCGTAACAAAATGGCCAATAAGATGTTCAATAAATCAGAAATAGAGTTACATCTTTATTCTAGTAGGGAATTCGGATCCTCTATCCCGAAATATCTTTATCCCCATGTTCTTATATCGATCGAACGGACCAGATTACATTTCAAGAATGTCTACACATCATGAGGATACCGTACACATCTTAAAAATGTCATGACTATCCGATAGACAAGAAAACACAGGGATAGAGTTATTTTGGATAGACAAGAAAATATAGGGATAGAGTTTTTTTTGAGATAGACAAGAAAATATAGGGATAGAGTTATTTTGGGATAGAGGATCCCAACTATCTGGTAGGAAGATTCACTCTATTAATTATTAAATAATTTGATCAAAATTACTATATAAAATAATAAAAATATTAATCAAAATTTTAAATTTATATAACTGATATAATTAATACTTTACTATAATCATTATTACTATTTTAGAAATCAATAATTACTCTTACATAGGGAAATCAATAGCTTGCATTTTTGGATGGGAAAAAAAAAACTAACTCAAGTGTCATTTCAGAAATCCAAGGGTTATTTCGGAAAATTATATATATTTTTTATTTTCTAAAAATGAGATTTAAATTTTATTTTGTGAAATAAGTAATAAATTTATTTTTTAAATGGTAAGGCGATCTTTCTATCTTCTTCCTTCACAAACCTGTGATTTCTGAAGAGCTCCACATATTGTCTCTGTCTTTGCCATGGACGTCGTCTCCGGCCTCTGCTCCGCCTACCGGATCATCAACGGCGTCAGCAGCAGAAGCTTCGCCGTCTACCTCGTCGCGGCATCGTCCCTCGCTGTCGCCGCCGCCGCCTTCTTCCTGCCCTCTTATACATCCGCCTTCTCACGCCGGAACATCACCCTATCCTCGCCCACCGTCCACGCCTGGCCTGTGAGTCGTCCACCTCCCTCTCCTTGATCAAATCCAACTCCCTCGTTTCTTCTGCTACGTATCTATTCGTTGCCATCACGAGCAGGATCTGGAGGTGAGCTGGAGGAGCGCTTTGGCCACCGTCATTGGCTTCCTGGGCTCCGCCTTCGGCACCGTCGGCGGCGTGGGCGGCGGCGGCATCTTCGTCCCCATGCTAAACCTCATCGTCGGCTTCGACACCAAATCTGCCGCCGCCCTCTCCAAATGTACCACCAATCTTGATCCAAAGGGGGAAAAAAAATTGAATTTTTATAAAAACAGTATCTTTATCACAATGGTGATTTCCGTGTTCAGGCATGATCATGGGGGCGTCGGCCTCGTCGGTGTGGTATAATCTCCGGGTGGCGCACCCTTCCAAGGAAGTCCCCATCATCGACTACAACCTCGCCCTTTTGTTCCAGCCCATGCTTATGCTGGGCATCACCATCGGCGTCGACCTCAGCGTCATCTTCCCCTACTGGCTCATCACCGTGCTCATCATCATCCTCTTCATAGGCACTTCCTCAAGATCAATGTTCAGGGGCGTTCAGATGTGGAAGCAGGAAACTCTCCTCAAGGTCGAATTATATCTTCCTTTCATGATTTAGATTCTGCCTCTCTGCAATCCTCTGTTTATTGACCTAGCAACCGCAGATGGAGATGGAGAAGCAAGTAGCGGCTCAGCAATCGAATCAAAAACAGGGTGTGTAGCAAGATAAACATTTGATCAATTTATAGAAACTAATAAATGATTAAATATGTATGTTCTTCACCTCTTCGACAGTGGATGTTGACACCAAATACGAGCCTCTCCTTCCTCAACCGGAGAAAACCACACTTGTAAGTGCTGCTCCTCCCTGCTCGAGATACTTCCTGATCTTGTCACTGATTCCATGGTATGTTGATGAAATGCTGAAGGAGGTGTTGATGTTCAACATAAGGTGGAAGGGGATCACTGTGTTGATGCTGGTCTGGTTCACCTTTTTACTCCTCCAGATTCTTAAGGTACGCCTGCAACTTTTTTCCTCTCTGCGAGCGCTCTGTGCTCACATTTGTCTGTACGTTGCAGAGCAAGTCGGAAAGCTGCAGCCTTTTCCACTGGGTGGTAACCGTCGGCCAGGTGGGTGGCTTCGTAGTTTACTTAGAGACCTCGTTTTGGCCGCCCAAATATTCGTTGGAGATTGTTAATCGAGTTACTGCCGGTGGTCGGCGACGAGCAGTTTCCGGTGGCGCTGATCGTGTTCGGGAAGAAGGCGGCAGAGTTGTGGAGGGAGAGTCGGTTGCGGCGGATGCGAGGCAACTGGGAGTGCGTCTGCGAAGCCTCCATCGAGTGGACGCCCGTGCAGTTGCTGTTCTGCGCATTCTGCGGCCTCCTCGGCGGCACCGTCGGCGGTCTCCTGGGCTCCGGCGGCGGCTTCATACTCGGCCCCCTCCTCCTCGAAATCGGCGTCATCCCTCAAGTCCGCCTTCGACCCCAAAATTTGAAAAGAAACAAAAAGATAAAGAAAAATCTAATCTTTATATTGTTTGAATTTCAGGTTGCTAGCGCCACAGCAACATTTGTGATGATGTTCTCGTCGTCTTTATCAGTATTGGAGTTCTACTTCCTCAAGAGATTCCCCATCCCTTACGGTAAGCCAGTAATTGCTCGAAACCTGCATCAAAACACTCGACAGTTACGAAGATCTTTGTTCTTCCTGTGGCATGCAGCTCTCTACCTCATTGCTGTGTCTGTGTTGGCCGGGTTCTGGGGCCAGTCCTTCGTCAGGAAGATTGTAAAGATCCTAAAAAGAGCATCCATAATCGTCTTCATTCTCTCTGCAGTCATCTTCGCCAGTGCTCTAACCATGGGTACGCCTGCCTTTAGATCACCATTAAATAGTGTGTTCATGAGCATTGCTAACTCAAGTTGAATTCTTCCATTTTTATCAGGAGTCGTTGGCACACAGAAGTCCATTTCTATGATTAAACACCATGAATACATGGGATTCCTGAGCTTTTGTCAGAAATAACTAGTTTTTTTTTTCTCAAGGTAAAGGAGTAAATTGTCAGTAGAGACGCAGTCAGTGGTGGTTTATACTTTATACCTAGTTGATCAGATCATGTCTTGTCTGTTTGAATTTGTAGATTTTATTTTGATTAGAAATTCATCATTTCATGACTGTGCTTACAGATGAAAACTGAAATATATAGATGACAAGAAACGGCTAATTTAACTAATACAAAGTAGAAGATGATAACAAACAGCAATTTTGAAGCAATGAATTTGAATATATCTTTAAATTTTATGCTTTTTAAACTGAATTACCATAGCAATAAATTTCTAATGAAAACTCTCTCTTCAACTAGAGGTGTAATCGAGGCGAATCGAATTTTAAAATGTTTGAGTTTTACTCATTTATAATCGAACCAAACTCAAATTTTATTTAACAAATATATTCATGGCTTATGAGCTTATTCGAACTTTTATCGAGCATAAACGAGATTAATAAATAGAAATTATAAATTTAAATATCTATTCAAAATTAAATTATATATTTAGAGAAAATTATAATATTCTTATTAAAATTTATAATTCTATTCTAATAAATATATTTAATATATTTGTCTATATGTTTTATAAATAGAATGTAAAATCTATAAATTTAATATCAAAATTATTATTTTTTTTATTCAAAAATTGATTTATGAATTTAACGAATATGTTAACGAGCTAATGAGTCGAATATTATGAAACTTGAGCTTAGTTTATTTATCTTAACGAATTTCATTAAATGAGATCAAACGAATTTTTATCGAATCGAATTTCGGATAGCTCATGAACGACTTGATTCATTTACACCCCTACTCCAGCAAAGTCCCGAGCAAAGATTAAATGTCGGTTCCTCACGAAGCTAGAAACAATGTCTATAAGTCTTCGATTCAATTCCTTCATGTACTTATTTTGATTTTCATTTTTTTCTAGTTGATGTTGTTAGCAATGACGAAGGACACATCTCTTCATCAACCATCTTTTTCTGAATTTTTCGCAACAATTCACTTCGCGTTGTTGTTTCTGCAAATTTTCAAAGATGACAGCGAAAGCGAAAAGGATACGAGCTGAGTCGCAGCAAAGATTCTGAAACAAGGCTTTCTTATCTCCTAGAATCAGATCAAAAACCACAATGTTTTTTTTTCTTTCCTCCATCAATGATTGCTTTCGACAACAGCAATCTAATCGACTTAGAACATGAACTGTCTGAAAGCTGAACTCAGCTTATTCACAAGCCCTTTTGCTCGCGCTTGATGATGACCGTGGCTGAATTCTAATTAATCACATAATCAAGAAAAAAAACCCTAGAATTAGGAGATAATCACATTCCGAGTTCTATTATAGAACATCCACATCAACAATTCTATCTAAAAATTTTATTCTAAATTTTAAATAAAATAACTAAAAAATCTTTACAACAGTTACACTATTCATTCCCTAAATTTAGATTTTATTAATAATGATTATCTAAATTTAAGGAATAAATCTCTATTTTAAAAATAAAATAATATTTCTTTTTAATCTCTCTCCTTCCACTCAATCTTTTCAATCTCTCTTCTTTTCACTTATTTCATAAATATAATAATAAAAAATAAAAGGGAAAAAAGAAAAAATAATAAAAAATTAAAAATGATAAAAAATTTAAGATATTTGATATAGTGTGTAATGAAAAATGATTATCTAAATTTAATAAAATAGATATTTATCTTAAATTGTCTAACGCACCCCAAGTGTCTGTTCTACCCTTTCCAACTGCAAGTGCAATTGGATGTCAACTGTGCGGAGTTGACACTGCCGTTGCTGCAACCCACTACCAACATCATTGGCCGAAGACCATGAACCTCTATTAACCCCTCGGGTCCGACCCACCCAGCTCCAGCCCGGCACAAACACCACCTTCAATCCCAAACTATTACAGAGATATCAGTTATAATCAACACGTAGCCTCATGACAGTGAGGCGACGATACTGAAAATCATCCAGGGTCTGACCTTGCCCCATCAAGCTAGTCCATGCCTTGATCATGCAGTTTTTTTTGAAGAATGTTGTAAAGACTGTTTGAGAATTCGTGGTTGGTATATTAAACAAAATGAGTATACTGGACTCATGAGTTACAGATTAATATAATTCCAGTTATATATATATATATATATATATATAGACACGTAGCGGATATATACAAGTAGAAGCAGACATGAAACTGCGTATGCGTTAATACTTTAACAGCTATATAAAATGTTTTCAGTGCGGTTGGTTGCGAGCCTTCTCCTTCTCCTTCACTTCACTTCCCTGCGACTTGTCAAAATCTTGTTCGCAGCAGCAAAATAAAAGAAACAGTATTAATTAAATCGGAAATAGGAGACGCAAATTGAGGCGAGCGCCTGTGCATATATTTTACCTGCTGCAGTATGAGCGCCCTGCGACGGATTTCCAAACACTTGGTTTCTGCCGTAGATTCCACCGAAACCTTCCTCGTCGGACCTCGTCGAGTACCCTTCTCCGAATGAGTGCGCCATCATATCACCGTGATGATGGTCGTCCTTTGGAGGATCCTTCTGCTGCTGCTGTTGTTCTTCCTTCTTGTTGTCGTCCTCCTCCTCCTTCTGCATCTTCTTATTCCTTTCTGAGGAGATGGGGTAGACTCCGCCTGTAGCAGCTCCGCAAATCGACGGAGCTACGCACCTGATGGGATTGGAATGAAGACGAACAGCAACACCTTGAACTAAATTTTGAAGCATGTTGCTACCATGTAACAACCTCCACCGTATCTGCTTATCTTCTACTGGTTTTTTTATAAAGACTTCAGAAGCTCGTGGAAGGAGATAGGTTAGGACAGGCGTTGACAGGGCATGCAGCTACGTGTTCGTCGTTTTGACTGACACGGTTCTCTATAATATGTCAAGCTCTCGCCACGTTGGCAGTATAAACATATTGGTAATTGGTAAATAAATAAATTGTTAACAAAATATAAAATAAATGTTTGTCGTTGATATGGAAAAGTCTTATTAAGAAGATCAATTCTGAGTGCATCTGTATTAGATACCCTATTTAAATATTTTACCTTAAATTTTAGATAGGGTAGCTAAAAAATCTTTGTATCAGCTACCCTATCCATTCCCTAAATTATGCATTTATGAACAGTACTTCTCTAAATTTAGAGAATGAATTCCATTCCCTAAACATTATAGAGGAGAGAGAAGAAATAGGGAAGCTGATATATGATATTTTGAAAAATGAATATCCAAATTTAATAAAGTAACTTTTTTACCCTAAATTATGCATTTTAAATAAGGAAACTGATATAAATGCTCTTAACTGAGATATTGTAAAAGTCCAAATGGGCAAATAGGATCATCACATCTAAAATAAATGTTTGTCGTTGATATGTAAAAGTTTTATTAGGAAGATCAATTCTTACTGAGATATTGTACAAAGTCCAAATGGGCAAATAGGATCATCACATCTATAGTACAAGATGGGGATGATATAATCCTTTAATAAGGAGATGTGACTATTCTTTTCATCCTCCTGCCTACTTGAGACCTGACTTAAATGTCAATTATTTTGCACTAATCAAAGATGCATAAGAATGGGGTAATTTTGTATACAATTTCTATTATCAAACAAATTTTTACAAAATCTTTATTCTCCCCAATTAAACATCTTTACCTAATTACAAATTGAATATATTAACTTAGAATTTAATATATTTTCTATCAAATTAAGTACGAGGGAGATAAATAACAACATCCGAGCGAGCATATGACAGGTGAGACGAGTTGCACATAGTTAGGGGATTTACGCCCCAACAGTCCCGAGTTTTTGACCCAACGATCTCATATGGCAAGCATCACATCACATACGAACTCGGATGTGACACAAGGCAGTTCACAATTCCACGATTCAATCCATATCCAAACTTAATCGATATAATTTAACATTAAATAAAATAACAAATACACTGCAAAAACAAAAAGAAAATGTCTACTAACGAAAATGGTGGAAAGAGGCACTTCGGATCTGCCATCAATACCGAGATCTTTACTTCTCTGACGAGTTTGGACCCCTCTTCTTCCCGAATCCAACAACTGCGAAGAACAAGGGGAAAAAACGATCAGAGAATGCTCTGATCCAGAATAAAAAAGCAAATTGAATTCACAACATTTTCATAAATTAGGAAGGCAAGAACATCACCCGCAGTGACAAAGCGGCGATTGTACTGCATACGCTTGTGGGCTCTGCCGCGGGGCTTCTTCTTCTTGTCCTGCTTCGCCACCTTAGGCGTCTGCCCTCGGACCTTTCCGGCGCGAGCTAAAGATCCGTGCACCTTACCTGAAGTCCAGCAGAGACAATGCGCCAAATTGGTTCCCGATAAGGAGAAATGAGAAGAAGAAGAACAAGAAAAAGGCGCAGTAATCATAAAACAAAGGAAGATTTCGATTGCTAACCCATCGCGTCGTGCGGCAAACAGGATCGGCAGAGGAGGCGAGCTCTCTATTTTCTCCGGTGGCGGCTAGGGTTTCTAAAAGAGATCGATGCGGGACTTTTATAGCCTAGAAACGTGACTCGCACGTGTCTCCACGACTATGTCTGCTGATCTCTGCTGATGTCTAATTTCATACTTATTTAAACGATTTAAAATATATTAATAGGAAAACAATTCAAGTCTTCTAAAATATATTAATCTAAATGAATAAATTAAATTTTTATTCGATTTAAATACAATTGATGATTCGCATCAACGAACTGTTATTTTTTATTTAACAGAATTTAAAATTTAAAATTTTAAAATTAAAATCGAAAAACGAAGTATTCAATTAATCAATATTTTTTTAAAAAAAAAGTTAATTTTTCTAATTAATCCAAGCGAACTTTTTTAAATTCGATCATCAATCCTTCCTTTTCACAGTATACAATTACAATATATCTAACATTTTTTTAATAATATTTAAAATTATCTTTTTCCACGTAACAAGATTAATAACATAATTTTAAAATTAATTTAAAATAAGTTAATTTGATACCTTATGTATGACAACTATTTAATTTTTAAAAAGTGGACACTTTATTTTTATAGCCTCGGGTCTTTAATTTAATACTTTAGTTAAGCAACGTAAAATATCACAATTAATAACTTAAACGACGGCTATGGTTTCTAAAGTAGACCGAAGTGGGACTTTTATAACCTCAGAAACGCGACCTGCACATGTCTCTGCGATAATGTCTATGCTGAGCAAAGCTGATGATTTCATCATTACTGTCAATAACATCAGTTAGTGGCTCGATTATACACGTATTACATGTGTAATATAATACATTTAATTTTAGTCCCATGTTTATAATATAATACATTTAATCTTAATCTAAAATCAATCGTAAATTAGATAATGGTATCTCGTACCTATGTAATAGTATAATGTAAGAGTGTTGTTCGAGAATCTCATAAATTAATATAACAGATTTTTCTTTGAAAAATTTAATTTAATAAAAAATTTAAAAAGTATATAATTTTTTTAATAAAAAATTAGAAAAGTATATTTTTCTTCTCAGCTCATAGTATTATTAATCCTAAGATGTGAGAATAAAAAGACTCTATATTACTAATTGATTAATAAAAACAAATTAATAATATATCATAGGTAAATCTCGAATTTTAAATGTCTGATTGATTAATAAAAAAAATTTTTAATACAAGTTAGAACTATATATATATATATATATACTAGTGATTGTGACACGCATTGCGTGTATGTATGTAAATTGCCCATAAATTAGGTAAGAATGTGCTAGACCCATGAAATAATGCAATGTAAGAGTGATGCTCAAGAATCTCAGTAACAAGCTATTGTAACAGACTCGCCCTTTTAAAAAATTAATTTAATATATTATACTTGATCTTAGCAAAAAAGCCGAGAAAAGTATTCTTTTTAATATTGTTGGCCCAGGTATTTATAAAAGTTTCTCTGCTAGCAATGTTATCAATCCTAAGATGTGGGATTAAAGAGATTATAAATTCCTAATTGATTAATGAGAAAAATTCATAGATATTACTCATAAACCTTATAATGATTTTCAATATGAATAGAAAAAATGATATTAATGTAATTTCATTTTAAGATTCACCAAAGTTAGTTGGTAAAGGGTCTACGCACGCATTGCGTGTAAATATCTCTAACGACTAAAAAAAAATCCAATGTTCATTCTGTATCTAATGTACTGAAGGAAAACATAATACTAACCTTTCTATCTTCCTGTTATCAGAATTTTCGTAGTTTGTTCAGAAACTCCTCTCGAAAGTGCAGCATACATTGAAATCACATTGACTCTTTATAATGAAATTATATTAATTAAAGTATTGTAGTATTAAAATACTAAAGTAGAGTCATTAGGGTAAAGTAACTGTCTTTTGAAAATCTAAATTATTTGGATCTTTGAAAATCCGAATTGTTTGGATTTTCGAGTATCACCCTTATGTTCAGAACCAAGAATTAATTATTTGGGTAAGATTCGTTAGACTCATGCAATAGTGCAATAATGCAAGGGTGACGCTAGAGAATCCCAGCAACAAATTACTGTAACGGGCTTCCATATGCAAAAAAATAATTTAATTTAATATTATACTTATCTTAGTAAAAAAATTAAGAAAAGTATATTTTTTAACATCGTTGGCCTAAAATATTTATAGAAACTTCTTTGATCCTAGTGTTGTCAATTCTAAGATGTGGGACTAAAGATAACTATATTTTTTTTTATATAAAACAACCAGAGAAAATTAATGATGAGAAAAATTCATAATAATACACCACAACTGAGTCTCGAACTCTAGATCAATGATTGTTTCGCTTGTGGAATTACTAATAACCCTTGGAATTATTTTTAAATTGAATAGAAAAAAGGACAATAACGTAAATTCATTTTAGGCTTCACCAAAGTTAGTTAGTAAAGGGGGAAATTTTAATAAAATAGTAAGATAGTAAGATATATACACGCAATTGATCCACTGATCGATTGGGGGCTCTGGATCGATCGACGGATCGATCCAGCGCTGTTCTGTGCGATCGCGCACTCGTCCCAATCGATCCACTGATCGATTGGGAGGAGGTCTGTCGCAAAGACTCGCCCAATCGATCGGTCGATCGATTGGGCATGAGCCAATTAATCGGCTGATCGATCCAGCTCATGATTTTCTCCCAAAATCAAGTCTAAAGCCTCCTAAATCAACATCCGGTAAACCATAACCTGTTGGTTCATCGTGCCTAGCATCCGGTCACCCTTGAACTGCTAGGGCTCCCTCACCAAGTGTCCGGTCAATCCCTTTGACCCACTTGGACTTTTCCTCATCGTGTCAAGTATCTGGTCATTCCCTTGACCTACTTGGACTTTTCCCTTTTTGCCAAGTATCCGATCAATCCCTTTAACCTACTTGGACTTTCACCAGATGTCTGGTCAACCTTGACCCATCTGGATTTCCCCGTGTCTGGCTTCACTCACTAGGACTTCCCTTTTGCCTAGCTTCACTCACTAGGACTTCTCTTCTGACTGGCTTCACTCACCAGGACTTTCACCTAGCTTCACTCACTAGGATTTTCTTTTGCCTAGCTTCACTCACCAGGAATTTCACCTGGCTTCACTCACCAGGACTTTTCCAATTGCCTAGCTTCACTCACTAGGACTTTCACCTAGCTTCACTCACCAGGATTTCCTTTTTGCCTAGCTTCACTCACTAGGACTTCTCTTCTGCCTGGCTTCACTCACCAGGACTTTTCCAATTGCCTAGCTTCACTCACTAGGACTTTCACCTAGCTTCACTCACCAGGATTTCCTTTTTGCCTAGCTTCACTCACTAGGACTTCTCTGTTAGGATCGGTTGAGCTAGAGGGGGGGGGTGAATGGCTCACTTCTTTTGCTGACCAACTTTGTTTTGCACAGCGGAAATCTGAAGACAATGCTAACACCGGTATTTACTTGGTATCCACCTCCTCAAGGAGGTGACTAATCCAAGGATCCACACCACTCACACTCTTTCACTATCGAAAACCCTCCTTCTCGGAATCACACCGAAGGTGGAGAAACCTTAACAGAAATACACCTCTCCCTTTTCTTCAAAATAAATATCACAAACGCTACAAAGAAGAAGTAGAGAAGGATTACAAGATTTAACCAGCTTCTTCTTTGCAGGCAAGAATTCAGTACGTAGTAGAGAGGAGCTTGAACCCTTTGCTTTGAATCTTTATCACTTGAGAGCTTTCAAAAGGCTTGGAGAGCAATGGAACAGTATATATTTCGTTGTATTTGTTTTCCCGTTACTTTCCGTGCTTTATACGTTGAGAAAACTAGCCGTTTCTCACGCCGCCGTCGCCGTGGATCGATTGAGGTCATATTCCAATCGATTCACAACTATCCATTGGAAGTCATCGTGTCAAGATCGACGGTGCAGATTCTTTCATTTGACTTGGATCGATTGGAGGCAGCGTTTGAATCGATTCAGCCGCTTGCTCATGAAATCGCAGCTGCTTGAATCGATCGGCTGATCGATTCGGAGTGATTCTGTGCTTCGCACAGAATGTTCACGGATCGATCGGTCGATCGATTCAGTACCTTGAATCGATCGGCTGATCGATCCAGACGCATTCTGTGCTGCGCAGAACTTTACCAATCGATCAGCCAATCGATTGCCTTACCTTCAATCGATCGGCTGATCGATTCAGAGGCAATTTGCCGCACAGCCATGTCTGAATCGATTTTCCAGTCGTTCTCTGACAGTGAGCCTATCACACACATAATCTTGTGACTTGCAGGAGCTTCTCTTGCCAAGAATCCGGTCCCCGACCTTCTTGGACTTCTCTTGCCTTGCATCTGGTCTTCTGACCTGCAAGAACTCTTTTTGCCAAGAATCCAGTCCTCGACCTTCTTGGTCTTCTCTTGCATCTGGTCTTCTGACCTGCAAGAAACTCCTCCTGCAAACTCACAATGCATGTTAGTTCCACCGTATTAACCTAAACTTAAATAATTGTCAACACATTGAAACTTCCAAGGCATGATTGCACCAACAATCTCCCCCTTTTTGATGTTTGACAATTTATTTAAGTTTAGGCTAATTTCCAATACAATGATAAATAATGATTGTAGCTTGCTGAAATAATAATTTCATAATTGCAGTAAGCTTGATTTTAATTTACTAAGATAGTCATAAGCAATAAGCATAAACTTCAACATAGATCTCCCCCTTTGTCAAAAATCGAAAGCAAATAACTCCCCCTCAATAAGTGCACAAAGCAAATACGATAAATCCAAGGAATGCTCCCCCTAAAACACACATATATCAATAGAACAGAACAACACTGAAATGTAGAATCAAAAGGAGAGGGTAGCATAAAAGTATATCATACATTCAAAATAAAAGAGAGTTCACAAAAAGGACCCCAGAACAACCATCCATACAACAAGATAAAAATACATCATATAGGAACATAAAACTCGATAAGCTCGTCTCCAGAAGGGGTGGGATCAGGATCAGCAGCTGGAGCGGACGTAGTAGCCGGAGCAGGAACCGCCGCAGAGTCAGGATCAGGGGCATCCTCAGCAGGAGGAACAGGGGCGGTGGATGAACCAGACTGAGACGGGTGAACCGTCACCCACGAGCCCACTAAGTCCACTAGTGTATCCAGAGTCCGCTGCATCGAAGTCTGCTGCTGGACCACGGTATCCATCGTGGTACGCAGGCTGGCTACCTCCAGGGTCAGCTCCTCAAGGCGAGTGGAAACCGTCTCCTCAAAACTCGGAGAAGCTGGCCCATGGAACTCCTCCTCAGCCTCATCCTCCGCAGGAGCCAAGGCCTGTGCCTCCCCCCTGTGGCGAGCTCGGGGTCCCTCCCCAAAATCACGGCCATCGATCCATCTAACTCCAGTTGGACTACCAATCAGACCCGACTTCTTGAAAGAGCGTGAAGAAATCCGAGAATAAGCCACGGTCATGTGCTCCAAACGTCCCCTGGAGACATCAACCTTCTGGGACGCCAGCCAATCTGTGATAAGATGCCCGAAAGGCATATGTATCGTCTGCTGTACAGGCTGGGTGAAATGGATGATGCAATGAAAGATATTCAGAGTGATGTTGATGTCAAGGGAATGACGAATGGCGTAGAGAGCAAACATATGAGGCGGTCGGAGAGTGGCTAGGGCACGAGAGGCAATGGGGAAAAGACAGTTGATGATCACCTTAAACAAAGCGGCATTTTCAGCCGATAACTCAAGAGAAGAGAATTTGGTGACATGAGCATCTGGCCCATCCGGACGCGGACGACCAAAGAGAAATTGATGCATGGATGCGATGCTAATACGCTCAAAAGGTGGAGGAAGCTCATCGGGAAGAGTGGGATAAAAGACAAAATCATTATTTGAAGGTAGACATTTAAGATAAGATTGAAGAATCTCATAGGAGAAGTCTAGGCTCCGTTTTGCTACACGAGTACGATAATGTACACCATCTGTAGTGTGTAAATTATTATAAAATTCGGAGACTAGACCTATATTGATATCCCTCTCACAAGTCAACAAGGAGTCAAGTTTATAATGTTTGAACCTATTATAGGTATCAAAGCAAGATGATCTATAATATTGCAAATTCACTGATCTAGGGGATATAAGTTTGAAAGCATTTTTGGTGAAAGCTTGTTGCATTGCAGCATTTGGAAACCTAGGGTCAGTGGGAGGTTGAGGACGTGAGGAAGGGACAGACGACCCTTCGCCCGATTCATGGACCTTTTGTTTCTTTCTGTGGGATAGAAAACAAATGCACGAGATGCCCAGGGTTGACAGTGAACGGGAAGGAATACAAAGTGCGTGAGGAAGGGACGGTGAATGGTTTGACAGTAATGCAAAGATTCAAGGATAATGCAAGTAATGCAATGCATGAGGGATAATGCAATGCACAAAGACACACAAAAATACATATTAGGTCAAGAATAGGAGCAAAAAAAAAAAGAACAACAAGGACTAGAGCAACGAGTTTTACCTAGGTTTAGGGTTTTGAGTCCGCATTTTGTGTGAGGACGCGGAGAAGAGGAAAGGAGCTGTCCAGTGTGTCGAGAGAGAACTGGAAGAGAAGTGGAATAGCTCCTCTTCGCCGGAGAGGAACGCCGGAGTGACGATCGAGACAGGCAGAACCGTCGCCTGGGAAGTCGCCTAGGGCAAAAGTCGCGTCGAGAGAGAGAACGAGAAAAGAAAAAATTAAGGGATCGATTCGGATCCACGGGTTTAAGACGGGTTTTAGGGCTTCGATCGATCGACCGATCGATTGAGAGTAATTGAATCGATCGGTCGATCGATTCAAAATGCTTCTGTGAAAGTCGAACAAAAGTCTGAATCGATCCATGGATCGATTCAGACGCCTTCTGTGGAAAAACGAAAGGGTGTCTCAATCGATCCATTGATCGATTCAGATGCCTTTTGTGGAAAACCGACGAGCGTCTCAATCGATCCATTGATCGATCGAGGTACTCTGAATCGATCCATTGATCGATTCAGATGCCTTCTGTGGCCAAGTGCGAGCCTCCCAATCGATTGCCCAATCGATTGGGAAGCCTGATAGTTCTGCATGTCTGAAAAACTTTCAGAACCAAGATTTGGAAAAGCACAACTAATTGTACACGACTCCAAAAATCACAAAATTTTGCATAGACACTATATATGTCCCATATTATCAAGGAAAAATAAAGTTTAATAAAAATAACCTCGTCTTAATGAAAACTTACACAAAACCACAAATTATTGAAAACTTCAAAGATATGAGAAAGTTTGTATCTATCTTTTTCATAATAATCCCCATCCAATAACACACTTCAACCAATGTTTCAGAAGTGAGTTGTGACATGATCAATTAGAAATTTTCAATCATAATAGTAGGGCAACGGGCACATGAGTTGTACACTTGCTTTCCCTATGATTGAACAAATGAATGTTTCATGTGAAAATCATTTTTCTTGGCCAACTTAATGCATCATAACAAGCATTATGACCAAGATAAATGTTCCTAACCTCTCACCCCCATCTAAATCACACAAAGAAGATAACCCTATGTGTTTGTGAGAGGCAAAAATTAAAGGGAAGAACCCAAAGCCTCTACCTATAAAGTGACCATGGAGGATTTGATTTAATCAATACAACACATTCCCAATTCTCTTCTAAGAAAGCTAAATTCAACTTCGGGAAGAGGTTTGGTAAAGATATCGGCTAAGTTAGATTTTGATCCAACATAATTTAAAATGATATCACCTCGAGTTACATGATCACGGATAAAATGATGCTTAACCTCTATGTGTTTCGTTCTTGAATGATGAACGAGATTTTTTGTTAAATTGATTGTACTCACATTATCACAAAGTACTTGAACATTGTTATAGGTAAGTTTATAGTCTTCTAGAGTATGAGTCATCCACAATAATTGCGATACACACTCTCCCATGGCAATATATTCCGCTTCGGTTGTGGAGAGAGCTACACAATGTTGTTTTCTACTTGACCAACTTACTAAAGAGGACCCTAGAAATTGACAACTACCACTAGTGCTTTTGCGATCCAACTTGCATCCGGCATAATCGGAATCGGTATAGCCCACTAGGTCAAAAGTTTCGGTTCTAGGATACCAAAGACCAACATTTTGAGTCCCCTTGAGATAACGAAGAATTCGCTTAACGGCACTCAAATGTGACTCCTTGGCACAAGATTGATACCTAGCACATATACCTACGGCGAAAAGTATATCCGGTCTACTAGCCGTGAGATAGAGAAGACTTCCTATAGCACTACGATACACTTTGGAGTCAACTTCTTTCCCCTCAATGTCTTTATCCAACTTAGTATTTGTGGCCATGGGGGTAGATATTTCCTTTGCATTTTCCATTCCAAATTTCTTAAATAGCTCTTTGACATATTTGGATTGATGAATGTAAATGCCCTCTTTTGTTTGCTTAATTTGTAATTCTAGGAAAAATGTCAACTCACCAACCAAACTCATTTCGAATTCACTCTCTATGTGATTAATGAATTCATTTAAAAAATCTTTATTTGTGGAACCACAAATAATGCCATCTACATATACTTGGGCCACAAACAAATCATTACCATTATTTTTCAAGAATAAAGTAGGATCAATTTTTCCTCTATGAAACCCTTTTGATACTAGAAATGTTGACAATCGTTCATACCAAGCCCGAGGAGCTTGTTTTAGTCCATATAAGGCCTTTTTAAGTTTATATACATGGGTTGGACACTCCAAATTTTCAAATCCCGGTGGTTGCTCAACATATACTTCTTCCTTTATTACACCATTTAAAAATGCTGATTTTACATCCATTTGGTACAATTTGAAGCCCTTGTGGGCGGCAAAGGCCAACATCATTCTAATTGACTCCAATCTTGTTACGGGTGCATAAGTTTCATCATAGTCCAACCCTTCTACTTGATTGAAACCCCTAGCGACCAATCTAGCTTTGTTTCTCACCACTATCCCTTTATCATCAAGTTTGTTCCTAAAAACTCATTTTGTATCAATAATTGATTTGTTGTTAGGCCTAGGAACTAAATCCCAAACTTGACTTCTCTCAAATTGAGATAATTCATCTTGCATTGCTAAAATCCAATCCGGATCAAACAAGGCATCATCAATGGTTTTTGGTTCTATTTGAGATATTAGGGCAACTTGACTTCCTTCATTTCTAAAGTAAGATCGAGTTCTCACTCCTTGAGTAATATCTCCTACTACTTGATCTAAGGGATGATTTACATGAGTCCTAATAGGTCTTGAGTCTTGATTTGTTATAATTTCGGGTTCAAGTGGCAAAGGTTCATTTTTCTCACCATCACTTTCTTGATTTTCTTCTCCTTGATGATTTACCTCATTTAGTGTTAGTTTCTCTAACTCAAATTGTAATTCTTCATTGTTTGTTCTTATAGCGTTTAAAGAGGGATTTTCTTCAAATACAACATTTAGTGATTCTTCAACTAGTTTTGATCTTTTGTTGTAGATTCGGTATGCCTTGCTATGACTTGAGTATCCTACAAGAATCCCCTCATCCGCCTTAGCGGAAAACTTTCCCAAGTGATCCTTGGTGTTTAGAATATAGACCTTACACCCAAATACTCTAAGATGCTTAATTGTAGGTTGTTTACCAAACCACAATTCATGAGGTGTTTTTCCTAGAAACCTATGTATTAAAGTTTGATTTTGGACATAACAAGCCGTATTGATTGCTTCGGCCCATAGGAAACTATGTAGTGAATATTCATTTAACATGCTCCTAGCGGCCTCTTGTAACACCCTATTTTTCCTCTCAACAACTCCATTTTGTTGAGGTGTTCTAGGGGTTGAAAACTCATGTTTGTAGCCTTTTTCCATACACAAACTTGTGAATCTATCATTTTCAAACTCACCTCCATGATCACTTCTTATTTTGTTTATCTTATGAGCCTTTTCATTTTCTACTCTATTACAAAAAGCAATCAAGGTATCTAGAGTTTGATCCTTATGTTTCAAGAAAAACACCCATGTATATCTAGTGTAATCATCCACAATTACAAAGCAATATCTACTACCATTTAAAGAACTATATTTGCTACTATCAAATAAATCCATGTGAATGAGCTCTAAAGCATTTGAAGTACTTACAACATTTTTACCTTTATGAGTAGCTTTGGTTTGCTTACCCATTTGACATGCATCACATATTTTGTCCTTTTGAAACTTCAACTTTGGCAATCCGTGCACCAACTCCTTCCTTGAGAGATTTTTGATATTTTTCATGTTGGTGTGAGCGAGTCTCCGGTGCCAAAGCCACGTCTCCTCTTCTTTGGACATGAGACACTTAGCAAACACATTAGTAGCACCAAATAGTTCAACTTGATAAATATTTTCTTTTCTATGGCCTATGAGAACATTGGTGTTTAGTTCACTATGTTTGACTAGGCATTGAGATGAGTTGAACTCAACTCTATACCCCGAGTCACATAGTTGGCTAACACTCAAGAGATTAAAAACCATGCCTTTTACTAGTAACACATTTTTTATTACAAATTTCTCGGAAATTCTAATATCTCCAATTCCTATAACTTTTAGCTCACCACTATTACCAAAAGAAACGGTACCTTTACTTTTGTGTCTAAATGATGAAAATTTTGATGAGTCTCCCGTCATATGCTTAGAGCATCCACTATCTACGAACCATGTTGTTGGATGCTCCCCCTTTGCGCATGCCTGTTTAAACACGATGAACCAAATGTTTTGGTACCCACACTTTGGGTCCGGTAGCATCAATAACAAATTGCTTGGGTACCCAAGCTTGAACAACCTTAACCCTTGAAGCATGGTTTCTACTAATTAGGGACATGAATTTAACTTCCTTATCTTGAGATTTGAAACCTAGTCCCGCTTTATTGTACACGCCTCTTTGAGCTCCTAGAATCATGTCTAAGTATTTTGAGCTTGAAGTAAATTTTACTAGAGCACATCTAAGATCATCAACTTGTGATTTCAATGATACATTTTCTTTTTCAAGATCATCAACATCATTTTTGTCATTTTCATGAAGCATGCAACTTTCACATGGCACAGTTTCATTTTTGAGTGATTTCAATTCATTTTGCAATCTTTTGACCTTCCCTTTTGATTTTGCTAGTGCATTGGTTAAGCATGCAATGGTGGCATACATCTTATCAAGCTTGGGAGAAATTACCTCATCATCACTAGAAGATGACTCACTTGAAGACTCCACATCTTCTTCATGACTATCTTCATCTTCACTATCTTCTACATGACTTAAGGTCATGAGAGCCATGTGCTTTGAGCTCTTCCTTTCATCTTCTTCCGATGAGCTTGATGATGAGTCATCCCATGTGGCTTTCAACGCCTTCTTCTTTTTCTTGATCTTTTCCTCTTGCTTCTTCAACTTTGGACACTCCGTTTTGTAGTGCCCTTTTTTCTTACATTCATAGCAAATTACATCAGTTTTATTCTTAGAATCCACAAGAGATTTACCTTTTCTTTTCTCATCATTGAAGATTTTCTTAACATCCTTTTTGTCAAACTTCCTTGAATGTCTCATCATTCTTTTAACGAAGTTTGCCATTTCACTTGATGATAGCTCTTCATCACTATCACTATCACTATCTTGTTCGGATTCTGAAGATGACTCCTTCTTCTCCTTTTTCTTTTCCTTGTGCTTCTTTTTGCTCTTTTCACCTGCAACCAATGCTATACCTTTCTCCTTATGGCTTGTGTTAGCTTGCTCATGCAATTCAAGTTCACAAAATAATTCATCCAATTTCACTATTGACAAATCCCTTGAAACCTTATAGGCATCCACCATGGATGACCATAAAGAGTTTCTTGGGAAAGATTTTAAAGCATACCTTATGAGATCTCGGTTCTCCACACTCTCTCCAACTGAATGAAGACCATTTAGGAGTTCCTTGAATCTCCCATGTAGTGAGCTTACCGTTTCTCCATCCTTCATGGTGAAGTTTTGAAGTTGATTTATCAACAAATCTCTCTTTGCAATTCTTGAATCCTTGGTGCCTTCATTTAGTTCAATAAGCTTATCCCACAAATCCTTGGCACTCTTAAAGGGTCCAACTTTGTTGAGTTGTTCCGAGCTTAATCCACATTGAAGAGTCACAATCGCCTTTGCATTTGCTTGAGCCTTCATTTTTTGTTCAACAGTCCACTTGGATGACTCAAGCATTTTTCCATTTTCAGTTGGCGCCATGAATCCCTCCGTGATTGAGAACCACATATCAATTTCGGTCATGAGATAGTGTTCCATGCGGCTCTTCCAATAAGCAAAATTGCTGCCTTCATAGAATGGTGGTCGTGAAGTACTATGTCCCTCCTTCATTGACATCTTGTAGCTCTTTAACTTGTGCTTTCTTGACGATGAATCCTCAAAAGCAAACCAATGCTCTGATACCACTTGTTAGGATCGGTTGAGCTAGAGGGGGGGGGGTGAATGGCTCACTTCTTTTGCTGACCAACTTTGTTTTGCACAGCGGAAATCTGAAGGCAATGCTAACACCGGTATTTACTTGGTATCCACCTCCTCAAGGAGGTGACTAATCCAAGGATCCACACCACTCACACTCTTTCACTATCGAAAACCCTCCTTCTCGGAATCACACCGAAGGTGGTGAAACCTTAACAGAAATACACCTCTCCCTTTTCTTCAAAATAAATATCACAAACGCTACAAAGAAGAAGTAGAGAAGGATTACAAGATTTAACCAGCTTCTTCTTTGCAGGCAAGATTTCAGTACGTAGTAGAGAGGAGCTTGAACCCTTTGCTTTGAATCTTTATCACTTGAGAGCTTTCAAAAGGCTTGGAGAGCAATGGAACAGTATATATTTCGTTGTATTTGTTTTCTCGTTTCTTTCCGTGCTTTATACGTTGAGAAAACTAGCCGTTTCTCATGCCGCCGTCGCCGTGGATCGATTGAGGTCATATTCCAATCGATTCACAACTATCCGTTGGAAGCCATCGCGTCAAGATCGACGGTGCAGATTCTTTCATTTGACTTGGATCGATTGGAGGCAGCGTTTGAATCGATTCAGCCGCTTGCTCATGAAATCGCAGCTGCTTGAATCGATCGGCTGATCGATTCGGAGTGATTCTGTGCTTCGCACAGAATGTTCACGGATCGATCGGCCGATCGATTCAGTACCTTGAATCGATCGGCTGATCGATTCAGAACGATTCTGTGCTTCGCACAGAATGTTCACGGATCGATCGGCCGATCGATTCAGTACCTTGAATCGATCGGCTGATCGATCCAGACCCATTCTGTGCTGCGCAGAACTTTACCAATCGATCAGCCAATCGATTGCCTTAACTTCAATCGATCGGCTGATCGATTCAGAGGCAATTTGCCGCACAGCCATGTCTGAATCGATTTTCCAGTCGTTCTCTGACAGTGAGCCTATCACACACATAATCTTGTGACTTGCAGGAGCTTCTCTTGCCAAGAATCCGGTCCCCGACCTTCTTGGACTTCTCTTGCCTTGCATCTGGTCTTCTGACCTGCAAGAACTCTTTTTGCCAAGAATCCAGTCCTCGACCTTCTTGGTCTTCTCTTGCATCTGGTCTTCTGACCTGCAAGAAACTCCTCCTGCAAACTCACAATGCATGTTAGTTCCACCGTATTAACCTAAACTTAAATAATTGTCAACACATTGAAACTTCCAGGGCATGATTGCACCAACATTCTCTTCTGCCTAGCTTCACTCACCAGGACTTTCACCTAGCTTCACTCACTAGGATTTTCTTTTGTCTAGCTTCACTCACCAGGACTTCCTTTTTACCTATCTTCACTCACTAGGACTTCTCTTCTGCCTGGCTTCACTCACCAGGACTTTCACCTAGCTTCACTCACTAGGATTTTCTTTTGCCTGGCTTCACTCACCAGGACTTTCACCTAGCTTCACTCACTAGGATTTTCTTTTGCCTGGCTTCACTCACCAGGACTTTCACCTGGCTTCACTCACCAGGACTTTTCCAATTGCCTAGCTTCACTTACTAGGACTTTCACCTAGCTTCACTCACCAGGATTTCCTTTTTGCCTAGCTTCACTCACTAGGACTTCTCTTCTGCCTGCCTTCAATCACCAGGACTTTTCCAATTGCCTAGCTTCACTCACTAGGACTTCTCTTCTGCCTAGCTTCACTCACCAGGACTTTCACCTAGCTTCACTCACTAGGATTTTCTTTTGCCTGGCTTCACTCACCAGGACTTCCTTTTTACCTAACTTCACTCACTAGGACTTCTCTTCTACCTGGCTTCACTCACCAGGACTTTCACCTAGCTTCACTCACTAGGATTTTCTTTTACCTGGCTTCACTCACCAAGACTTTCACCTGGCTTCACTCACCAGGACTTTTCCAATTGCCTAGCTTCACTCACTAGGACTTTCACCTAGCTTCACTCACCAGGATTTCCTTCTGCCTAATTCACTCACTAGGTCTTTCACCTGGCTTCACTCACCAGGATTTTCCTTCTGTCTAACATCCCAGTTAGGACTTCCCAGTCAAGTATTTGGTCAACTTTGACCTACTTGACTCTTCTTCAACCAACCTGATCAGACCCTGATCAAAGGGGAATTGCACCAAACAATCTCCCCAAATGAACAACTGCACCTGCACTTGTCCATATCATCGAAGTCTTGTATTGTCAAACATTGAAACACAAACCAAGACTCAAGCTTGGTCAACCTTGACCTGAGGGATATTGCACCAACAATATATATATATATATATATATATATATATAAATTACTAATAAATTTTAAAATTATTTTCAATATAAAAAATAATATTAACATAATTTAATTTTAAACTTTACTAAATTAATTGAGAATTAGTCATATCTATATTTTTAGTAAAATAATAAAATAGAAAGATGTAAGCGATGTAAGCATCCGCAATTCGTTATAATATCCATCATCTCATAAAAAGCATAATGTCCATTGTCACATACTCATTATAACAACATATCTCTTTCACTCACATCCCTTTTAACATTAACACTCATTATTTATGGACCACACCGTCCACTCACTCATCTCTTTTACTATTTTTTTAAATCTTATTACTTTATTAAAAATCTCCCCCCTTTACTAACTTGGTGAAGTCTAAAATGAATTTACGTTAATATCCTTTTTTCTATTCACACTAAAAATAATTTCAAGATTTATTACTAATTCCACAAGTGAAGCAATCAATGATCTAGAGTTCGAGACTCAGTTGCGGCATATTATTATGAATTTTTCTCATCATTAATTTTCTCTGATTGTTTTATATAAAAAAATATAGTTTTCTTTAGTCTCATATCTTAAAATTGACAACACTATGATCAAAGAAGCTTCTATAAATATTTTAGGCCGACAATGTTAAAAAATATACTTTTCTTAGTTTTTTTTTACTAAGATAAGTATAATATTAAATTAAATTAATTTTTTTTCATAGGAAAACCGTAAGGGTAACATTCGAAAATCCAAACAATTCGGATTTTCAAATACCCAAATAATTCAAATTTTCAAAAGTCAGGTACTTTACCCTAATGACTCTATTAATTATTTTACTTTATTTTAATGTTAAAATAATTTAATTAATATAATTTCATTATAAAAGGTCAATGTGATTTCAATGTATTATATTACACACGCATCGCGTGTACACGATCACTAGTAATATTAAAAAATTTACAATTTAAAAAAAAAAATTAAAAAAAAAATGAGAGAGAGAGTGTTCAATGGTGTTCAAACCTTTGAACACTCTCTTTCCTCTTTCTTGTGAGTGGCCGTTATAATACTCAATAACGTCCCCTCACAATGGAGAAGGGGTGTTAAATGAGTATTATAATGTCATTTAACACCCGATTGAGTATGTTCTAAATTATCACAATTAATAACCGACCGAATCATATTTAAATCGAAATGAAATAAATTAAAATTTTATTTAACCAATTTTTTGAAAAAATCTAATAAATCAAATTGATAAAACGTCGTATGGAAAATTAAAATAATTAATTTTTCATCATAGAAATAATTTTCATCTATTGACTTGTTAAATCAAATTAAATTACATCAATAGACTATTATAAATTTTCAATTTAATTGATTTTAGATTTTTAAAAAATAAACCGATTGAATTATCATAATTAATCAATATTTAAAAATAATAATAAAATTTTAAATTAACCGAACTTTTATGGCTTAATGAGCCTTTTGCTCATCCCTTGTCACTCTGTACAATCGCAAATATCTAACATTTTATTCAATAAAATTTAAAATTATCTTTTTTCTACGTACAAAGATTAACAACATAATTTTAAAATTAATTTGCACCTTATATACTGATTTGGGTATTAAATGAGAACCACGGGCTGACATAGAAGACGAAGTCAAGGCTGACGTAGAAGACAAAGTTAAAGTGAGGTAGAAATCCAAGTCAAAAAAGATAACGATCAAAGGGTTACATTTGGACAGAGCTTAGCTTCTCATCTAGTATTGAGGCCTTCAATTCAAGGATGGCTGGCATAAGGACATGTCTTGCCTGAGAAATGAGCATCCCAGTCCTAGATATAATCAGATAGGTCTCACTAACCCAATTGTATCTAAATAACTTGAGATATTACTTTAGTGACTAGAAACCAGTCCCCAGTTGAGAAGACACCCAACCTAAAGTTTAGTTTAGTACCTTGGGACTTAGTTTGTCCTTCTCCATAAGACGAGCAACCTTGTATACGGTAGGATGGCCCTAGAGCCGTTCGGACTCAAGGGACCCGTTTATATGGATTCATCCAGAATCACAACATTATTCAAGCGGTCCTAAAGACAGAGCAGGAATTCATTCAAATATCTAGAGTCACAACAACATATATTCAAGTAGTTCTAAAGACAAGACAAGACAAGATTTTACTCAGATCTCCAAAATCATAATATATATTCGAGCGATCCTAAAGACAAGGTAGAATTTCACTCAAATCTCCAAAATCACAACATATATTCGAGCGCCCTAAAGACAAGGCAGGATTTCACTCAGAGCACCATAATTAAAGTTTCATTCATCTTTCACCACAATGGGCACCCCGTCAGGCTAACCTCCCATCGAGATATATCCAGGGAGCAACATGGTTAGAGAATCCTAATAGCTTGTTAGAGAATCATAACAGGCTGTTGGAGAATAACAACCATTTGTCAAAGAATATTCCTTTATGCTTCCCCTCAATCAACCTGTTATGATAATATAATCTTTCAATCGTATCATTGATAACGTCAATAACAAAAAGGGTGCATACGTGTAACGTAAGATTCCTCGGACTAGGGATATACTCCTTCCAAGATATGTTGAAATATGTCCGATGAAGTGTGCTAAAACACGTTTCGTAAACATGCATAGCAGAAGACTAAACATAAATAAATTTAATTTATTTACAACACACACCACATGCATGCAGGATACAATGGCACTAGATAAGATCATAAAACAAAACGAAAACGAATAACAATTATTTTAGGTATACCTTAAGGATGAACTATAAAGAGAAGGGCATCAATCGTAGCAACATTTGTCGAACATCGCCTCTATTCGTATCCATACCGAGCTCCTCAAGACAACTCCGTGAATATACGCCTCTCCTTCGGAAGTTACTAGCCACGAGCAAAGAAGAGGGATCAAGAGGAAAAAGAAGCAAAACAGGAAGAGGCTCTTCTTCCTTGTGTGTCACGGCTGTTGGATCGCGGCGACTGGCTAGAAGGGGGGTTGAATAGCCTACAAAAAAAAAAAACACAAAACCCTTCTCGACTTTTCTTAAACTAACAATTGCATAAAATAAATAAACAGAAAGTAAAAGAAGAGGCTCACAAAAATTTCACTTAGTTACAACTTGGGAGGTTGTTAATCGAAGGAAAATATCGCACTAGTACTCCTTCAGGCGAAGAAGCCTCTTACAGCAATAACGCACAGAAAATTAGAAGCTAAACTACAACTGAAAGCGTGCAAGTGTTGAAATACACAATTTCTGAGTTGATGAAAAACTTCTAAACCAAGGCTATATTTATAGCCTTGGTTGGGGCGCCCCGAAGGGTTCCAGGCGCCCTGAGGGGATAAAACTTTATCCCTGCCGCAACGGATCACGCTTGACATGATCTGGTCAAAAAGTCAACTCCGGGCGCCCGGACGGTCCGGGCGCCTGGAATGGATCCGGGCGCCCGGACCCCTAAGTCAACCAAGTTGACTTTCCGGTCCTGGCCTTCTGCTCCGGTTCCGTTCGCTTGGGTCATCTATGTCATCCGGAATAGGGCTCACACGAACCCAACTTCCGGTCTTCTCGAGCAGGCTTCCGCTCCGGCTTCTCGTCCCTCGGAATCGTCGCGTGCTTCCTTCTCGTCCGCCAGTGTACTCATCCGCAGTCTTTGTCCCTCGGAACCTCCTCACGTTTCCTTCTCGTTCGTCAGTGTACTTTTCCGCAACGCCTCGTCTCTCGAACGCACCGCGAGCCGTCCTTCTCGCTAGCTGCGTCTTCCGCTCGATTTCCTGTGCTCCTAAGCTCCTGCATACTTAGACACAAGGTTAAAAACACACAAAATCTAACTTAACTTGTTGATCACACCAAAACAACCTTGGGGTTCCAACAACGGCAACAAGAGGGACCACCCTCTTGTTGTTGGCGGCAGGAGAAAAGAGAGCGGAGACCGAGAGAGGAGAGTTAAGTTCAGGATTTCACAAAACTCTTATCAAGCCAACTAATGAATCGATGTATGTTTCTCTCTTAACCATACCAATATATGACCCTCATTAATGAGTTGGATTAGAAAGTCTAAATCCAACCCATTATCCTATAACCAAAAATTAGTTCATTAATTCTTTGGTTTGGTTCACAAATAAACTAAGTTGGTTCATGACTAATTTAAATAGGGTCTAACTCTTTCATAAGAGATGTGGCCTATCCATACTTCTGATTCGACAAGTATTTCCATATTTGTCTTATGTATGGTCCAACCAAATATTTATCACTTGATCTAAGAATCCTATTCTTTCACTTGTTTTACGTTTTTTAGAGACTTGTAGTCCGTGTGACCCAATAGGTTTCCGGTTTATCTTGACCGTCCATAATTAACTACTTAATTATGAAACGATCATGAGTGACACCTAGTAGTACATCATAATCCCCAATAAACCAAAAAATCATAATTGATTTCAAAATTAATTATGAATCCTTCAGTAGTAATAGTGAGTCGTGTCTCGTTCTTTTCACTCGTCTTATACTCACTTAATTCAAGACATGGTCTATGTGTCATTTCCCACTAGGCTGACTACGTCACACCTAACCCAAATAATACTTTCTCGTTTTATAGATTCAAATTACTTGTACATGTGTCCAAAAGTCTCGTACTCTTAACATGTGATGCTTTAACGAAAGACTTTCAGTAATAATTCTAACGAGTGGTCATAGGATATACGTCTCTTCGCAAGAAGCGGTGAATCCTCTGTGGTTATCCAAACACTTTCGGGCACTTCAACTTATATTCAATCATCCCGGGTTCACATCTCAATGAGATGCTTGCTTAAGATGTCAAAGTATAAGTTTCCATGACCAAGATGACTTATATACCTCAAGTCGAAGGAAAACTTGTACTCGAGCTGCAGTAAGAGCTTCGCAAACATATCCATATATGTAGATAACCATATGAAGTCTTACAACGAGTCACTCCAATAAACTAATTATCATAACTAGCATCCACATTTAACTCTCGACATCCTAATGTCTCCAGCCAGTGAGAAAATAGCCGCTTAGCGTCCCAAGGAGTATAACTCGTGCTAGTCTTACAGAATTGATGATGTCCGAATGCATCAATTCGACGACTAGGGAAATTCTAATACGTTCATAATTGTACATGTAGAGATAATCACAAGTTGTGATCCAATCACAAATTCTCTCATATTATGAATTGTATTTCGGACATTCAGTAAATGAGTTTAAGATTATCAAACATATAATATGCACTCAAATAATGAATATATATTTATCAAATAAATAGAAAAAACTATAAGGACATATCTCAAAATTTAACAAGATACATATACTTCGTTGCTCGACAACTTCTAACACTCGACATTCTCTGTTATCTCATGATTGTGAAGATTCTAATGGTGATATATAAACCAGGGGTCCTTCCCGATAGCGACGTACGCACACTTCATACATTGTACTTCGCGCGCATCTTGCTATTTATTCCTACTGTGCTACTTCCCACTCGGGTGATATACTGATTTGAGCATCGGAGGACCTTCGTTAGGACTCCTTCCCTGATTTTTGGGTGTGGACGTTCCATTGGCTCATTTGAGTGTGTGTAAGGAGCTTAACACACCAGCCAATGGTCCTTGATTCAATCTAAAGGTCTTCGCTTAGTCAACACCACTCCACCTCTAGCTTTTAGACAGGATTATATACCTTATATATAGGGCTATTGAATTTAAGGAAAAATAGACAAACTATTTAATTTGATTACTAAGGTTTCATAGGCCGAAGCAGGCACATGTCTCCATGACAATATCGACTAGTAATTATAATTTACTGGACAAGCTCTTCCTTGTAAGAAATTAATTAAATTTTTTATATCATATTTAACGTTGCTAGTCCAAAGTATTTATTTAAGTTTTTTCATTCACGGTGCTATCAATTATAAGATGCGGAACTAAAGAAAATCATGATAATAACAAAAGAAAATTATTAATAAATATTAAAATTATTTTTAGTATGAAAAAAAAATGACATTAATATAATTTTATTTTGATTTCATCAAAATTAATGTGTTAATAGTCTAGATTTTGGATAAAATCATAAAATAGTAAGATAAACAGGTGAGATGTTTCTTATCAATAAAGTGACGATCGATCGTCGAATCTAACAATTGATTATTAAATATTTTATTTTAACTGCTATAATAATCAATAGGTAACAACTTAGTAATCGACTGTTATTTTTTATTCAATCAAATTTGAACTTTTAAAATTAAGATCGAAGCGAGTTATCCAAATTAACTAATATTTTTTAAAAATAATTTTAAATTAACCTAATCGAAATTTGATTAAGTAATTTGATTTAACCCATTTACTCATTCTTAATCACTGTATATAATTACAACATATCTAACATTGTCTTTAATATATATATATATATATATATATATATATATATATATATATATATATATATATATATATATATATATATATATCCTCCCATTTACAACAACACTTTAAATGTTGGTATTTGTTAACTTCATAGTTCTGATAACATTATCCAAAACAATTTTATTTTAAATTATAAGAGAAATGTCTTTTAATTAAATTTTCATATAAACATAAAACAAAATTAAAATATGAGGAATCTCAAATTAAGAAAGAGTTTGTTTTAAAAGTCAACCTCTAAACGTGCATAAATAAATTGCAATGTGTTTACTAGTTATAACTATATACAGATATATATAAAGTTAATTCTCAATGAATATAAAATATTTTATTAGATATTTTATCTTTCTTGTGTAAACGATCATTTATACTAATATCCTTAGTCATTTACTATTTGTATACTGGACATTTGAGACGAACGATATTATTTTTGCTCCACTAAATAAATTAGACTTCAAATTTATATGTGATGGGTTATCTTCAAAATTAATCAAATATCTGAATTATATAATAAAAAAATTTTAAAAAAAATATTAATTATAGGCACACTAATAACTTAATAGAAAATTAAATAAATTTCAAAATTCCTTGGATAGATGAAGTTCTTGACGCTAAAATCACAAACAATGTCCACTAAGTACCCTAAGTACCCTTGCTGTTCTATATTAGACTATGCATCAAGTATTGCATCCACACAAATATTTTTTTATATATTATTATTATTATCATTATTATTATTATTAGTTTTAAAGAGTTATTCAACATTCTGAATTTCTGATCATGCCAGTGGAAAACATTATTGGAATAGGATTGTAAAAAAAAACTAAATATCCATTACAAAACAGGATAATTAAGTTCTTGAACGCTACTGAGTTAGAGTTGAGAAAGCACATTGAACCATTAATTCTACTATAATTATCAGCCAATGATAAATAACTTGCGTGGATTAATAATAACTACTGAAAATACATCCATGGGTTGACAAATATCGAATCACAAAACTGTTCAACTGCAAGAATCAAAGAAGTGGACCAGACGCATCAACTAAACAATCCAAATTGTTTGATTTATCCTAGTATTTACTAATCAAGCAACTCAATTGAAGTCCAAGGATAATAGAAAATCAAACACTCCAGCCTACAAATAGAGCATCGATAATTTAACGAACTTGCTCTAGCTATGGAAGCTTGTGAATACAAGGCCCCCAGTACAAAGTTCTTGGTAGCTACAACCAAAACAAGAATCAGTAAAGATTTCAGTAGGGGTGGAATCTGCGCCCGCGACTGCTATCGTTGTTCCCTCCGCTTGAACTGCTACCATAGTTTCGCCCATACTGCTGGTGGGTGCCCACAGGAAAGCCAGGTTGTTGCCTTAAACATTGCAGGGAACACAAGGACAAATGTAGTTAGTGAGATGAGACATCCACCCATGTCACCATGGATAAACTTCTCATGGAATTCATAGAACTTTGATATTTTTGTTGTAGTTAAGTTGTCAAGGAACAGGAGGCAAATTATGAACATAAGGAAAGTCTCCTCACTTACAATACATATCCAAGTCGTCCATCCGGTAAGATCATTGGCACCATGGCCGCGCCAGACGGAGTATGCCCCCTTCCATAAATCATGGGCTGAAAGGTAGACGAAATAAGAAACACATGGCAAATGGAAAACATGGAGGAAGCAATTACCAATAAACACAAGTAAATATCTCCAACTGCTTTTGTCTTACAAGAATTTTATACCTGAGCAAGCCCTGGGGCGAAAGCACCATATGGACCTCCAAGGACACCATATCCAAACCCAGGTGAATAGTTTGGAAGCAAAGCAGCTTCCTGAGCACTTAATGCTGGCTCAGGTTTTTTACTTTCTGCCGGAGGCTTTGCTAGTGAACAGTCAAGGACATCACCTATTTAGGACAAACAATATGTAACAAGGAATGATAATTAGAAAACAACTAGATTTTCATGATAAAAAATGCACAACAAAGAATCACCATCTAATTCATATTTCTCAGTGTGCTCGAGTGCCTTCATAGCCATGAACCTATCTTTGAAATGCACAAAACCAAATCTCTTCTCATGTCCAGGCTTTGCTGGGAGTAGTACAACCTTTGTGATTTCACCATGACACTCGAATAGCTCTGTAACCTGATCTTTTGTCACATCCTTTGGCAAGTTCTTAACATAAATAGCCTTCACCTGTAAGGTTTAGCAAGAAGACAATGTAAGTGAGAAGTTTCTGGGAAAGATCTGACCTTGGCTATGAAACAATAACAAAGCAGGCTGTACATAATTTACCTGAGAACTAGAAGAGTCCCCGCTCCTAGGATCAGCCCAGCTCACCGTTGGGGACTTTTCATCTAACTTAAATTTTGGAGCGGACATCTTGCTCCTTGAGTATTCAGCACATGCATGGTTATAATACTCGATGAAGGCATAGCCACGGTTATGAGAAGGGTTTTGGGGGTCTGTAGACTGAGAACGAAATAATTATTCGATTAATTCCAAAAAATTATGAAACTTCCACAACAATGAGGCTAGATTTGAGGAAGGATACTGTAAAAAAACAGAAGGAAAGATGTGTTGTGAGGCCAAATATTAACCTTTATCAACTCCACTTTATTCACTCCAGGGCCAATACTTGTTACAACTTTCTTCAAATCATCCAATGACCAAGTCCGAGGAATATTACCAATAAACAGTCGATTTTTTGCTTGAGATGTTGAACACTTCACTTTTTTACCCTAAATACATTGACATACCATGGATATTCAGATAATGATTTTGAAAACAAAGTGTCAAAGTGACTCACAAAGAAAAAGCTGAAGGATGTCTACCTTGAATCCAGTATTATTTAGTACTTCAATAGCTTTTAATGCCAACTCTGCAGTTTTGAAAGTAACAAATCCATATCCTTTATTCTCTGAGGAATTCTTCTCTTTCATCACTCTCACCTGTGGTTGCAGATCTTGAATATAACTGATTTTACAAATAAACAGAACACAACAGAAAAATATCATATGGCTCACCTCAGTCACCTCTCCAGCAGACTCACAAAACCTTCTCAATTCATCTTCAGATGCATTAAGAGTTAATCCACCAACATAAATTTCTGATCCATGAGGAGGAAGAGAAAGGAGTTCTTCGTGCTTCTTTCTCTCTGCCTCATCCATTTTCTCATCTATATTTCCATTGGTAGTGGTGGTTTCTTGTTCCTCCTCGACCTCCTCCTCTACAATTTCCTCTTCCTCTTCTTCTACCTCTTCTTCTACTTCTTCATATTCAACCTCTTCTTCCACCTCTGGATCAAAGTCAACTTGTTCCTCAGGTTCAACCGGGTTTTCTGGTTCAGTTGAATGAACAGAAGCGGCTCTTGCCCTTGGCATCTTGTGTATTTTAAAGAAGCCCACAGGGCACTGTGAAAGAGGAACAGGAGCAAAAAGCATTCCCAAGAGGAGGAAAATAGATACACCAGAATGAGGAAAATAGAAAAGGGCAACAAGTGTTATAGAACAAGAATCTGAAGATAATCAGAGCCATGATATGGCTCAAAGGAATTTCAAAGTCATAGTTTTTTGTGGTTGGTAATAATTTGAGTACTAAGAGACAAGCAAGAGAAAATATTTCAATGATAATGAAGCAAGTGATTCTCGCGGAGGCAACATAACGAGAAAATATGACTAAATAAGATATGAAGCAGAAGTCCAATGTAATCATGTTGGTCTATGTGCACAAATATTTATTTTCCAATGCACAAGAATCAAAGAAAAAAAGGAAAAGGAAAAAAATAATGTGAGAAATAAGCAATGAAATGAAATTATATTGACAACTAAATAAAAGAATGAGCAGAGCAATCATGTTTACAAATGTTATCACAGAATTACGGAAGAATTCTACTATTAAACAGAAAAAACACTTACTCCGCGAAAAGACTATTAGTGCTACTGCAAGCAGAAAATAATAGTTAAGCCATCCAAAATGATTTCTAATCTCACAAGGTACTAATCAGTCGATGAAATAAAATTCCAGTATAGACTACTAGTGATCAATCACCAAACCATGTACCAAATATTATTAGGGAACAACTAAATACATGGCTTAGTGTGACGATTAAGTTTCATTGGTGCACATTTCTTAGTCAAGAAAGACTGATCACTCAGTAACTTCTTCTGCATGCACATTATAAACATTCCAATCTTGCTACTATGACTCACCCATATCATCTATCCATATATTCCAAAGCTAGAGCCAGACTAGAACTTATATATATTACCTGAAGAACCAATAAAACAACTTATATATATATATATAGCCTAACAAATTCTCAAAAGAGAGACCATGTACCCTACTACCCTGGGCAATTGCATTCCCGCATATATGCATAAATATATTGTTTACTTTGAGGTGCACTTAGGGCATCCACATACGTAGAACTTCTTCATGAGCTCTTTCGTTGCCATATCCGTGCCACATTAAAAGTAAAAAACCTCATACATCTTTCTACTATAAAAAAAACCTTTCAACAACTCCTTCACTGAGTCCCACACTTTTCATTATATATATTTCTCATCTCTCTTTCATATTTTAAATTATATATAATTAAATTTTTATAAAATTTAAATTCACAAATTAACAAGGAAAATAATGTTACCAAACCTTTTTTTAATATTTTATTATTTTTATTTGTTTAAACAGAAATTAAAAAAAACATTTAATAAAAAAACACACGAAGAAGCAGCTCTCCTCGAAATCAATGAAGGAGCTCCCACTGTGGATGCTCTTATATAGCCATCCCTGATAGGCTTTACTTCGGACCAGAGAAGACAACAATAGCCAAGAATCTACTCCAACCAGGCTAATGGATAGTTTCTCAACCAGATATGGTAGGATGAACTCAATGGTCTCTCTATTTGTTTTACCTTCTCTATTAAACTTCAATTTCTTCTCCTATCGTCATTCGTCTACCAAAGAGGTAGCTAACAGTATCATATTACGGGCAGAACTAAATGAGAAGAAGTAAACGACATACAAAACAAAAATCCATTCAGTAGACAAGGGGGTGAACATAACTCAGAATATGAAGGGATGAACCATTAAGGGCAAAGGCCCCCCAACTCATCAGATTAAGAAAATTTTCACTTTCCTAACAACAAGAATGCGAAATCACTCGAAGTCCTCACCCACAGAAACCATAAAAGAAAATTCTTAAAATAGTAAGTAGTAACCCTAGCCATTTTCCAACCTCCGAGGCATGAATCCCACAAAAAGTCTTTTTTTAGAAAGAAAATTTCGAGAAGGAAGAGAAGAGCGCAAAAAGACTCACCAGAGAAACAAGCGCAGGAGACGAAGAGATGGGAACCGCTCGAGATGCGGCGGTAGTTTGAAGCACCCGCTCACCAGAGACTAGAAGAGAAGTGGGATTGGGAACCCTAGCGGCGGAGAAGCAGAGGAATCAATCCAACCGGCAGGAACTGCTTTTATTCATTCAATGATTTTACAGAAACGCCCTTGCCTTTTTTTTAGTTGGTATTAAATATTTAACTAATTGGATGACTGATCGGGTCCCACTTAAATTTTACTAAATAAGTTATAAATTTTGTTTATTTAACGGATTCGACTCGGAACCCGTTTCGGAAGTCGTTTGGGTGGTTAGTGGGTATGATGTGTCGCGTCGCTTCTGGATCGCATCTTTCGCCATGTACTGAAATTTATAGGTTTGGGCGTTTCTCCGATTAGGGCTGAAGCACCTGGATTCCGTCAATGGACGACACCGACGACGAAGACGCCGGATATCCTCCCGAACCCCGCCACCTCAAGCCTCGGCCCGCCCTTTCCTCGTCGACACGCCCCAATCCTCCTCGTATTGGTCGTCACTCAGCTGATCTCGCCAGAGACGACGAGGAGGAGCAGCAGAAGCGAAAGCAGAATTATGCGGATCGACCTTCAGACGACGAAGATGATGATGTAGGCGGTCGCGATGGGGACTCCAGCGGCGAAGACGTTGATTCCTCGTCCGACAACCGCGAGAAGCGTCGGCGGATCGATAAATTCGCTTTAGGGTTCGAACTTGCCCCGCATGTGTCCGCTCCTCCCGTGGCTCCTTCCAAGCCTCCCACCCGGATTTTACCGACGGAGTGGTCGGAAGAATTGACCTTTGTCCTTCTCGATAGCTGGGGTGATCGCTATATGCAGAATGGAAGGAAGAGTCTCCGGCCAGATCAGTGGAGCGAGGTCCATAAGAAGGTTTTGCAGAGTTCCAGGGTTCATCGAACGGATTCTCAGTGCCGGAACCGTATCGATACCCTAAAGAAGAAATACAGAAAAGAGAAGGCGATTTTGACAGCGGACGGAAAATCTGGAAGCAAGTGGGTGTATTTCAAGAAGATGGATGCCTTGATGTCACTGCCGTCATCGTCCCTTCTATCTTCAGGAAAGCAGCCGCTGCCGCCTCCACAACCAAAGCTGCCCTATGGTGTTGATGCTGGAGAGAATGTGTTTGGTAGTTCTTATGTCCACCGAGATAGTTGTGATGGTAATAGTGCAATGAGGGATTGTGTAAGTGAGGACGACTCTGATGGGTTTCCACCAAAGAGGGAAAATTTATCGGGGAGCTCAGATTCTTCCTTTAGGATGCTGGCTGAGTCGATTAGGAAGTTTGGGGAGATCTATGAGAAGATGGAGAGTAACAAGAGGCAGCAGATATCAGAGATAGAAAGGATGAGGAAGGAGATCCAAAGGGATTTGGAGGTGCAAAAAAGACAAATTTTGGAGAGAGCACAATTAGAAATTGCAAAATTAAGTGAGGAACATGGGGATGGTAATGATGAAGAACAAGAAGACGAAGATGATAACAGTGGTTCTACTGAGAACTTGGGCGGGTAATCTACTATCACTTTTTAACTTTTTCCTTTGTTGTGTATACTGCGTTTGATCTCTTTTTATATCAGTACTTTCTTGCTGACCGTTTTCTTAGGTAAATTGATAACAAATTATCTTCTAAATTTGAAATTGTGCATGATACATTTTCTTAGTACTTGTAGCTTATTCACTTAGGGCGCATGCCCTCAGGGAAAAACTCCTCCCACCCTCTATCCACTTGGCAATCGGCTATAAACTAACTGTGTGATTTACTTCCCTTCACATTATCTTAGGGTGGGCTGTGAGTTGCTACAATTGTACCTTATTCACTTATGACTTTCTAATAATAACATTTGGGAGTTTGTTGCAATATAGATATATTTTTAATCTTCACTCCTAAGTGAGAGAAGACTAGAAGGTCTAGGCTTCTATTTTTATTGGGTACAATAACATTAAATGTGGTGCTTGACATACTGATGGATCCATTTGATGCAACTTTACAAGTATTAATGATTCATACCATATCTCCTCAACCAAGTTTTGATAATTTATTCTGATCAAATTCTCATCATGCAAATTTCTCTACTGTGAATTATTGAGCTTACAAAGGCTTTATAGCTAACTTTTCATATAAAACCTGAGATTATTTATTGTAATTGGTGATTCAGATAAAATGTCCTGTCATATAGACTACTAAAATTTCTTTGATGTTTACTGATGTAATGTAATAACATAAGCTATAATCGATGGCTTTACTTATAGGTACTACTAGGATATGCTATCATGAAATCAGAAATCTGAATTATAGAATCAATGGCATGTTCTGGGTCCTGTGATCTGAAGCTGAGTATATCCATATTGGATAAGTTCTCTATGAGGCATTTTTATTAGCTCGAGTATTGCAAATCAAACCTGTTGAAACCCAACCGAATAAGATGAAATTGAAATTTTCAAAAACATAATGGGAGCAAAATAACATGCAACCTACCATAAGTTTGTACTTTCTAATTTTAGTATCAAGTGACAATTCTTGTATGTCTAATCACTCAGAAAATCTCAATGACAAATATATTTATTATTTGGAATTGTAAATTTGGTTATTTAATTTAGTTTCTTTTGTAATTGACTAATTTTGCAATGCAAATCAAACACAACTGATTTAGTAAAATCACACACACACACCAAAAAAAAAAAACTGAAACTTTTGGCTTGATTCATTTTTTTGGTTCGGACACAATAATAGATTGTGGGTCTTGAACACTTTCTTCAGAAGTTTTCTCTGATTGGTGTCTTGATTGGTATAAGCCTTTTACCTTCAAATTTCTTTAACACTATGTTTATTTTCTTCAACATTCTTAGCACAGATTGTTTTAGGCTTCTAATTTGTTGTCTTCTTCTTGTAGGTTTATCTCTGCTTCCCTCTTCCTCACTGCTTTTGTATGATCGATCCAGTGATTGCTTCTCTTCCATTGGCTATTTGGGTACTCTATTTACGTTCAACAAGAGATTCAGAACCAGAATGTTGTGCTTGGAAGCTGTTGAAATTTTTATTTTCGTTTGAAATAATCTTATTATGTGCCAAGAATGAAGAACAATTTAGCTGTTGGTGGATAGGAAGAGTGATGTTTCCATCACGTTGAATAGCTACTGAAGACAATGGAGAGTTCATGACGAGACATCAGTAACTTATACATTTGCATGATATATTCTTTTCTCAAGAGTATCAATGAATTTTTATTGGCGATAATTTTGCTAATAATGCTACATTAAATGTATTTTTAAACTAATCACATCCTGACGCAACTTTAGACGTTGCCCTGTCTCTCAGATCACATCAATGTCATTTCCCAGATTATTATTCTGAATTTAATAATTTTTCATCGACGGCTAAGATTCTTCTTGTGGGCCCTCAGTTGCAATCGTAACCGTCGCTTTCGAGGACAAGGGACCTTGCTGTTGCTATTTTATTCGCCGTGTCTTATTTTCATTATATACCCTTTTCGGGCACTGTACTTCCTCCCCTTGCGACCTCGCCTCTGCTGAGCGATCCAATCCGATCTCGGAATGAGGGCGCGGGGAGAACGAGGGAGGCTCCGATCTATCGAGTTCCGGCTGCTACTCGGCTTCTTCTCGCCGAACAAGGCCTCTGATCGAGTTTTTCTAGCCTGATCCGTGATCTCGGAGCCCCTCGTCCGATTTCACTCCCCAACGACTTGAGGTTTTGCTTTCCCTTGGTTTCCTTCTTGCAGTCGCTTTCCAGGTTGACGTCTTCGATGGTCTCGCTTCAGGTTGCTCGGCCTTGACGCTACGTGGACGGGCATTGTGTTTGCTCTTGAATCTCGGATGCTTCCTCGTGTTTGCTTGGTTTCTACTGGAAAGTACAGTACTTCTGACGCCAAGATTGTCCGTTCTTTTCATTACGAAAGAAATGATCCTTTTTCCTTCTCGAAACAATTCGAACCTGCGTTGCAATTGTTGGTTTCTTTTTCTTTGCGCAAAAAGTACCTTTGTTATATCTTGTCTGAAATCGAACTGCAATTTGCTGTAGGTTTGGGACATTTTTTTCTCGTCGCCAAACTTTGGCAGCATGAGTTTTTGATCTGACTCCACCCCCAACTTGGGCACCATGTGGAAGCAATTCCTAAGTAGATTACCTCGAAAGTCTTCCAAATCTGATGCTTCCCCTCGCTCCTCCCATGGCCAATCCGGCAGCGATGTGACGACGTCTGCGAACGGGAACCCAATCCAGAGGACCAGCAGCGGTAATGTAGTTGCCTCCCGATCGACCACTGTCAAGCGGACTGCTTCTTCCATATTCCCGTCGAGTGTAGTAACCAGCATCGATCCTCTACTTTTATTCAATGATGTTTCTGATACAGAAAAGCAGAACCTTTTCGTCAGCAAGTTGAATCTTTGTTGTGTTGTCTTCGATTTCTCGGATCCCAACAAGAACTCTGCTGAGAAGGATAAGAAGCGGCAGGCACTATTAGATAGCATCGATTACGTTGACTCTGAGGGTTCTTGTTTCACTGAGCCCATCATTTCTTCTAGCTGTAAGATGTTTGCTAGCAACTTGTTTAGGGCCTTCCCACCTAATACTCGCTCCAGTTCTGGTGGTGGCGAGACTGAAGAGCAAGAGCCCACGTTTGAACCAGCTTGGTCACACCTGCAACTTGTCTATGATTTGTTCCTTAAGTTTTTAGAGTCGTCCTCACTTGATGCCAAGATTGCGAAGAAGTATGTGCATCATTCTTTCATTGTGAGACTGCTGCACCTCTTTGATTCCGAGGATCCCAGGGAAAGAGATTGCTTGAAAGCAATCTTGCACAGAATCTATGGAAAATTCATGGTGCATCGTCCGTTCATCCGGAAAGCAGTGAGCAATATATTTTACCAGTTTGTGTTTGAAACAAACCGACATAATGGTATTGCTGAATTGCTTGAAGTTTTTGGAAGTGTCATCAGTGGGTTTGCGTTGCCTCTAAAAGAGGAGCATAAACTGTTCTTATGGAGGGTCCTAATACCTTTGCACAAGCCAAAAGGCCTAGGTGTCTATCATCAACAGCTAATTTACTGTGTGACACAATTTGTAGAGAAAGAGCCTAAGCTAATAATTGCAGTTATAAATGGGTTATTGAGATATTGGCCTGTGACTAACAGTCAAAAGGAAATCATGTTTTTAAGTGAGTTGGAGGAAATCTTGGAAGCCACTAATGAAGTGGATATCCAGAAGTGTATGCTTCCTTTGTTCCAGAGGATTGGATATTGTATTAATAGCCCCCATTTCCAGGTGATCTAAACCCTTTAACCAGTCATGCTCAAATTATCTTATTTATGTAAACTTACTTTGACTGCGTAACGAAGTTATGTCTGATCTTGTTATTGAGAGCATAAAGGTAAATCCTTTTGACCTACTGATGAATGGGGATGAATTCTTGTGTGAGGTTCACTGATAGGTTTTCTTGAAAATATTATTATTGTCGCCGAGTACGTTAATTTCCTCGTACTTTCTGTTTTCTTGTTAAAAAAAAGAGAGTCCAATGTGGGTTTTTTCATGTTCCATTATTTGCTCTTAATAATGACCTTACGATTTAAGACATAGCTTGTTAAAAGTTAAGGGCAAGCATTCAAAAACCTCTTCTCAAGGAGAATGAAAGGAGTAACTTCTACCCTAGACAAATTTAGGATTTTATTCCAGCAAGACCACCAACACGGTCCAACTGAGCTAGTTGACACCTTCAAGCATTGAAAACTTTTTCACTTATCTCTAACATTTGTGCATTCTATGCGATTCTAGCTCAACTGCAGCTGAATTAGTTGAACTTGCAAGTGCTGAATGCCACTTTGTTCTATTTGTATCATATGTTTCAACAGCACAGGGTGAATGCATGCATATGGAATTTAGTAATTCATGTAACCTTTACAATGAACTTTTGACTGTTCTTACTTTTGCATGACGCCGTGCTCCTGTAATTAGCTAAATGCTGTCATTATATCTGTGTTAATATGGACCTATGTTTGGTGTTAGTTAATTGTTTAACCAGTCATTTAGTATCAAATAGACAATTGGATTGCTGCTTCTTTATGGAGTCCTATACTAAATCACTGAACGAATTTGAAGTATAGATACAAATGGTTTGTGATTAGTAAAACCTTGTTCACAGGGCATCTGATAAATGAAGGTACATCAATTTTAGTGCCTCTTTCGAATCTGACTTTAACAATAAATTGTGGGTCAAGTAAGCATTTGTATGTCCACGAAAAAGTTACCTGTAGTGTGAGTATTCATGAAGAACATGCAGTAATTCCCAGAGCTTAGATCACAAACTCAAAGTCTGATTCTCCATTTGTATTCTAAAATTCATCACTAGTTTGATTGTAATAGTGGTCTGTAGATGGCAATTAGTGACCTAAACCCTTTTGAATCATGTTTAGTTCTTAAGCAAGTGTTTCTATCCCTTCTATTCAGTAAATTGGTTCTTGGAATGATCTGCATGGACTAGCACATTTGGTGATGATAATGATATTCAATACCCAATTTTGCGCCTTCTTTTTACAAAAGGGTTTACATGGCTTCCAGGTTGCAGAGAGAGCCTTACTCATGTGGAACAATGACCGAGTGATTAGTCTGGTATCACAAAATTGGCAATCAGTAATGCCACTAATATTGCCGGCGTTGGAAAGGAACATTCGCAGTCATTGGAATCAAGCTGTTTTGAACCTGACGCAAAACATTAAGAAGTTATTATACGAGATGGATGAAGAACTATTTCTAGCATGCAAAAAGAAGTTTGAGGAGGAGGAAGTGAAACAAGATTTAATGGAGAAGCGAAGGATGACCTGGGAGCATCTGGAGTCGACTGCTGCTTTCCAACCAGCAACTAGGAACGTAGCTGTCCAGGTGAGACCTGTTATTTCTCCTCCAGTTGTTGCTGCTCTCTCTTGAAGTATCAGAGATGTTATCGTTTGTGAGAAAACCTACAAAGAGTATCTCGAGGTCATGCTGTATTTGAACCTTATTGGATCCTCTAGTTACTATTATCCGTGTTGAGATGTGTCATAGAGAAAAGCTTGTGTGAGTTATGGCATCCATTGTTGTGATGATATTTATTATCAGCATAAGCAGATTGCTTATTCCATCTTTTTCGTCTATTGCTTTTGATCAGAATTTTGTCAAGATCTTATTGCGTTCGTGCATTGCGAGTCCAAAGATTCAGTGAAATTTGGCAATGTTTGACAGATCGTTATTGAATGCAGTGGTTACAAAGATTAAGTGCCATGAGTCCTACTTTGTTTTTTTTTAAGTGATTAATTGTTATTAATAAGTAATGTAACTTATCTTATTCATTTGTATTTAATAATTAATTAAACAAACAATTTCGTTTAGATTTGAGAAAAATTTATAATTCGCTGAAGCATATAAAATGATGGGAAGTAGCTCCGAGTACGATTACTCAGACGGGAGTGATAGGCCCCACACTTAACGAGTGGTTATGTTTCCGGTGTAGGAAATGGGAACGTGAGTTTTCATAACGTGGGCATGTCCATATTCTCCATCTTTTTTATTTTTAAGATAATTTTTATTATAACTGGTGCGTCCAAGAAAAAAAAGGAGTATTATCCATTTTTATTTTTAAGATAATTTTTATTATAACTGGTGCGTCCAAGAAAAAAAAGGAGTATTATCCATTTTTATTTTTAAGATAATTTTTATTATAACAGGTGCGCCCAAGAAAAAAAAAAAAGAGTATTATCCAGAACGTGAGATTTGTTTCTCATCGTGGGAAGAAAGGGATTTAGTTTGTGAAATTATGATCACTCTTTTAATAACGAGTAGTATATCATGATCTATAATTAATTGTAAAATCATAGTTATCTTAGAACTAATTCTAAATCCTTCAGTAGTTACAGTGGATCGTGTCTTGTTTCTTTCACTTATCTTATACTCACTTAGTTTAAGACATGGTTTATGTGTCTGCCCCACTACATCATACATAGTCCAAGTAATATTTCCTTGTTCTACGGATTCAAATTACTCGTACATGTGTACAAGAGTCTCGTACACTTAACATGTGATGCTTTTGGCCAAAGACTTTGAGTAATAATTCTAACGAGTAGTCATAAGGTATACGTCTCCTCGCAAGTAGCGGTGAATCCTTTGTGGGCTATCCAAACATCTTTAGACATTTCGACTTATACCCAATCATCCCGGGTCCACACCTTGATGAGGTGCTTGCTTAAGATGTCAAAGTATAAATCTTCATAGCCAAGATGACTTGAAAACCTCAAGTCGAAGGAAACTTGCACTCGAGCTGCAGTAAGAGTTTCACAGACATATCCATATATATAGATAATTATATGAAGTCTTACAGCGAGTCACTCCAATGAACTAGTTACTATAACTAGCATCCACATTTAACTCTCGACATACCAATGTCTCCAACCGGTGAGAAAGCAACCACTTAGAAAACCAAGGAGTATAACCCGTGCTAGTCTTATATAATTGATGATGTCCGAATGCATTAATTCGATGACTAGGGAAATTCCAATACGTTCATAATTACACATGTAGAGATAATCACTAGTTATGATCCAATCATAATTTCTCTCATGCTATGAATTATATTGCAGACATTCAGTAAATAAGTTTAAGAAAATCAAACATATAATATGCACTCAAATAGTAAATTTATATTTATTAAAAATCGTAAGGTAATTACCTTAGGACATCCCTCAAAATCTAACATGTGGGACATGACTCAATCAAGAAGAAAGGAAAGAAGCCTGGAGTGAAACCTAAAAGCAAACTAAATTGTTTTAACTGCGGCAAGAAGGGTCACTTGGCTCGGGAGTGCACTGAGCCAAAAAAGATAAATCCAAGTGTGACTCATATTCCTGAGTATTTTATTGCTAGTTTAGTATTGCTAGCTGATTCTTATCCTTTGTGGATTATAGATTCAGGAGCAACAAACCATGTATCTCTGGAGCGAGTTACATTTGTAGAGTGCCGTCGGGAATTAGCTAGCAACAAATAGATCTATGTAGGAAACAATACAAGAGTTGAAGTCAAAGGAGTCGACACTTGCAAAGTCAACCTCCATGGTGATAGTGTTTTATTTTTATATGATGTCCTGTATGCTCCTGAAATTTAAAAGAATCTTATTTTCATTACATGTCTTCTTGATTTAGGGTATTATATTAATTGTTAGGATCTTCGGATGGCTAGAGAGGGGGGGGTGTGAATAGCCTCCTCTAAAACTTAACTAAAATCTTCAATCAAATCGTTAGCGCAGCGGAAATATGCACATGAAAATCTAATACAAGGAAAAGAAAGACACACACCACTAACACCAGTATGTACGAGGTTCGGGGATAACTTGCCCCTACTCCTCGGCGTGTCTGTAAGGTGGACGATCCCTTGATCTTTCGGTAGATCACACCCCGGATAGATACCGGCTAAAGATCTCTCCTTCTCGGTGGAGTAACCTCTCCACAAAGTCTCAGAAGATATGTAAATAAAGCACAAGACTTACAGATCAGTGGCTAAAGAGAATGAAGAAAAAAAAACTCACAGCCACGCGAAGACAACAGTTAAACAGAGCACAAGAAGGAAGCACAGCCAAGAACTCAAAGCTCAGCACCCTTGCTTGATCGACCGAGAGTTCTCTTCTCGAACCTCTCTTCATCCTTCTTCCTATGCCTCTGCTTCCACTGCGTTCAGCCTATCCCGAATTGCTGTCAACCTGCACCGAATCCCTACTGCAAGCTACGACGTTGCCAATCACACTTCCTCCTCCTCTGGTTCTCTGAACTCACACCAATAGAACCCATGGTCTTCACTAGGATCTCTGAGCTCGAACCAATGAGCAAGAGTCAAGCTGATTCCCAACTGATCGCAGCCAGATCACAGCCTGATCGCAGCCAGTAACCGTTGATGCTCTAATTGCACCATTTGCAGCGAAACACAGTAGAAAGAACCCTTTGTCTTATTCTTCTGATGGAGCTTAATTTGAATTTAAGCATTGGCATGATACCTGCAACCTGTAACTTAAAAAGCTAACAGCAGATGGTCAAATCAGATGGATCAGAAGTTGCAAAGAAACAGCAGAAACTTCAGACAGTATTTGGATCGGTCAACAGATCAATCCACAGCTTGTTGGACCGATCAGGCTATGGCCTGATCGGTCCAGGAGAGCTCTGATCGGTCTGTGGACCGATCAGGCTATAGGTGGATTGGTCCACAGACCGATCCCCTATACTCTCTCTCGAACTTCATTGCCTCCTGATCGGTCTCCAGACCGATTAGTAAATCTCACAGAGTGTTACTGATTGGTTACTGATCGGTCTACAGACCGATTAGTAATTCTCACAGTGAGTTACTGATTGGTTACTGATCGGTCTGGTGACCGATCAGATAACCATAGTATCACTGGATCGGTCAACAGACCGATCAGATATCCAATGCCTATGTAGGTAGGTTTAGAGCTTCCCAGCCCTAAACCCTAAATCCTTCCTGGTCTAGAGAACGAGCTACCGAGCCCTCTCTGACCTAGTCCGGAGAACGAGCTACCGAGCCCTCTCCGACTTCGTCCGGTCCAGAGAACGAGCTACCGAGCCCTCTCTGACCTAGTCCGGAGAACGAGCTACCGAGCCCTCTCCGACTTCGTCCGGTCCAGAGAACGAGCTACCGGGCCCTCTCCGACTTCGTCCGGTCCAGAGAACGAGCTACCGGGCCCTCTCTGACTTCGCGTGCCAAGTTTCCATACTTGGACTTTTCCCTTCCACCTGATCAACATTGATCAGTAATCAATCTGAGTTTAATTAATATCCGATACAAACTTAAATCAGTGTCAACATCAAAACAACAGCCAGGTCAGACTGTATCAACATTAATTTCTACAGTCGATGTGTTGAACTTAAAATTGACTTAGTTTCAATTGAATATAATTTTTTATCAAATGGTATTATGGTTCTTGATGTAGAACCAGATGTTAATTGTGTTATTAAGGGTTGTTTTTCAAATATTGTTCTAACTAGTGATGCATGTATATCTAATGAGCTTTGACATGCTAGATTAGGACACATAGGACAAGAATATATGAATCGATTGGCTAGAGAGGGCCTATTGGGCACTTGGGTTAAGATTCACTTGTCTATATGTGAGCATTGTCTTAATGAAAAAGTAATTAGGAAACCATTTAGTAAGACTATTAGAGCTGAATCACCATTGCAATTAATTTATTCAGATATTTATGGTCTAATGAATGTGAAGGTTGTTGGAGCAATTTATGTGCCCCTAGGTTTTAATGTTTGGGCAAAGGTTTAAGTTAGGTTTATTGTTGTATTTGATATGCATTGTGAGTGTACAGGATACAAGTAAAACAAGGAAAAGTCCAAGTGTGATCTTGGAAAAGGTGAAAGTCCAAGTAGAATCTTGGCGGTGTAAGTCCAAGCATGCAGTCTTGGAAACGTAAGTCTAAATGTGACTTGGCAATGATTGAAGTCCCGAAGTGAGGAGCCTCTTGACAAAAGAAGATCCGATAAGAAGGACAAGGCCGAAGAAAACTCCAGAAGGCAAGGCGTGAAAGATGGGGAGACATTCAGGAATGCGAGGCTGATGGAGGAGGCTAGAAGGCTAAGTCTAGGTTGGTCAAGCGAGAACGAGTGCTGAGTGAATATACTCGAAGATCAAATCCTAGGGTTAAGGTTCAACTAGTTGACTAGAGCAGGACACAGAATGTTTTTGTGCCCGCTGGTTGCGAAAATAATCGTTTGGAATTATAGCAGCCAACCATTACTATAATAGTTACTATAGCAGTCGACTGGTACACTGTAGCAGTCGACTAGTATTTAGCCGTTGGCTTATAACGATCAAATTTCACTTAGGACCAGTCGACTGGTATCTTTACCAATAAACTGGTGGCGGGAAATACAGCTAGGTGTTTCCTCCCGAGCTCTATTAAATAGAGCTCGAGGTGTTTGACAAAGATTGATGAAATAGAGATGGTTAACCCCTATTAGTAGTCTTCCAAGTGCCCTAGCATCCCAAGCGTGCTTGTACAAGTTGTGGTGAGGTTTCTCCACACACAAGGAGCTACTTGAGCTGATAGGTGAAGTCAGGTGAAAAGTCCTAGTAAATGAAGCTAGGAAAATGAAAAATTTGGTGAGCAAAGTCAGGTGAAAACCCCTAATGAGTGAAGATAGGTAGATGAAAGTTCTGGTAAGTGAAGCTAAGTGAAAAGCCTTGTGAGTGAGCTAGGCAGATGGAAATCCTAGTGAGTGAAGCTAAGTGATGAAAAGTCTTGGTGAGTGAAGTCAGGTGAAAAGTTCTAGTGAGTGAAACTAAGCAGCGAGGAAGTCATGGTGAGTGAAGCTAGACAGTAGAAAATCTAGGTGAATCAAAAGTTGATCAGATACCTAGTGATTAAAAGTCCAAGTGAGTCAAGACTAACCGAACACTTGACACGATATGGTAAATCTAAGTGGGTCAAGGTTGACCAGACACTTGACATGAGTATAAAAATTCAAGTGGGTCAAAGGATTAATCGGACACTTGGTGAAGAAATCCCAATATGTCACAGTTGACCTATGTTGGGTGGACAAACCCTAGACTTAGGTTTGGAAGTTAGGGTTTGATAATCGATTAGGCTAATCAATTATCATAGCTTAAGCGATTAGGATAATCGCTTAAGCTCATTGTCGCGATAAATGAAATTGAATCGATTAGGGTAATCGATTTAGTTCGCCTTAATCGATTAGGCTGATCGATTAAAGCATTTCTATAAGAAATAATAGGTACAATAAGCGATTAAGCTCTGAAGCTTAATCACTTATGGGTCATTCTTGCGTAAACAAAAGCATGCCTAATCAATAAGGCTAGTTGATTAGGTATGCGTAATCGACTAAGGTAGTCAATTAATCTTTAGAAAAATAGTCGTTATACAGATTGCTAACGTGGTAGTCGATTAAGAAGATTCTTAATCGATTAAGGTGTCCGAAGAGCCCTAGAAAAGGATTTTGGCTTGCACTATTTCTACAGATCTCTCTCGTCCACATTTCTCATGGGCACACATATGCTCTTAGAAGTTTAGAGAGGAGTGTTGTTGTACTTCCAAGCTAATCAAGAGGTGTTTCCAAGCATGAAGAAGAGCAAACTAGGGTTTCATTGTGTAATTTTGTAAGATTTTATTGTATTAGCTTCTCGTTTCTTTCTTCTTGTATTACTTTGTGTGTGAACTTGTACGAGACTTCTTTGTTGGTGCAACATCCCTCAGGTTAAGGTTGACCTGGTTGACCAAGCTGAGTCTTGGTTTGAGTTTAGATGTTTGACAATAAGAAATTGATTGAAGAAGAGTCAAGTAGGTCAAGGTTGACCGGATACTTGATTGGGAAGTCCTAACTGGGATGTTAGGTAGAATGGAAGTCCTGGTAAGTGAAGTCAGGTGAAAGCCCTAGTGAGTGAAGCTAGGCAGATGGAAAACCCTGGTGAGTGAAGTCAGGTGAAAGCCCTAGTGAGTGAAGCTAGGCAGATGGAAAACCCTAGTGAGTGAAGCTAGGTGAAAGTCCTGGTGAATGAAGCCAGGCAAGGGAAAATCCAGATGAATCAAGGACGATCGGACATCTGGTGTTGGGAAGTCCAAGTAGGTCAAAGGATTGACTGGATACTTGGCACGAGGAAATACAGATAGGTCAAAGGGATTGACCAGACATCTGATGGAAGTCCAAGTAGGTCAAGGGAGTGACCAGATACTTGGCATGAATAGAAAAGTCCAAGTGGGTCAAAGGGATTGACCAGACACTTGGTGGGAAGTCCTAGCAGGTCAAAGAAGTGACCAGATGCTAGGCATGATGTACCAACAGATCGAGGTTGACCGGATATTGGTTTGAGAGGCTTGGAACTTGGTTTTGGGCAAAAACCAAGTGTTGGATCGATCAGTGGATCGATCCAGGCCTTTTCTAGCGAACAGAGAGCCTCTGGATCGATCCGTGGATCGATCCAGATGTCCCAATCGATCAGTGAATCGATCGGGACGATGCTGCTTCGCGCGATAAGCGCTGGATCGATCCGTGGATCGATCCAGGCGTTACTCCAGAGCACAGATGCGCTCTGGATCGATCCGTGGATCGATCCAAAGCCTCCCCGATCGATTGGGAACATTCGAATCGATCGGGATCCGACCGTTGGCGTCGATAAAGGCCGCAGGCGCACGATTCCTTCGGCATCTCTTCACCGATTCACTCCAGAATTCTCGCCGGCTCCTCCACAGCACTCACAAAGCTCAGATCGCCAGTTCTTGAAGGATCTTGGAAGTTCTCCAAGTCAAGAGGCGGATCAAAGCCAAGAAGAGAAGCTAGGGTTAGGGTTTATACTCATTGTAAGCTTGTAAGCTTGTATTTCTTGTATCCTTTCCCTCTCTTCTTGTATTGAGTCTTGTAGGGCTTCTCCGCCCTTGGTAGTTACCATAAAGGAGAGTTTTATTTAGTGGAGGGTGTGTGTGTTGGTGTGGATCCTTGGATTAGTCACCTCTTGTGAGGTGGATACCAAGTAAACCAACCGTGTTAGCGTTGTGTGATTGTTTCTTTGTATTTCCGCTGCACATCTTTGAAGAAACAAGCAACGCCGAGCAACGAGCGAACGCGACGAGCTATTCACCCCCCCTCTAGCTACTTTTGGTCCTAACATTCTTTACCTCTGGATTATTTTTGAGAATAAGTATTTTCATAGTGGATGCGTCAGAGAAGGCCGAATCCTTAGATTAGTCACCTTATCTTGAGATGAATACTAAGTAAATCCTTGTGTTAGCATTGGGAAGCTTTGCTTCGAGTTTATCTACTACAACAACATCTATGAAGTGAGTGAGTGAGCAAGATGAGCTATTCACCTCCCTTTAGCTTCGAAGTGTCCCAACAAAGAAGTGATTATCATCACAATTTAATACAACAGATATGGGAGAAACTGAGTATATCTTAGCGGTGAAGATCATTAGAGATCATTTTAAAAGACTTTTGGATATGTCAAAAAAATCTTATATAAATAAGATGTTACATCATTTTAGTGTCTAATTACAACGTAGAACATGTTGGAACCGCAGGGTTGTTTTTGTAGGATCGAAAAAATATCGAAGAAACGCTCGCCAACGGCTAATATCTGCGCCAACGGTCGGATCCCAATCGATTGGATTGCTCCCAATCGATTGGGGAGGCTTTGGATCGATCGACCGATCGATCCAGAGCGCATCTGTGCTCTTGGGAATTGCCTGGATCGATCGGTCGATCCATCCAGGCTTATTCCGCGAAATCGCAGCTCTCAATCGATCAGCCGATCGATTGGAGGCTCCCAATCGATCGACCGATCGATTGGGAGGCTTTCTATGTGATCAGGAATTCTCCCCAATCGATCAGCCGATCGGCTGATCGATTGGGGAAGCCTTTGTCGCGGGGACTCACCCAATCGATCAGCCGATCGATTGGGCATGAGCCAATCGATCGGCTGATCGATCCAGCTCCTTATTTTTGCCCAAAATCAAGTCCAAAATCCTCTAAACCAATATCCGGTCAACCATGACCTGTTGGTACACCATGCCTAGCATCCGACCACCCTTGACCTGCTAGGACTCTCTCACCAAGTGTCCGGTCAATCCCTTTGACCCACTTGAACTTTTCTACTCGTGCCAAATGTCCGGTCCTCCATGACTCACTTGGACTTCCACCAGATGTCTGGTCAACCTTGACCCATCTGGATTTCCTGTGTCTGGCTTCACTCACCAGGACTTCCCTTCTGCCTAGCTTCACTCATTAGGACTTCTCCTCTGCCTAGCTTCACTCACCAGGACTTTCCTTACTGTCTAGCTTCACTCACTAGGACTTTCCACAACTACCTGGCTTCACTCACCAGGACTTTCTAGTCTGCCTAACCTCCCTGTTATAACTTTCACCTGACTTCACTCACCAGGCTGTCTAGCTTCACTCACTAGGACTTTCCACAACTGTCTGGCTTCACTCACCAGGACTTTCTAGTCTGCCTAATCTCCCAGTTAGGACTTTCACCTGGCTTCACTTATCAAAATTTTTCAGTCAAGTATCCAGACAACCTTGACCTACTTGACACTTCTTCACAATCACCCCACATGAACAATTACACATGCAATCTCCATGTCTTGTCTCCATGTATTGTCAAACATCGAAATCCAAACATCAAAACATCAAGACTCGAGCTTGACCCAATTCAAGCTCAGTCAATCAGGTCAACCTTGACCTAGGGAATATTGCACCAACAGTTTTGATGTAAGTGCACAGGAGCTTAGGAGCACAGGGAGTCGAGCAAAAGACGCAGCTAGCGAGAAGGACGGCACAGGAGAGAGCCGACGGGCTCGATGCGTTTGAGATACGAGGTGCTGCGAAAGAGTACGCAGGCGGACGAGAAGGAAGTGCGCGGCGTTTCTAAGGGACAAGAAGCCGGAGCGGAAGGTTGCTCGAGAAGGTCGAAATTGGGTTTGGGTGAGCCTTATTTCGGCTGGCTAAAATTACCCAAGCGAGCGGAGCCGGAGCGGAAGACCCGGACCGAGGCGAGCAACCTCGGAGTAGAGGGCCCGGACCAAAAGTCAACTTTGTTGACTATAGTGGTCCGAGCGCCCAGACCAGTCCGGGGGTCCGGAATTGAGTTTTAACCGGATCGCGGTCAAACGTGATCCGTTGTGAAGGGGATAAAATTTTAACCCCTCCCAGGCGCTGGAACCCTTTCAGACGTCCCGACCAAGACTATAAATATAGCCTTGGTCCAGAAGAGTTTTAATCAATTCAAGAATTGTGTACTCAATACTTGTGCACTTACTTTTAATAGTTTAACTTCTATTTGTTTGTACGTCATTGTTGTAAGAGACTTCTTTGCCTGAAGGAGATATTAGTGTGACTCATTTCTTGGATTAACAACCTCCCCGGTTGTAACCAAGTAAAAATCCCTTTGCCTCTTCTTTCAGTTTTATTTGTTTACTTTATTTATGCAAGTGTTATTTTGAAAGTTTGAGAAGGGTAGTTTTTTTTTTGTGCAGACTATTCAACCCCCCTTCTAGTTGGCAAACGCGGTCTAACAAGTGGTATCAGAGCCAGGACGCTTCAGGAGGACTAACCGCCGAACAAAACACCAAATTAATGGTCGGACCAAGCATCTACCCACCAAAATTCGAAGGGGAATTCGCTAGCTGGAAAAAGTGAATGCAGGTATTTTTTTTTAAATTGATTTCGATTTATTATTAATAATGGAGTTTGTTTTTACAGCATCAGAACATAAAGAAAAATACCAGTGGATGAAAGAGGAGCAGACTGATTACGTGGCAAACGACAAAGTAGAATTACATCTGCTGGGCATCCTTCAGCCACAAGAAGTCAACCGGATTAGTAACTATGACTCAACAAAGGAACTGTGGAAAAAGTTCCTTGAGCTCCATGAAGGGACGTCTGAAGTCAAGCTCGTAAGACGAGATTTACTTCGCAACCAGCTCACCAACCTGCGACTTGAAGAAGACGAAATAGTTGTGCATCTGCACTCGAGAATTAAGGAAATCATCACCGGACTTTCGAATCTCGGAGAAAAGGTAAGTAACCGAGATTCGCTAAGGTACGCACTCAATTCTTTTCCTAGAAATTCAAAATAGGTGTCACTAGTAGATGTGTTTTATATTTCTAAGGATTTAGAAACTATTTCATTAGAGGAATTATTTTCCACATTTGAAATGCATGAATTAAGATGTGCAGGTATGAAGGAGCCCAAGCACTGTTGGTTGATACGCGAAATATCGTACCAGTTCCCCTGTACAAAAATTTTGTAGAAGTCTTAAACCTTTCCTAACAACCTATTGTGTTCTTTAGAAATTAAATTTGGAATCACAAACAGAACTTAACATTATTGATTCTAAATTCAACTTATTTGTTCTTAGTGGTTTAGATTTGGATCGCAAACGATGCTTAACATTATTGATCCAAATCCACCCATGTTACAAATCCAATTAAATATTAATTTCAGAGATCAGCTTCCAGGTTAAACATGGCGAGGCACTAGACCTTCTTGGGTATGGGAGCATCCACCACTTCCTAGACAAAGCCTTTCAACAAAATTTAATATTTAATTTCCTTATAGTAACCCTAGGTTTAACCAAAAAGAATAATCGAATCACAAGTTTGAAAAACAAAAGAAACATAAAATCGAAAACATAAATTCGATTACATAGATTCATTAGCTTCTTGTGTTTGGTATTTCAAGATCTAAATAAAAGGATGAACTAATTATCATGCGGAAACTAATAACTAGTTATACCTTTTATAGCTTATAGACCTCACGATCTTCTGTCGTATTCCTCTTTTTATCTCGGACGTCGTGTGGGCGACGATCTATCGAGACGAGAATCCACCCAAGCTTCCTTCTTCTTCAAGTAAGTTTCGGCCAATCAACAAACTCCTTGAGATGAAGAACTTTGGCCACCAACCAAGCTCCAAGGGATGCTAAGAAAGAAATCCTCCTTTCTCTACTTCTTCTCCAAGCAAAATCTGGCCACCAAGAGTCTCCTAGAGAATTGATGCCGTCGGCCAAAGAAGAAGAAAAGAGGAAGAGGAAGAAGAAGAAGAGAGAGTCAGCCACCACCAAGGAAGAGAGGAATACTAGAGGATATCTTCTTATTAGGTGAGACGCCTCTACCCTCTCTTTTATATTCCTTGGTCTTGGCAAATAAGGAAAGTTTTAATAAAAACTTCCTTATTTTCCTTGCCATAGAAATGAAAATTTAATTGATAAAAAAAATTCCTTTTCTTCTATGGATGTGGCCGGCCATATCAAATCCTCCAAGGAAGGAAAGTTTTAAACACAAAATTAAACTATCTAATTTGTTTTCAAAAATTTTAAAATAAAAATTTCCCTTTTAAAAATTTCCTTCGTGTTTGGTTATAAAAGGAAACTTTTATAAATTAAAATCTCTCTATTAAAACATGTGGACGATTTACAAAAAGGAAAGTTTTCTCTAAAATTAAAATCTTCCTTTTAACTACTAATAAGGAAAGATATCAAATCTTTCTCTTAATCTTTTGTAGAAAGCTATAAAAGGAAAGATTTAATTTTAAAACTTTCTTTTAAAATCATGAGGATGGTTACAAAAAAGAAAAGTTTTACCAAAAATTAAAATCTTTCTTTTAACTACAAATAAGGAAAGATATCAAACCTTTCTCTTAATATTTTGTAGAAAACTATAAAAGGAAATATTTAAATTTTAAACTCTCTTTTAAAACTATGGCTTTCACATAAGAAAGATTTTAAAAAAATAAAATCCTTTTAATTTATTGTGGGTAGCCACCTAAGCTTGGGTTCAAGCTAGGGTCGACCACACTTCGACCCATCCAAGCCATGTCTTGGTTGGCCCTTGCTTGGGCTCCAAGCTTGGCTTGGTCGACCACCTAAGGATGGGTAAGAAGGTGGGTATAGGTGGGTATAAGACTTTATAAATAAGAGGTTACGACAGGGACCGAGAGGAGGAATTGGTTTTGGTCTCCCGATGAACTTGAGCTTCCCGTGTTCGCCCTGAACACCCAACTCAAGTTCATCAATAATATCTCATTCCACTAAAGAGTTATTATTGAAATACCGTACAAATCTGATATTACCATATGGACTCCTTCTTATCATGAGTATGTTAGTCTCCCTTGTTGGTTGCTACTGGGAATATCGTACCGATTCCCCTGTACAAAATTTTTTTACAAGTCTTGAACCATTTCTAACAACCTATTGTGTTCTTTAGAAATTAAATTCGGAATTGTAAACGGAACTTAACATTATTGATTCCAAATTCGACTTATCTGTTCTTAGTGGTTTAGACTTGGATCGCAAACAATGCTTAACATTATTGATCCAAATCCACCCATGTTACAAATTCAATTCAATATTAATTTCAGAGATTGGCTTCCAGGTTAAACATGGCGAGGCCCTAGGCCTTCTTGGGTATGGGAGCATCCACCACTTCCTAGACAAAGTCTTTCAATGAAATTTAATATTTAATTTCCTTATAATAATCCTAGGTTTAACCAAAAGGAACAATCGAATCATAAGTTCGAAAACCAAAAGAAACACAAAATCGAAAAACATAAATTCGATTACCTAGATTCATTAGCCTCTTGTGTTTGGTATTTCAAGATCTAAATAAAAGGATGAACTAGTTATGATGCGGAAACTAATAACTAGTTATACCATTTATAACTTATAGACCTCACGATCTTCTGTCGTATTCCTCTTTTTATCTCGGACGTCGTGTGGGCGACGATCTACCGAGACGAGAATCCACCCAAGCTTCCTTCTTCTCTAAGCAAGTTTCGGCCACCACAAGAACTCCAAGAGAAGATGAGGTTCGACCACCACCACCAAACTCCAAGGGATGTTAGAAACAAAGCCTCCTTTCTCTACTTCTTCTCCAAGCAAAATTCGGCCACCAATAAGATCCTTGAGGGTTGATGCCGCCGCCGCCCACCAATGAAGAAGAAAAGGAGGAGAGGAAGAAAGAGAAGGGTCGACCACCACAAGGAAAAGAAGAGAGAAATACTAGATCATATCTTATGAGGTGAGACACCTGTACCCTCTCTTTTATATTCCTTGGTCTTGGCAAATAAAGAAAGTTTTATTAAAACTTCCTTATTCTCTTTCCCAATGAAAGGAAAGTTTAATAAAAATTTCCCTTTTAAACTACACATGGCCGACCACCTTAATCCCTCCCATCAAGGAAAGTTTTAAACACAAAATTAAAACTTCCTAATTTGTTTTCGGAAATTTTTAAAATAAAAATTTCTCTTTAAAAAACCCCCTTCGTGGTTGGTCATAAAAAGAAACTTATATAAATTAAAATCTCTCTATTAAAACATGTGGATGATTTACAAAAAGGAAAGTTTTTCTCTAAAATTAAAATCTTCCTTTCAATCTACAAATAAGGAAAGATATCAAATATTTTCTTAATCTTTTGTAAAACTATAAAAGGAAAGATTTAAAATTTTAAAACTCTCTTTTAAAATCATGAGGATGGTTAAAAAGGAAAGTTTTATTAAAAATTAAAATCTTCCTTTTAACTACAAATAAATAAAGATATCAAACCTTTCTCTTAATTTTTTGTAGAAAACTATAAAAGGACAGATTTAAATTTTAAACTATCTTTTAAAACCATGGCTTCCACATAAGAAAGATTTTTAGAAAATAAAATCATTTTTAATTTATTTTGGCCGGCCACACCAAGCTTGGGTTCAAGCTAGGGCCGACCACCATCTCACCTTGGTTTGGCCGGCCCTAGCTTGGGCTCCAAGCTAGGCTTGGCCGGCCACCTTAAGGTGGGTAAGAAGGTGGGTATGTGTGGGTATAATACTTTATAAATAAGAGGCTACGACAGGGACCGAGAGGAGAAATTGATTTTGGTCTCCCGATGAACTTGAGCTTCCCGTGTTCGCCCCGAACACCCAACTCAAGTTCACCAATAATATCTCATTCCACTAAAGAGTTATTATTGAACTACCACACCAATCTCATATTACTACATGGGCTCCTTCTTATCATGAGTATGTTAATCTCCCTGTGTTTAAGATAATCTAAAAGATTCATGTTTTGGGAGAGTCTTTGGACTTGATCCCTGGTGAACATGAACCTGATCTCTGGACATATGACGAAGCGCTCCAAGATTAAGATGTAGCATCTTGGCAAATAGCAATGAATACAGAATTAGAATATATGTATTTTAAAAAAGTCTGGGAGCTTGTAGAACCACTAGATGGTATAAAAGCCATTGGGTGTAAATAAGTCTACAATAGAAAAAAAGGGATAGATGGGAAGGTGGAAACTTTCAAAGCAAGACTTGTTGAAAAAGGAAAATTTTCACCGGTAGTCATGCTCACGTCAATCCAGATTCTTTTATCTATTGCTGCTCATATGGATTATGAGATTTGATAAGTGGATGCTAAAACATCTTTTCTTAATGGAAGTCTTAAAGAAAGCATCCATATAAAGCAACCAGTGGGGTTCATTGAAAAGGACAAAGAACATCTAGTATGTAAGCTCAGTTGGTCTTCTTATAGACTGAAACAAAGCTTCAAGGTCTTGGACATCTGGTCTAATGAAGTAATCCAGACCTATGGATTTATTCAGCGACCATATAAGTCTTGTGTATACAAGAAGTGTGATGGAAACGTGGTGGTATTTCTTGTACTATACGTAGATGACATTTTTGGTAGTTAGAAATAATATCAAAGTATTGTCGAAAGTAAGGTTATGGTTGTCCAAGCAATTCGATATGAAGGACTTGGGAGAATGCACACATATTCTCGCAATCAAAGTAATAAGGGATCATAAGAAAAGAATATTGTGCTTATCCCGAGCTTCATAAATCGATACAATCCTAGTTCATTTTAGCATAACAAGACTCCAGAAAAGATTTTCTACCTTTTAGGTATGGAGTATCTTTATCTAAAGAGATGTCTCCGAAGACATCAAAAGAGATAGAGGATATGAAGGCAGTTCCTTAAAACTTCGGTTGTTGGAAACATAATGTATGCTATGTTGTGCACGAAACTTGATATCTATTTTGCCCAGGACATAGTTAGCAGATATCAAAGTAACCCAGGACCGGGACACTAGACTGCTGTAAAGTATATATTTAGTACCTTAGAGGTATTAGAGATTATATGCTAGTCTATAAGGCAGATAATTTGATCCCTATGGGTTACACGGATTTTGATTTCCAATCAGATAGGGACAATAGTAAGTCGGCCTTGGGGTTTTTGTGTTTACTTTAAGAGGTGAAGTCATAACTATGGAGGAGTGTTAAGCATAGGTGTTTTTCCGGACTCCACCATAGAAGCTGAATATGTGGCAGCCTCTGAGGCAGCCATAGAAGTTATATGGCTCAGAAACTTCATGATGGACTTAGACATGATTTCTGGTTTGTCCAAAAAATTATTACAATTTTTGTAATAATAGTGGTGCAGTAGTAAACTCAAAGAAACCATAAGTCCATAAGACAAGTAAACACAATAGAGCGCAAGTACCATCCAATACGAAACATCGTATAACGAGGAAAAGTTGTTGCCGCCTAGATTGCATCAGATGATAGCCTGAGAGATTTTTCCACTAAGGCCCTTAAGGCAAGAGCTTTTGATGGGCATGCTGAAGTGTTGGGAATCAGATGTATGGTAGCAGATATGCATGGCAGCTTAGTCTTTTAGTATAAGTGGGAGATTGTTAGAGTGTATACTAAAAGCCTAGCCTTTTGTAAACATTTATATTTGAAATAAAAGAATCACATTGGTCAATATCTACATTTATACGCTAAGTGTTGTTCAATTAATTTATATTGTAAATAACATGGTGTGTGGTGTCACACACAGAAGATCATATTATTAATTCCTTATAAATTATAAACAGTAGCTCACGACTGAGATAGAAAGGAACAAACCATTGGTATAGTCGTAGTGTAATTAAGTATTAGTTTATCTTGACTAATAAATTACACTAGTACACTCTGAGTGTATTGAGCAGGACCATTTGAGGTAATTTCTTTTTATACTGATTAAATAAAAGAACAATATCTCTGTTATTATGGAAGTGTGTGCTCTTAATCCTAATATAATAACAAGCACATATACTTAATATTTATTTCTTTGATTCATCAAAGGGTGCGATTTAGTTCGATAAATCAATAAGCCCGATAAGTTGGGAAATGATATTATTTATAGTGTGTGTTGTTGATTATAGAAGAAAACTGTGTCCTAGTAATCTAGGTTGATAATGTCCCCAAGAGGAGCTCATAAGGATTGTCATGTTAAACCCTGCAGGTGGACTTAGTCCAACATGACGATAAAGTTGAGTGGTACTACTCTTGAAGCTAGATGTTAATTAAATAAGTTGTCAGTAACTCATTAAATTAATGGACATTCGATATCTTAAACACAGGGAGACTAACACACTCATGATAAGAAGGAGCCCATAATGTAATTTGGGATTGGTGCGGTAGTGCAATAATAACTCTCTAGTGGAATGAGTTATTATTGATGAACTTGAGTTGTGTGTTCGGGGCGAACACGGGATACTCAAGCTCATCGGAAGGCCAAAACTAATTTCTCCTCTAGGTCCCTGTCGTAGCCTCATTAGTGCCTCATAGTCCACTCATGAAAGCCCTTCTTGGTGTCCAAGAAGGGCCGACCCATGGCTTGGTGACCAAGCCAAAGGGGCCGACCAATCTCCTTCACAAAGGGGCCGACCCTTTGCTTGGTGTTCAAGCAAAGAGGGGTCGTCCATAATAAATTCAAATAGGAAGGGTGTTTTGAATTTTTAAAATCTTCTCTTTGTAGAAAACTACAAGTTGTAAAAGAGAGATTTTAAAATTATAAAACTTTTCTTATTTGAATTAGGCCACATGGTTTAAAAGAGAGTTTTAAAAGTTTTAAAACTTTCCTTATTTAACCATCCTCATGGTTTTTTAAAAAAGAGTTTTAAATTTAAAACTTTCCTTTTTTTGTAACTATGTTAAAAAAAGGAAATTTTAGAAGAGAAGTTTTAAATTTTAAAACATGATTTTAATTTTTGAAACTTTCCCTTTTTAACATCCACAATAGGAAAGAGAGCTTGTAAAATTTTATAAGAGGATTTTCTTCTTTTATAAAATTTTATAAAAATTATTTTTTCTCCTTGATGATGTGGTCGGCCACCCTTGCTTGGGCACCAAGCAAGGGGCCGACCAATCAATCCATGATTGATGATTGAATCAATCAAGAGGAAAGAAAATGAAAAATAAAAAGGGAAAAGGAAAAACAAGAGGAAGATTTTAATTTTTGTAAAAATCTTTTCCTTATTTGCCTTGGGCAAGTAATATAAAAGAAGGGGAGGGGAGGCCTCATGAGACATCAATTCTTATTCTATTGTTGGAGCTCTTCATTGTGACCGACCCTCTCTCTCTCTCTCTTCCCTTTGCTCTCTTTTATTCTTTAGTGGTGGTGGTGGTCGAATTCTAAAGGAGGAAGAAGGCTCTTGGGTGGTGTTCATCTTGGAGGATCGTCGCCCACACGACGTCCAAGGCGAGGCGAGGAATACGGCAGAAGATCTCGAGGTTATTAGCATACAAGGAAAAGGTATAATTAGTAATTGTTTTCCGCATCATGTTAGTTATTTTTCTTTGTATGAATTCCAAACACAAGAGGCATTAGATTCTAGTTTTTCGAATTGGTAATTCGAGTTTGTGTTTATTTTTGTTTTTCGAATTTGTGATTCGATTATTCTTTTTGGTTAAACCTAGAGTTATATAAGGAAATTAAATATTAGCTTTCCTTAAAAGGCTTTGTCTAGGAAGTGATGGTTGCTCCCATATCCAAGAAGGCCTAGTGCCTCGTCATGTTTAACCTAGAAGCCAATTTTAAAAATTAATATTTAATTGAATTTATAACATAGGTGGATTTAGATCAATAATGTTAAACATCGTTTGCGATCCAAATCTAAATCATTAAAAATAGATAAGTTAAATTTGAAATTAATAATGTTAAGTTCCGTTTGCGATTCCTAATTTAATTTTTAAAGAACACAATAGGTTGTTTAAGAAAGGTTCGACGCTTGTATAAAATTTTTGTACAGTGAAGCCGGTACAATCTTTTCTTCCTAAGACCAACCAACAATAAGTTAATCTTAATTTTACCTAAGTGACTATTTATGTTATCATTTGGTTATTTGGTAGTTAAGATTAATTATACTAGGTATAATATTGGAATGTGTGAGTAATTTAAATGATTAACATTGTAGGTGAACTAACACATAAGGAACCAATAATTTCGAATAATAACTAAAATTATTATGTTAATCACTTGAGAAATATTAGAGATAATAGTATCGTTGAAGCTACCATATTCAAGTAATATAATTAATAATGAAATCAACTGTATTAATTGCTTTGATAGTATTATAAAAAATAATACCTTTCAAATATCAAATATTATTAACCTTGTCATTATTATGAAAAACGTAATTATTTATTTACAAAATATTGTTAGGAATAATGATTCTAATATATTTCTATAAAAGAAAAGATAATTGACATTCGAATACTATATTTATCTTGTACCAATTATATATATAAAGATTTATTTGTGATTTGGTAAGATTTTTATTTGTGATTTTTTTATAGAGAAATCTAAATACTTGATCATCTTTTATAAAATAATTATGGAAAGTACTATTTACTTAAATATAAAGTTTTATATTGGACTTTTCAAATTTTTCTTTGGGATAGACTTGACGGTACCGATATATATACATCCTTAGAAAAGCCTTGCTCCTATTCTTTTTGCACTTCCGACAAACCCCTAGCCTACACCACCGTCGGTCCTAGCCTCCACCACCGTCGGCCCTAGTCTCCACCACCGCCAGTCCAAACTATATGGGGAAGAAGAAGAAGAGACTTAGTAGCAAGGAGTTGAAGGCATGTTCTTCTCATATTATGTTTTTTTTTTTAGTTCCTTAAATTCATACATGTTTTGTCCCTTGTAGTTCAATTTTGGTGTTTTAGGAGGCCATGAAATCCTCATATTTTGAGAACCTTGTTAGTTTGTTAGTTTCAATTTTATTAGTTCTCGATGCTATGAAATCCTTCTTATTGTTGATGTCTTTGGAGGTTAAGGTAGATTCCGTTCTTAGAAATTTTGATATTATAAAATTTGAACCGAAGTTTATGATTACTTTATGTCATGTGTAGATTAGAATTTTAGGGATTATGTTGCCATGAAACTAACCATGTTGTGCTTAAGATATGTGTAAAATTTTTGGATTTAGTATAATTATGTTTAATTTCTTTTCAATTCTATTTATGATCACCTTGGGCATCATATGTAAATTTTCGGATTAGGTGTAGTTCGTTTATGTGTCTCCTTTCATCCTATCATGATAACTTTGTATGCTATAGATTAATTTCAAATTTTAATAGGGTTGTTTTGTTACTATTTTTGGAGGTTATTTATCATGATGTGCACTATCATTTGATAGAATTTTTCCATTTTTTTGATAGGAGGTTAGGGATCTTTGTATGCTCATATTAGGACACAACAATTGCATGTTTCAGGTTTTTTTTAAAAAGGGTAGTTTAATTACTGTTTTTTTTCCGAAGGTTATTTATTATGAAATTGCACTATCCTTTTAATAGATGGATTTTATTAGTGATTCTTTAAAGTTAGGAATTTTGCATGCTCATATTAGAATATAACAAATTGTAAATTTTGGATTAAGTGGATGTTAGTTTCCCTCAATGATTTTTGGGGTTAATAACATGTTTATGTTTATACACATGGTTATGTAATGATCGTGGTTGAGTTTATATACATGATTATATTATGTTCATGTTTATGCTATAGGTTAAGTGATGAACCGTGTAAACCTGGGGAACTTATTAAGTTATGAACTGGATAAGCCCGGGGAGTTAACTCTATGGGTAAGATATGTTCTGGGGACATACACCCCGTGAAGCTTACCATTATAATTAGTTATGCATGTATGGATAAGATATGTCTTGGCAAGTGTGAAAGTTTACTGTAGAATTAGATATGTATATATGGCTAAGATATGTCTTAGCAAGTCGGGAAGATTACCATTGAGTTAGTTATGTATGTATAGGGAGGATATGTCTCAGCAAGCCGAGAAGCTTCCCAAGTGTCGATTGAGGGAAATCCTACACCTCAGGGAGCTTACTAAGCCGTGATCTGGGTACCATGTATCACTTCCATTCCAAGGTTCATATGTGAGTAGTACCTTTTGTTCGAGGAGCTTTGAGTGTTGATCAGGGGATCCGCTCCTGAGTAGCTCACTCTATGAGTGAGATATGTCCCGGGTAATCCCGGGAAGCTTATATTATAGAATCAGATAATGTATGGGTAGGGGTGTCTGTTCCAAGGTTCGGATCCCTACTAATTATGTTAGGAGCAAGGGGGACGGGTAAGATATGTCCCGGGCAAGTCCAAGAAGCTTATCTAAGAAATCACTTAACTCCATCTATGGGACGGTGATATGATCCAGGGACTCACCCCGGGGAGCGTGCCAAACTATGAAGGCTTATGTTTGTGTATATATTTATGTTATGTATGTTCATGCCCATGCCTATGCTCTTATGCTCATGTTCATGTTTATGTTCATATATGTTTATGTTTATATCTATGCATATTCATGTGCATGTCTATGTTTTTATGTTCATATTCATATGTATGTCCTTACACGCAGTATGTTTACATTCATGCTTTAGTATGCATAAGCAAGGAAAAAACTTTAATATGCATAAAGATTTAGTTAGACATTTCTCCCGTTAGGACACATGGACGTAGGAACTGATTAATACATAATATGGTTTGGATGTGCTGAGTCTCTTGACTCACCTATTTTAAGTATTTCAGGTAGTGAGACAAATGAGGCTGAAGGCGTTGACAAATGAGCAAGCTCGGAACAATAACAGTACAATCTGAAGATCTTTCAGTTTAGTTTTCGCATTAGTTAGATGTTTATTTCGTAGAATAAATTCTAGAACTATATGACCAATACCTCACGTTGCTAGTAGTTACTTGTGTTAAGAACTATTTGAGTCATTTAGTTAAATTGTGAGTATATTATGATTGTAAGTGCAATTATGATTCAGGACGTCTGTATAATAAAAAAAATAGTTAGGGACGTTTCAATTTAATTGTTTACTTGAAGTTTTAATCAGTGATTACTATTTTAGTATGTATCATATGACTATAGATAATTTGATCTATAAAGCATAACTAAAAAAATGACTGATTAAAATGAATAGATTTTAGGTAAAAAAAAGATTAAATAGATTTACATCTTTTGATATTATTTACTGGTCGACCCATTTATGTTATTTATAGAAATGATTGTGAATATTAAATATGGAATATGCTCTTGACATAATAGTCATTATAAGAGATTAGAGATGTTCATATTGATGTAAATGAAGATTATTTAATCTAGATAAATAGAAAGATATGGATATCTCTAAGATAATGGTTGTGTGCCACTAGGAGATTGGATGTTTCTTGGATAACGGATATGTACCGCTAAGAAATCAGATATTATGTGCTATTATGAGAATGTCTCTAATTCATTTGGAAGAGCTGTTAAGTAAAGTATAATAACTTTGTTAACATTGATTGTTCAAAGAGCATCTATATAAAGTGTAATAATCTTCTTAGCAACTATCACTAAGTGTGTTTACTATCACATGAATCATTTTTTCTAAGTATGAATTGGATGTTTTGATATAGTCTTTGTGACTAAACTCTTATATAGTCCATGAGACTTATTTAGTCTTTGTGGCTAACTAGTCTTAGTGACTTACCTAGGACGAGTGAGAGATGTAGGAAATGGGAATGTAGGCATGCCCACGTTCCCCACTTTCTTTGGATAAAATGTCCTTTTTACTCCTGGGATAATTCCCATTACAAAGGATGTGTCCAAGGGTGAAAGAGTAGTATTCAGAATGTGAGATTCGTTTCTCGTCGTAGGAAGTTTGTGAAATTATGGAGAGTTTTTTAATTTTGTGATTGTTCTTCCAGCAACGAGTAAGTAAAAAATTCATTCTTCATCTTCAAGAGATAGCTTCGCATTGGGAGATTATTGTAAATTTTTACAGATTAAGAATGTATTGATATTTTTATTTCCATGCTTTAGTTCTAACATGCGGCTCATGTTCTAGTATCCAGGTGAAGCATGGTGACCTATAATGATGGATTGATTGTGGACGTCAATTGTGTGTTCAACGGGAGTACTTTTAAAATTTATCAGGTGGACGATGAAAAATTTATGTGTGACTGGACATATTAATGAATGTAGTAGTTAGATCGAAAGCCAAGAGTTTGACCCACCGACTACGGTTCAGTGTTATCGACAGTATAACAATACCTAATTATTCACCATTTGAATTTCAACTATAGCTGCGTTGACACTTTTATATTTATCTGGATCACCGATAAGAAACTTCAGTCACCCGGCTAGTTGAATTAATAAAAAAATATTTTTTTAAAAGTGATTAATTATTATTATTAATAAGTAATGCACTTTACCTTATTCATTTGCATTCAATAATTAATTAAACAAACAATTTAGTTTAGTTTTGAGAAAAAATTATAATTCTTATTTTTTTGTTTCTCCCATTTCCGGACACAATACACAAGCACGGGTTTGCGTTTGGGCAACGTTTTTGTTCCCTTCGCAGTGGCGTAGCGGTCATCGATGGCGGGGACGGGTAAGCACTTCGCCGTTGCAAGATCCACGTCCTCCGTCGTCGCCTTCCTCTCTCTGCTCGCCCTCTTCTCCGCGTTCCTCCTCTTTTACTACGTGAGGTACTCTTCTTCGTCGAGCTGCCTCTTGATCTCTGACTCGCTGGATGCTCCTCTTCACCTCTCCAAAGGAGGCCCTAACCCTATCCCGCCTGCCGAGTACTCCTTCCTCGCCTCGCTCGAGAAGTTCCTAGCCACGCGTGCAGCCCCTTCCGGATCCCCGGGCGTTGCTGCCGCTAGTGAGGGCGATGCTCCCTCCGCCGCCGTCAAGGCGCTCGACGACTCGATCTGGAAGGAAGAGTCGGAGAGGCTCTACGGAGAACCAATGGATCCGTGGTCATCTCCTTCGGTGGTACGGGTCTATGTCTACGAGATGCCGCCTAAATTTACCTACGATCTGCTGTGGCTCTTCAGGAACACGTATAGAGAGACTTGGAATCTGACCTCCAATGGCAGCCCTGTGCACCGGCTGATCGAGCAGGTAACTTACGATCTCCATTGGGTTGTAGTTTCAAAGATCTGGACGTTTTATGTGAGCTGTGGTAGGAAAACTGATATTTGACGCAATGTAAAGTACATTGATTTGGACTGGAATGTTTGAGCTAGAAAGGAAAATCCTTGTTGATTAGTCTAAAAATTAAAGTTTCGGCAATCAGTTTCTGATTTTTGCAGACATAAACCATTTAAATCCTTCTTATCTGGGAGCAAAGCATTGAATTTGGGTAGGCCTACTTATTAACGCACAGAATTAACATATAATCCTCTTATCATGTTTTTAATTCTACAAAAGGAGTTGTCAAAAGCCAATTAAAATAGCCATACATAAAATTTTGAAATTTGGAAAGATATTGGTTGATCAATCAACTTGGTTTAGGACTGAATGAGCATATAAAGTTACTGGATGAGCATTGTTGGAAGACTGAAAGCAACATTGCTGGAAGTGCAAAAAATGTTGACCGCTTCCTCATCAGCTTCAGTTGTTACAATGCATTTATTACTATCTTTTTTTTCACTTGGTTGCTGATTGCGTGAGCTCAATAACAAACTTTCATTCTTGGTTAATTAGTTCTCTCAGATATTTCTTATGGATTTGTATTTAAGTTGTATAACATAAGGTTTCTAAAGATATATTTTTTAATTTCTTTGATTTTATATTTATATTCATTTATTATTATTATTATTATTATTTTGCAATGGTTGTTCTTTAGTCAGTACAGTTTGTCCTTAGTGTTCATAAGTAGCTCCTGGTTTTTTGTAGATGAGATATTAGTTCATACTGGAGTCCAGTAATTCAATATTTTGATTTTTTTTTTCATGTAGAAGCTAACTGAAATGCATCTCTTATTCTTCAAATTAATTATTCTATCAAGAGATGTTAGATCATTTTAAACCTGACTTATTCTTTTATAATCTTTGTGCAGCATTCTGTGGATTACTGGATCTGGGCAGATTTGATTGCACCAGAGTCTGAGAGGCTTCTGAAGAATGTCATTAGGGTTCATAGGCAAGAGGAGGCAGACTTGTTCTACATCCCAATTTTCACAACAATTAGCTATTTCTTGCTTGAGAGACAGCAATGCAAGGCACTTTACAGGGTCTGATGAATGACTCAAGGTTTATTATTTTTTGAGCTAACATATTGTTTACTGTGCTATCTTGTAGAGCATGCAGGGTTTGAATCTACAACCGCTTTTACTATCTATACTAGATGATTCTAAGAAATCAAATATTAGGAATATAAACACATTCACTGTTGTTCAACCTACTCCTTTCTTCCTATTTAATAATATGAATGCAACTTAAAATGATGTATACCCAGTGCTATTAGAATTCAGAAATAAGAACCTCAAATTTTATAATCTTTATTTAGGGAACTTTGGTATCTCATATGAGTTGGTTTTAATAGTTGAATATGCCCTCATTCCTGGTAACAGATTTGTATGACTTTGAATTCCCTCATATTTCATGTGGAAAAGAGAGTGTCTAGTTAGTTCTCTCTGGTTTAGACATTTAGCTCATATTGAACTGAGGACTGTATGGTACTGAGACATTAGAATGAGTTTCTTACAAGTTAAAATTAGAAGTAATATGTGTAAGTTCACTATTCTTTGTGTTTCCAGGAATTAAGTGGCAGAAAAACAGAAATCATTATATTGACTAGAGCAAGTTATGACTTGTGAAAAGTTAATTTCTTGTGTATGGCTGTCCTAAATCCAAAGCCTTGTTGATCTTATTGGGAGTACTATACTAGACCTTCTCGTGTAATATTGAGATGCCTCATTAACATATCCTCACAAACATAACTCTGCTTGTGTTTTTTCAAATTATAATCATTCAGTTCTTATAATCTATGTTGGCTAACCTGATCCTATGAAAGTTCTTTTCAAATTATAATCATTTAATTCTTTAATCTTTTTGAGTTATAATCATTCAGTTCTTTTAATCTATGAAAGTGTGCTGTATATGCAAAGATTGTTTGCTGTCTTCTCAAATCTCAATTCTTAATACTTATTCTCATCTCTTCTCTTGCATTTGTTCTCCCATTTGCTAAAATCTTAGTTTACACAACGAGAAGAGTAACATTTGACTACTAACTTTACTGATTCTAGCAGTGTGATAATTATGTTGGAATTTGTGTTTTCTTCTTCTTTGGTTATTGGATCATCTAAGTTGGCTTGTTATATTTTGTAACATTATTCTCTAGTAGAAGACCTCAGAACAGTATGAAAATTTACTTCAATATACCTAATTATAGCTTGAATATTGTTCATGACTAATGTCTTTATACATAATACGTGTAAATATTTATCTGTTTCAAAATTTAGAAGTAACATAGTGAGTCTTTATCACTCGCAATGAAGATTGCTTCTAGTTTGTTATTAGTATTCAGCTTCCTGTATCAGAGTTTTGTGTGATTCTAGGAAGCTCTAAAGTGGGTGACTGATCAGCCAGCCTGGCGACGATCTGGAGGAAGAGATCATATACTTCCAGTCCATCATCCTTGGTCCTTTAAATCTGTTCGCCGATCTATGAAAAAAGCAATTTGGCTTCTTCCTGATATGGATTCCACTGGAAATTGGTAATTGTGTCCTTTAGCTTTTTGAGTGAATTTGTGTCTCTGTTATTAGAGTGGTGAGCTGAACCTAATTGCCTTGTGTAGGTACAAACCAGGGGATGTCTGGCTGGAAAAAGACCTTATTCTTCCTTACGTTCCTAATGTTGATTTTTGTGATGCACAATGCTTACATGATTCTCAGTCAAAAAGAAGCACATTGTTATTCTTTTGTGGAAGGCTGAAGAGAAACGCTGTATGAGTTTGTCTCTTTTGATAATGCCTGATAGCCTTCTTGATGGATATGATAATCATTTTAGGCCCTTGAATATTTGGTTTCTGCATGCTAAGTCCTAAGGATATTTTCTTTATATAGGGAGGTAAAATTCGTAGTAAACTTGCAGCAGCACTACATAATAGTGAGAATGTTGTTATGGTAGAGGGAAGTGCTGGTGAAACTGGAAAGGCAACAGCTCAGGCTGGGATGCGCAAGTAACATGTTTATGATTCTAGATGTTCAATTCTTTTGGAAGCTTAATATTATGTCATCTTATTCTGTTGCATCCTTTTAGGTCGCTCTTTTGCTTGAGCCCAGCTGGTGATACGCCTTCTTCAGCTAGGTTGTTTGATGCAATAGTTAGTGGTTGTATTCCAGTCATTGTCAGTGATGAATTGGAGCTTCCATTTGAAGGAATACTTGATTATCGTAAGGTATGTAGAATTTATGTTTTCATTTTTTCTGTCATGGAAATTCATAAATTGTGTGAATTAAGTTTTAAAGCTGTTTCTTCTTGGAAATGCTCTAATTTGTCACCTAAAATTCTAAGGTTATTGATAACTAAGAATTTGTTATAGACAAAATTATAGCACACGTGGAAATCTACTTGTCTCTTGAGCTGCTCATATCTTGGTTGGGTAAGTTGGCTACAGAAGACCAAGTTGGGAAGAGTTTGATACTTTGATCAAACTAGGATCTGGGATAGACTCAAACATAGATAAACTATGAGGAGCATCATCAAAGTGAGTTGAGGCCGGTCAAGATGCAAGCACCTTGTCCTAGGTGAGTTTAGGTGTCATGATTGTTAAATACTTAACCCAAATGAGCAAGCATTTGATGAGTGAGATACAATATGCCCCTAAAGCCAATGAAACTTTATTGTACAATCAAGCATTTGATGTATAAGCAGCCTAATTGTAATATTTATTTTATCAAATAAAGGTAGAGAAGGATTACTTAGGATTCATATTAGCAGTAATTTTCCCTCAATTCATTAATATTATACTGCATCAGTTGTGATAGATGATTCTATTTTCTATGTCAAAGGCATCATACAGTCCTCAGTATCTCAATAGTCGTGTGTGTTTATCCATCTGATTCATCCAATGCCCAAATGAAAAAGGTTGGAGATGCATAACATAATTTGGTTTGTGTTTTTTTGGCTGAAGCACCAACTGTATATTATCACAAATTGTAGTTGTGCATCTTTTCTACACTGGCAGCGGTTTGATAATGTCACATAAACTGAAGCTTTGCCCTTTTCTTCTGCAGATAGCACTTTTTGTCTCTTCTAACGATGCTGTACAACCGGGATGGCTCGTCAATTTCCTTATGAATGTGGATTCTAAGCAAATTATCGATATGCAAAATAACCTCGCTAAGGTTCTTTTTAGATTTCATCGAACATTTACTAGTTACTCTTTCTATATAATACCTTACTGTGCCATCGTGTTGATATTTATAGTACTCGAGGCATTTCTTATTTTCGAGTCCAGCTCAGCCTCTCGGCGCCGAGGACTTGGCATGGAGAATGGTCTGTCCTTAATCTTTGAACTGATTGTTGACGCAGCCAATACTTTTCCTGCCAGCCATTAACTTCTTGATTCCAACAGATTGCTGGCAAGTTGGTAAACATCAAGCTGCATATGAGGAGGTCACAACGCGTGGTAGAAGGTTCAAGAAATTTGTGCACCTGTGAATGCAGAACAGGAAACATCACCAGGGTACCGTGAATGCCATCTTCTCTAGTTTTTCTACGGCATTTTCTTCTTCTTCTTCTGTTATTATCTTATTAGATGTATAGAAAATTCTTCTACTACGACATGTGTACGCTTATCTTGTAATTGCGATGACAGCTTCTTGCTATCCTTTTGCTGCCTAAACAAGTTCGCAAGTATTGAATTCATTTTCACGTAGCCCATTTAATCCTGTCACTCTCGCATTTTATTTGACCAATTGAAGCTAAACAAATTCATTTAGCTAGTTTATTGATCAAGTTGACGAATTGAGGTTTAGAGCTTTCTTGTGTTGGGTAGACAAAGTTTGCTGACATCTTAATTCACAACAAAGTAATGCATGAGTATTATTTTATTAAAAAGACAAATAAATATATTTTGATTATAATAAATAACGTGAATAAACGAAACGCTATATGAAATAGTTGTGGCACACCGTAAATAAGTGTATGTCAAGGAGGGGCAGCAACTGCACGATATTCCAATAATCTATTTCTTATTATTTTGATTTTTGGTTTTTTATTTTTTTTAATCTATTTCTTATTATTTTTTTTAGGATTCATGTCTAATTCGCAATCCGTCCTAAATCTATCAATCGGCTGATCCATTCTCTCCGTCCCGCTTACCAAATGGCCGACCCGCTGGGCCGGCCCGTTCGGTCCGTCTGACAGCTCCACTCGATATCCATGGCTTACGCATATTCTCTTCCCACACCTTCAATGCCGCTGCTGTCTGCATCTCTTGCTTCCGCACCGGCTCGCATTCTCTCGATCATTGCACGCACGCACTTCCCGATCAGTTGACGTGCCGGAGAGATAGTGGTTAGGGTTTCTCCTTTGCATTTCCATATTTTCTCCTAAACCTAGGGAATCTGCCTCTCTCGATCCGTGGTAGCCTATGGTTGTTCTCTTCCTTTGGCCGCTTCCGTGACTCCCCATTTTTCAGCCTGGAATCGGGAAGCCCTTTACCGCATTCCCCAGCGTTAGGAGTTACTGGCTCAGTGGCTCTTTTCCACGCTACAAAAAACTAGGTCTGCGCATTTGAGTCCACCTAGATGAAAGGCAAGGCGGTGAACTCTGGAAAGAGAGGTACTTCTAGTTTTGCTCCTTCTTAGATGTCATTCTGCGTTGTCTGCGTTAGAGCGCTTGCTCCCTGTTTCGATTTCTGTTCATATTTGCAGATAAGTTCAAAGGGAAACGAGCCGTGGTGGTTGATGCGGATGATGGCGAAGAGGAAGGTAGCATTGATTATTGTTGTTCAGAACTTGGGATGACAAGATATTGGATTTGGTATATGAGCTATATGCTTAATGAAATCATTTCTTCCCTTTTTGTGAGAAGAAGTAGAAGGACAGGATGAGTATGAGCGAGGTGGATTTATGGCGGATGACATAAAAGAGGAAGAAGCTCAGGAGAGTGATGAAGAGATGCGTAGTATAAAAAGGAAGAAGAATAAGAAGAAAAGGTAACGTAACTTGAGTTTTCTATGGTGACCTACTAGTAGCTAAATATATCTTCTGCGTGTTTCGCACTTAAGGCTTTTGGGGAAGAACTTTGTTCTTGATGAGGATGATTATGAGTTGCTCGAGGAAAACAAGATGAGTGGTTTCTGTCCGCCCAAACCAGTATGTTTGCTGCTCTTGCTGCCTAGTTTGATTTCACCCCTTGAGTCCTATGTCTTGTTTGAGTTGTTAATGATATTGTTTCTTTGCAGGGGAATGGTAAATTCAAGCGTCTAAAGATTGGAAGGGACAATGAATTGGAGGATCAACAGAAAGCAATTGGTTGGCATAGTCAAGGTGGCCGTTCAGCTGAAGAAAAACTTAAGATTAGCTTGTTCGGTGATGATGGTAAATATTTTAAGTATTTTGTGCTAGCAATCTATGTTTTGCTGGACTGTTATTTGTTGGAAGGGATTAGTCATATTTTTTCACTACACACTGGTGGCCCTAGATGATTTTGCTGATGAAGCCGGTCAATTAGAAGATAGGAATGTTATTGGTGATGAAGATGAAATGGCTCATTTTATTGTGGATGAGGATGTGGATAACGCTGGTGCCCTTGTGAGGTCTGATATGTTCCTCTTGAACTTTAGCCTTTAAGAATACATTGTCTCTTTTCTGATTTTCATAATTTATCATGATCGTAAATTTAATTTGTATAGAAAGTTGACAAAAGAGAAATCACACCAAGTGCTTTGCATTGCATCATCTACTTCACAAGCGCTTGAGATATTTGGTGATCTTGACACATCTGTGAAAAAAAGATTGAACGATGAGTTTGAACCTTTTGTTCTTTCAGAGAATTGTATGACACAGAAGGATGACATTATACGAGAGAGAGATATTCCAGAGAGAATTCAGGTAACAAAGCAATTTGTTTGTCATTGAAATGTGGAATACTGTTGGGAAGTGCAGCTGCTTACAGATTGACCAACATTTTCTTATTCGTCTGATATTTCTTTATTTGTAGTTGTCTGAGGATACTACTGGGCCACCACCTATAGATGATCAGAATGTAGAAGAGGAGAGAAACTGGATTTATGATCAGCTTACTGATGGCAGATTCTCTCCTTTAGTTGGCTATGATCAAGTACTCAAAGATATAAATAAAGACAATATTGATAATGTCTTAAAAATGATGCATGTGCAAAAACTTGATGTAGGGACTTTACTTCTATAAGTTTCTGATATCTAAGATTCACGAGAATGTGGATAACTAATTCCTGTATTTTCACCCGTAGATTCCTTTCATTAGCATGTATCGCAAGGAATTATGTGATAGCCTGTTGAAGGATCTTGATGATGGCATGCAGGATGGCGACGAAATGAAAAGTATGAAGTGGCATAAGGTACTAAGGAAACACCATTCTAGTTTTTTGTGAAACAATTGTACAATCATCTTTTGTGGGATGATAAAGGATGTGCTGAAGGTGAATATCATTTGTTTTTCAGATACTATGGACAGTTCAGTCTTTGGACAGAAAGTGGTTGTTGCTTCAGAAGAGGAAGAGTGCTCTTTGTTCCTATTATACAAAGCATTTTGAAGAGGAAAGTCAAAGAGTTGATGAAGAAACTAAACTCAATTTAAATAACAGAGTTTTTGATTCAGTCGTTTTGGCACTGAATGATGCAAAATCTGAAAGAGAGGTTGATGACATTGATGTGAAGTTCAATCTGTGTTTTCCTCCTTGTGAAGACGATACATATGATGGACAATTTAAGAGGCCTAAACGAAAGTCATTGCACGCTGTTTCCTATAATGCTAGGCTGTGGCAGATTACTAACAAGTTTGGTGCTAGTTCTGAAACATTTGGGTCTCTGCTTTCATTAGAAAAGGTGGCATATGTTAACAGATATTCCTATAGTTTAATAAAAGAAAACTATGGCATCATCTTTTTTTCTATTGGAATAGCCATCTTTTATGCTTGTTCTGGCTTTTGTTACCACCCTCCCTATAGTTTCAGTAAGGCCGTATTTATCTAATAATTTTATCTAATTTTTTGAGATGTTAGGGGTAGTAAGTTTTGTTCTTCAACTATCAAAATACCTTTTCCCCTTTCAGATATCTGATGAAGTTGAAGATAACATAGAATCTCCTGAAGAAGTTGCTGCAAAGTTTACATGTTCTACGTTTGAAACTCCAAAAGATGTGCTTAATGGAGCCAGACATATGGTTTGATATTTCACTTCCTTTTTTTTTCTAATATAAAGATGCTGCATACCTATAATATTATTCTTAAAGCCTTTTGGGCCCTTTTATATGTTGGGTTTTGTTCTTTGGCAGGCGGCTGTGGAGATTTCATGTGAGCCTAATGTTAAAAAACATGTGCGCAATATTTTCATGGAGAAGGCTGTTGTGTCAACAAGTCCTACTCCTGAAGGAAATCTTGTGATTGATGCCTATCATCAACTTGGGGGTGTGAAATGGCTGCGCAATAAGCCTTTAATGGAGTTTGTGGATGCTCAATGGTTGCTTGTCCAAAAGGGTGAAGAAGATAAACTGCTTCATGTCAGCATTAAACTACCTGAAGATGTCCAAATGAAATTATTAAGTGATGCTTCAAATTGTTATCTGAGCAAAGGTGTCAGTAAATCTGCTCAGTTATGGAATGAGCAGCGGAGGATGATATTGAAAGATTCATTTCTCACTCATATTTTGCCATCAATAGAAAAGGAAGCTCGCTCATTGTTGACAGCTAAGGCGAAGAATTGGCTTTGTGTGGAATATGGAAAGCAATTGTGGAATAAGGTCTTGGTTGGTCCTTTCAAGAGGAAGCACACTGATAGTGATTTGGAGAATGAATCTGAGGTAAGAGTTCTGGCCTGTTGTTGGGGACCTGGAAAGCCAGCAACTACTTTTGTCATGTTAGATTCAGCAGGAGAACTGGTGGATGTGCTATATGCTGGTTCAATTAGTGTTCGATCCCAGGCTGTTACTGATCAACAGAGAAAGAGGAATGACTGCCAACGACTCCTGAAGTTCATGGTCAATCACCAACCGCATGTTATCTGCATAGGAGCAACAAACATGGCTTGCACACAGCTAAGGGATGACATTAATGAAGTATGCACAAAGTTTTTCATTTTGATCTTTTTAGTTTCAGTAACTATTTTGGAGTTCTTTGTTGTGACCATGTGTTCTATTTTATGATTGTATGTCTATTGGTTGAAAACTAGCTGATGCCAATCTGAATTGGTTGAGTTCATCTAGAATTGACTAAAGTTAGTGGAATATAAAGTCAAATTAGTCACGAATAGGAGCGGGATGTAAAAATGGGTCTGATTGGGCAGAAAAGTTGGAGAGCACTTGATATTTACTAAAAATTTGTATTTTTGGCTGCAAACTGATTGAAATTGTTCTTCGGTATTCATTCTAAAAAGTAAAAGAGCGAATGAAAGAAATTATATTAGTAAAAAATATTAAAACAAATCAATCAAATATAAATATGTTAAATAATCAATCTAAATTTAATTATATATTATTTGCAAACAAAAAATCTAAAAAATTGAATAAAGCTTAAATGGTTACTATCTGAATATAGCCTTATAGGTATTGTATTTAAATATGACCACTCTTTCATTATGCATTAATTGTGTACTTAAACATTATAAATTAATTAAATTGCGGCCTTGCATTGCCTTGTTAAGGAGAGCAAAATTTGACATGGACCTACCCTGCACACATTCCTAATTTGTCTTTCCATTAATATCTGTGAATTGCCACATCACTAGTAAATTATCAAACTAGTGAAAGATGATGATGGGATATGCACAACAAGAAGATATTTATTTATTGGTGTATGTATAGTTTTCACATGATTATTTTTGAGTTGTACTTCATCATCATGATCTAGCTGTGTTATTCCAAGTTATTTGAGGCTGGGGGTACATTAGAATTTATGCACAACTACATTGCAGTTATAATCTTTTATTAGTGAATGCTTCAACTGAAGTGATTTTTGGTCTCCACCTATTCCTTACATCTTCAACACTAATTGGTTCGAATTTGTCTATTACTGAATACTTCAACTAAAGATTTCTGTGCATCTGCCTCTATCTTTTATGCCTTCAACGTTAGGTTTCTTTGGTCTCCTTCTATACTTGCACCTTCAACACCTTCAACATCAATTCACTTGACTTGTCTTGTAGAATCTATTAATTGCCTTTCTACATTTCTGATTTTTCCTCATGCTAACAAGTGTTTCCTCTTTCCTTTAATTTTCTATTTTAAAATTTTTTTATTTTTGCAATTTAGAATTCTCTGGTCTGATGTGTCATTTGAGTGATATTGAGTTATTTATTTATTTATTTGTTTTTGTTTTGCCTGATGTCAATTCAGGTTTCAATTTTGTGATATATCATGCATACAATAATGCTTTGTCTGGTTATTTTTAATAACTATTCAGGAAAAATAATGAAGCGACATTCCCTGAGTTATTCAACTTGAATTGATGGGTATAGGAATGCATTTGTATGCAATTTTCATTCCCATGGGTGAGGTTTGGTGTAAAATTTTGTAATGTGGAAGTATGTAACCACATTTATATTGAAAAATTATTTCAATATATGAATTTTAGTTTTATGGCAATTAAATGCAGCACTTAAATTTCAAATGAGTGTTTGTTAGATGGAAAGAACCACCTTAAATGACCTATTGTTATTCCATTTTGTTTTCAATTCCTTCTTTTCTTTCTATTCTTGTGATTCTTGATCATTAGAGCATCCACACCCGCTTATGTAAAATCAGTTACTACCCTAAATTTTACATTTTTTTGTCAAAAAAAACCACTTATATCAGAATCCCTTTCAATTATCTAAATTTAGATTTATGCTACAGTGCTTCTCCAATTATAGAGAATGAAACTCTCTATTCTAAAAATAAAATAATATTTCTTTTCAATCACTCTCCAATTAAACTCTCTACTATTACAAAAATAATAATTAAAAAGAGAGAAGAAAATAATAAAAACATGAAGATAATGGAAATTTTAGGGTAATTGATTCAGTGTATTGAAAATTGATTGTCTAGATTTAATAAAGTGAGTGGCTTACCCCAAATTTTACAGATATTATAGAGAAACTAGTGTGGATACTCTAACAGGACCTAAGTTATCTTAAATGGCAAACTGGCGGGCTTTGAAGGGATGGATGGATTCTAGCAAACTAGAATAAACCACGTGTCATTTGCTCCATTCTCCTACTTTATCCACCATCTCGCTCAAACTTTTTACTTCTATAATCTGTTTTGCGTTGCCTCTATTATTTTTTCTTCTGATTATGAGATTGTTGATATTAATCAGATTTGAGGTTGCCTCTCTTTTCTGCAACAAATTTAGTTTATAATATTACATGCTGATAGGATATTTGCTAAATACAATGTAGACTCCTGAGTCCTGACCCATATGTTCTAGTAACTTCAGTTTCATTGTACTGTTACTTTTATTTGTTATGGCTTCTGATTTTTTGAACTTTCAAATGCTATCCAGTGACCTAAGAAAATTGTCAATTTAATTCTTTTAAAAAGGTTGCTGCAGTGTGGTTGTTTAGAAGATGACTCATTATAAATGCTTTGAATTCCTTTAATTAGTGTGTTACCCATGATGGAGTTTGATAAATTATTACATGTTCTTGAAATAAATGGTAAAGATTATATTCTATGATTCAACACGTGCATGCCAAGTGGCTTTCAAGTTTTTCTAACTTTTTCATACTACATACAAGTAAAAACATTTATGACAATGTTAAAATTAGAGGCGTTGATGGATCTTTGCCAATTTGACTCAATCCAGATAAAAGTGAGCCAAATTGATAATTCTTGTTTGCTTTCAATTTGGTTGATATTAGTTATTACTTTGGTTCAGTTCAGTTTGAACCTATTGGACACCAAAAATATTGAAGTATTCATGTAGTACTTATCAAGAAATGTTCAAGTTTAATATAACAATATAAGTTAACAGTTTAAATCAGCATAAAGAGTTCATGAAAAATACTTTACATCTACCTTGTAATATAAAAGAAATGCAAATAAGATATAATATTTTAGGCTTACTATTTAATAGGATACATGTTACCTACCGAAATGTTGTAAAAGTTTTATTAATCCTTTCAGGAAGAGAATTGTGTCTTTCTCAAGTTCTGTCGTATAGTTTGTATGAAGCAGGAAAATAGGAAATTCTAGGAGTTTGGTCATGCTGCTATTTCTTTTGTTGATTGCTATAGCCTCAAAGACTTGGGTTTTAGCTTTTAGTTGTGTTCAAAAGGTTAATTGGTTAAAACTTAGTAAATTGAATTGACTTGGTCGAGGTTTAAGTAATCATTACAATTTCTCAAATGTGTTCATGTTTTGTCCATTGCATTATGAATTTGCATATTGATAGTGGATATAGCATATGGAATTTGATGAACCACTGGATTGCATGCTGGTGATGGGGCCCTGTGGGGTCTCCTTTTACAATAATGTTAATACCTTACATTTTTGTTTTATTGTCTTGTGGGTTATGTTCAAGATAATTGAGGATCATCCAAAAGAACTTGGTCAAGAATTGGAAAATATTTCTGTTATCTTTTGCGATGAAACTTTGCCTTGTCTTTATGAGAATTCAAAGCTTGCTTCAGAACAACTACCTGGTCAACCAGGTAAGGATTATTTTCTTTAGAGATTTCACTAGCTTCAAAATTGACCTTATTTGATGTGGTTTTTCTAAAGGCATTGTGAAACGTGCTGTGGCACTTGGACGCTATCTGCAAAACCCTTTGGCTATGGTGGCTACTCTTTGTGGACAAGAAAAAGAAATACTGTCATGGAAATTTCATCCCCTGGAACATTTCCTTACTTCTGATGAGAAGTATGAGGTTGTTGAGCAGATTATGGTTGATGCTTCTAACCAAGTCGGTGTGGATATAAACCTAGCAGCAAGTCATGAATGGCTTTTTGCTCCTCTACAATTTATTGCTGGTCTTGGTCCACGAAAAGCATTTGTCTTAGAAAAAGCATTTTTGAGGGCTGGATTTATTTCGAATCGCAAAGAGATTCCTATGGGAAAGATTCTTAAAATGAAGGTTTTCGTCAATGCTGTTGGATTTTTACGGGTAAGACAGAGTGGGGTGGCTTCTTTTAGTAACCTCAATATGGACCTTTTGGATGACACTAGAATTCATCCAGAGTCGTATGAACTGGCAAATAATTTGGCCAAGGATGTCTATCGCGATGATGCTCTAAAGGAGGCAAATGACATGGATGATATGCTGGAGAAGGTGATTGAGCATGTTAAAAAAAATCCACAGAAGCTTGAAGTGTTTGATATTGATGAGTATGCAAACAATATATTTGACCAGTATGGAAAAAACAAAAGGGAGACACTTTATGATATAAAGATGGAGCTTCTACAAGGATTTCGGGACTATCGGGCACCTTTTAAAGAACCAAGTTGTGAGGAGGAGTTTGCTATGCTCTCTGGAGAAACAGATGATACCATTCCAGAAGGGAAAATTGTTCAAGTGACAGTTCGCCATGTACAGGAGAGTCAAGTCATTTGTGTATTTGATTCTGGTTTAAAAGGGATGGTGTCCTCTGATGACTTTTCAGATGAAGGATTTGATTATGAGAAGGTGCATGTAGGGGATATACTTACATGCAAGATTAAGTATGTGAATAAGAATAGGCATGTGGTTTACTTGACATCCAAAGCTAGTGACCTGCAAAAAGGCCCTTATATTGATAAGCGAGATCCTTATTACCATGAAGATAAAATTAGTATGGGCAGTGAAATGGAGAAGGTCCGGAAGAACAAGGAATATGCAAATAAACCTTTCAGATCAAGGATGATTGTTCATCCCTGTTTTCAGAATCTGACAGCTGATGAGGCGATTGAGGTGTGTATGATCAATTATATATAATAGTTCACTAACCCTCTTGTTTACTTGAGCACTGCTGTATGTATTAAATATGTGTTATAACTTACTATGGCACAGTTCCTTTCTCATAAAGAACCTGGTGTGAGTATTATGCGTCCCAGTTCCAAAGGGCCATTATTTTTGACGTTGACTTTGAAAGTTTTTGATGGAGTATTTGCTCACAAAGAAATAGCTGAGAAAGGAAAAGATCACAAAGATATGACAAGCTTACTTCGGCTGGGGAAGATACTAACAATTGATAAAGAGTCCTTTGAAGATCTCAATGAGGTAGCTGCATTATAATATTTCCCTCTTTGCAAATTTCAACTTCTCAATGTCAACCACTTCTTGGAGCATTTAGTTTAGGACAATTGTTAAGAAGCTAAAACAAATTATTGTAGCTCTTGAAAGTGTCTCCAATCACATGTTTCATGACAGAATAATTATAATTATATTCAATTTTGGATCAATTATGTATGAAATTTCAGATTATAAACTTCAGAATCAGATTTCTATTTTCTACTCTTCATTGCACTAGTAAAAAGGATAGATTAATTCTTATGTCTAGTATTTAATTGACATAAGACTAAATAATATCGTGTCTTAACTAAAAATAGCATACTTGAACTTTGTCTAGTTTTGTTATCTTATCTTCTGAAAAGGCATCCTTAGACAATATTTGCCAGTTACAACATTTATATTTTGAGAATGAGGAACATAAAGAATCTAATATGGAGAGGACATGTACTAATTTTGCTTCTTATTGAGATCAAAACTTGATGCACCTATTTTTTGTTATCCAAAATTTTTTAGACTGAACTCCAGGTTGCCAAATGCTTTCCCATTCTAATATGCTGAAATGCCTTTTTATGCATTCCTCCGTCTGATGCTGTATGAAATTTGTTGCTGCAAAATTGAAACTTTTATGTCTTTATTTGCAATATAGGAATCTAATCTTTGGTTTTCCTATTTGACAGTGGTTGTCTCTTACACACCTTAGTTGTTTAACAATGATGTACTGTGAAACTATTTGCATGTTTTATTTATTTATTTTTTAAAATTCTGTTGGCCAGTTTTGTGAGCTAACTTTCTAATAGAATCCTGTCTCTTGTCTTTTAGGTCATGCACCGATATGTTGATCCACTGGTAACCCACTTGAAAAGCATGCTTGGGTTTCACAAATTCAGAAAAGGGAATCAGAAAGAGGTTGATGATCAACTGAAGGCAGAGAAGGCAGCAAACCCAATGCGGATAGTGTACTGTTTTGGAGTTTCTCATGAGCATCCTGGGACTTTTATTTTATCCTATATTAGAAGTGCAAATCCACATCATGAGTATGTTGGGGTGTATCCCAAAGGTTTCAGGTTTCGGAAAAAGGATTTTGATAGCATTCATCACTTAGTTGCATATTTTCAGAAGAACATAGACAAGCCACTACTTGGTGAGGGCCCATCTGTATGTACACTTGGTGCAGAGGTATCAACAGAAAATCCTACATGGGTATCCTCTGGTGATCGGGAATCTACAGGTAGTTCATCTTTGCTGATTTTGTTACTTAATGAAAGTTGTCTGACTGAGCCAATGCCATGCCTGATCAACTTCATGCTTTTGAAAATTGATATACTTCCCTTATGAATTATTTAAATTTAAGCTTCATTAATTCTGTTGGGATTTTGATATTCATGGAGAATCTTCAGCTATATTTGTTTTTTTTTACCTGCGTTCTTAACAAGAAGTGCTACCATTTTTCAAAATAAAATACTACACACACACCTATAGTGCCCTGCTGTCTTCTCTTGGCCTGACAATAACTAGTTCTTATCCATGCACCAAGCCAGTTTGTACTATAGATGCCATAGTGTGTTCTAGAAACTTTACTATCAAATTGCGATAAAATTTTGATTTCTATTCAGTCGGACCAACTGCATTTATTAATATTATTTCTACCAGTAAAGAAGTAACTAATTGGTGGATGCAGAATTCTGAGTTTAGGACAAAATTCTAGTAAGTTTTACTTTTCATTGTTTTTTTGGGGGGTGGGGGTGGATGTGGGGGTGGATACACATGAAATTTACTATCATTGACTAGCATGCTTGCATTGTTTGATTGTGGTGATTTGCCAATATACACATTATCTGTTATGTGCTGGTGGTAGCCATGCACTTTGATATAAATTGATTTCATAATTTAGCTAATATTTAGATCCTTGAAATTGAAATGACTGACTTGAATATTCTATTGTGTTACTCCCGGCTTGCATTTTTGGGAAATTGGGATTGTTTTATTAGCTTGATATTGTTTATTGTTTTGCTTTATTTCCTTGACTGATTGTTTTGAACTAGAAGATAAATCATTTGAACTCTCTATAGATGATGATGTACATGCCCCTGCAGAGTTGCAGATTAATTTATCAATTATTAACGTTCATCTTATTCTTGTTTTGTACTTAAATCATTAATGATTCATCTACATTGATTGGAGGTTCTTTTTGCCAGTTTGATTCTTAGATTCATGGTTTGATATGGCTGCCAATTTAACGTAAATTTAATGCAGCTGGTCTAAATGTCTCAGGCATATTCATTAGGCTTGCTTTGGTTAGTCTGATACAATAATTGTGAATGCCCTTTAATTAAAAGGGCAAGTAGGTTACTAGAGAGAACATAAGCAACTTATATGGATCTACATTTTTCTTAAAGTGAAAGGTTTTCTTTGAAATCTCTTTGTTTTTGGTTTATGAACTTCCTTTTGTGACCATCTCTTTCCAAACCCCGAAATTAGTGTGTGTGTGTGTGTATATATATGTTCTTAAGCAAATTGAGAAGTATAAATTGTGGATTCCTATCCACTTTTGGATTCTTGTTCAATGTGCAATATTTTTATTGTTTAAATCATCCACATTCTTCAAGATCCAGTCCATCCTTTTTATCTTTCTGTTGAAAAAGTTCAGCGGTAGCTGGTAAAGGTTCATTCTTCCACCCTCACATTAACTACTAGAAGTACACTTCATTCTATGGGGTGAGTTTGCTAACTCTATTTGCTCTTCTCAATAAAAGAAAAAGGAAATTTGTAACCTCTCCTGCAATGGATAATTCTGGGTATGCCATTTTAATTAGAGACATCTAAAACACAATGCATTAGGTGATTAGTAGCATTTAACTGTTTATATATTTCAACTCTTGATAGTTCTCAACACATTTCTGTGAATTCTGGAAACAAAATTTTAGTATGATTGAATTGCTTCCACTCTGCAAATTATTATTGGTTGTTGAATTGTTCAATTCGAATTCCATGAGGTTTGTTAGCTTACTTCTTGACATGATTATTACATGCTCAGCTAGTTTGCCATAGCTTGGTGAAGTGGTAAAAAAAAAACTGTCAGTGGCAAAATAGTGACAATTCAAGCTAATCATTTGATCTGTTATTTTTTGACCTGTTAGGTTAATTAGGCACTAATACATCATACATCCCAGGCATGATGTATATGTACCTAGGAGAGGCAAGGCAAACTTTCAAAATATCAAATATATGCTTTATATCAGTATCTGCAGCATATTTAAGTACATTTAACACTTACATCATTTATTAGTTTTCCCTAAATTCAAAAGAAATTCATTCGCAGTCACAGAAATGTAATACTTGGAATTCATATTTATGTAACCCATTAAAGAATCACAGTCATATATTCCATGTTTTTTGTATTATAAGTCATAACTGAGCCCATATAGTGTTGCATGACACTATTAGTCAAGAGCATCAATGTCACTAGTACCATAAACCTGTTACAGCATACAACTAATTTAGATATTCCAGAGGATGTAATCATGACCTTCAACATTCAAAAGATTGAGTTGTTAGATGTTCTAGGTTTTCCGCTCTTTTTTTAGGTCTAAGAAAAAATATAGGAATATAAAAAAAGATATTGTGTATTATTTAGGCATATCTTCTTGTGTCTTGAGCATATTATGCTGTCTCACTTGAACTACTAAATGTACCTGGGAGTGTGGCTCCTAGCAGCATGGTGCAGCTTCTGAAAACACTGATTTTAAGTCAAATATTCTGTTAAAGGATTAAAGGTTTTGATTATGAAGGATGAATATTGTAATATTATTTGAATACTTAATGTAACTTAAGATGTATCACATGCACGTATGTATCACATGCATGTAACTTGTTAAAGAATATTTGTTCTCAATTTAAAGGTGTTTAATTACGGTTAGGCAATGAATATATCATCTATCATCTATGGGACAATAGTGGTTAAGCAAGTTGAAGTGCACTGTACTATCAATAAAAATTTGTAGGCAGAAATGTTAGGTCGAGCTGCAAAAAGAATAGTTATGCAATATATAAAGAAAATAAAATGAGAAGAGAAGTCCTGAAGTGTGTGTCGTTGAGATAGATTATCCTTGATTTTATTGGTCGAATCACATGTTTTAGTCAATATGTGAAATCTGATGCTTCCCATCTATAGGATTGCTTGAGAAAGGGAAGTGTTTGACCACTAGAGCTTTCATTTCTAATCTTTATCAGATACATGGTTAAGGGCATTTACCACCATCCTTATCTGGATTAGAATAGTGGCAATAGGTGAATGCTGCTCCTGAAATTCTATGCTGGATCTTCTTAGGGGTATATCAACCGGCTTTACGTTGTTGATAAGTTTTATGCATTCTCTATTATTTCTCTCAAAAGTTGCTGATTTCTTTTGTACTTCCTTCCAGCTGAAAAGAGAATAAGATACTTGTGCTTCTGTGTATTATTTTTGGAAGTCACTGTTTGACAAACTTTATTGGCTACACATTTCTGAGTTAATGTTGTCTTGTATTATTTATAAGCTTTGCCATCGCCTGGTTAGGATAATTCTCTTTGTTGCTTTTCCTGGCAGATGGAAGATTTAACTCTAGAAATACTGGCAATCAAAATGAACGAGGGCGAGGTCGTGGTCGTGGACGTGGACGTGGGCGTGGGCGTGGGCGTGGTCGTGAAAGAGGAAGTGATTTTGGTACTGATGGAAGCGACAACAGTGGTTATGAGGAAATGAAGGGTGATACTGCAGGTTCTGGCTGGGGTGGTTGTAACATAGATGGCTCCAACAAAGGTGGCTGGGGTGGCGGAGATGGTGGTAGTGGTTGGGGTGGCAACACGAATTCAGGTACTGATGGTGGTGGGAGTTGGGGAAGTGTGGAAGGTAATGTAAGTGGCCAAGGGCGATGGGTTAGCTCAGGAGATAGAAACAATAGTACTGATGGTGTCTGGGCTGGGAATAGCAGTGGTGGCAACAGTGCTGGTGGCTGGGGGAATCTGGGATCTGGTGGTGGCAGCAGTACTGGTGGCTGGGGGAATCTGAGAACTGGTGGTGATGAGTCTTCTGGGACTGGCAGTCACAGGGGCAGTGGCGATGGTAGTTGGGGTGCGACGGATGATGTTGGTGGCCAAGGAGGAAGGGGAACTTCAGGAGATGTAGGAATGGGTGGTACTGATGCTGTCGGGGCTGGAAATAGAGGCAGCGATGGCTTCACAAGTGGCTGGGGCAATCAAGAAGCAGGTGGTGGAGTTAGAAACAATAGCGGGGATGGCCATGGTGAGAATTGGTGTGGTGGTGGTGCCGCAACTGGTGGTGACAAGTCAGTTGTGGCTGGCAATTACAGAGGTTGGAGCGGAAGAGGCAGTTCTACTAGTAACTGGGGAGAAGAAGGTAGTAGCAATAACAGCAGGGGCAGAGGCAGGGGAAGGAATAGTGGTAGGAACAACAGTGGGTGGGGACAAGGTGGAAATGATATTACTGATCTTGGCTCAGTTGGTAATAGCAATGCTGCTGGTGCCGCAAGTGGCTGGGGAAGTAACCAACATCAGGACAACAATAGAGGCAATGATGATGCTGGTGGGAATTGGGGTAGTGCGCCTGCTGCTACTGGTGGTGGTTATTCAGATGGGACTGGCAGTACTGGTAATTGGGGAGCAGTTGGTAATGATAGTAGCCAGGGGGGCAGAGGTAGTAGCAACAGTGGGTGGGGACAAATTGGAAATGATATTACTGATCCTGTCCTGGATGGTAGTAACAATACTGGTGGCACCACAAGTGGCTGGGGAAGAGGAAGTAACCGATATGGGAATAACAGTAAAGGCAGCAATGATCATGATGGGGATTGGAGTAGTGGTTCTGCTGCGACTGGTGCTGACAGTCACAGAGGCCAGAGTGGACGAGGCAGTAGCACTGGCAACTGGGGAGCAGAAGGCAATTTTAGTAGCCACTGGGACAGAGGCAGGGGGAGGGGCAGAGGTTGGAACAACAGCGGGCGGGGACATGCTGGGAAGGATAGTACTGATTCTGAATCTACTGGTAATGGCAATGCTATGGGTGCCCCAGGTTCATGGAGCTGTGGAATCAACCAAGGCAGGGGCAGCAACCATAGAAGCAGTAATGATGCAGATCTTGCAAGTGGTTCTGATGGTAGCGGCGACAAATGGACTGGGGCTGGCAGTGGAAGAAGCTGTGGTGGTCGTAGCTGGAGAGTTGGTAACAATGGTGGCCGCAGGGGCCGAGGCAGAGCCAGGGATAACAGTGACAGAGGTAGCACAGATGGCTGGGACACTGGAGGCGGCCAGGGCGGGGAGGATAAGTGGGGTAGTAATGGTGGTGGGGATAAGGGAAGTGGTTTTGCTGACGTTAATGACATATCACTAAGCAACAGTGGTCGGGGTGGAAGAAGAGGCAGTGATGGTCGTCCTAGCTGGGGTGATACAAATGCTGGTGGCCATGAGGGAAGTAGTTGTGGCTGGGTTGGTAATAACAGTGGTGTTGGTAACGGAGGTGGCTGGGGCGGTGGAAGTTGTCAGGGTGGGAACAGCAGCGATGGAAATGATCAGACACGTAGTTTTGCTGATGGGAACGATGATAATGCAGCTGGTGCTAGTGGCGGAGGGTGGGGTGGCAACAACAATGGTGGCAGTAGCAAAGGTGGCTGGGGTGGTAACTCTGATGGTGGAGCTGGTAGTGGGTGGAATTAAGGATGGGTAAATCAAGGTGACTCAGATCAGATGCCATATCTATAGTCCAAGTCTACCTGATATCTGAAATGAAAGTCTTAGGAGCACAGCCTAACAACTGTTTTGTTTGTCGATCTAACTGGTTCAATAAGTTGCATGTTGCTGGTGTGAATTTGCTTTGAGTTTGAGCAGTTTCAAAGAACATGCCAATCTCCTCCATTGAACCACTTCCCTTTAGAAACCTTGGATGTAATATTCTCGTTTGTCCTTTACTCAGCGTATCTAAGGTATTTTGTATCTAACCTTGTTTCCATATTAAATTAGATGTGGTTATTATATTAGATATGAGAATTTTTATTTAGGGCGACAGTTATAAAATAAAACTTCGATAGTGGTATTATGCAAATTTGAATTTGACTTTTTTGATGAAAAATCTTTTAGATTTCACCCGATTATTGCTAGATCAAGTGTTCGGGTTTAAGAGTTTCTTTGCGTCTACTGTGTTATGATAACATGATTCTTGTGAAAACGGACAGGCCTGGGCAATGGACAGGGTAAGTTAATCAGTTAATGTATGGTCATTATTAAAGTATACATTTAAAATGAATTTATTTTGATGCTTAGTGTCGCCTCGCCATATTCACCAGTGCCATAGCTAATGATCTAATTTAGTAAACAACGTATTGGTTCTGGTAGAGATCTAAGGCGCAGAATCTACACTCAGCAAATGCATTAAAACCTTCATCTTACTACCTTAATGTTTTTTTTCTCTTTCATACTGAAAAGAATTTCAGGACTTATTAGTATTCGTTAAAATTTTAGGCACTCGGAATGTAAAGATGATGATCTCGATATGAATATTCGAATTGTTTTCCTACCGTTGTCAAATAACTACCATAGCTAGAATGCAAGGCTACCATTCATCCAAAATATTCACGGTACCTACTGCCATTCCCAATTCGAGTAAAATTTCCTTTGATTGTTAACTTGCTGATATCGATGAGCAGTGAAATACTTGCGAGCTTTCAAGCTTTATGTTATCTGTGTCCGAGTTTGTTGCATCTGAATGCAATATATATATAATTGTGTAGACAGAGAAAAACAAAAAAGATACAATTATCTTCTTTGAAAAACATTTGATATCTTGCTTTGTCCCCATGGATCCCTAAGGAAGAGGGGCTCTTCCAGTGACCGGAGCGAACAGAGGCAACCAAGAGTCTTCCATGTGACATCATCGATACCTCCGTAGAAGTCGGAGAGTATGATCCAAGCAAACTGAGCCGCCAAATTGATAGAGAATTTCAACGGAGAAGGGGATGAGCTAAGTGTTGAGAGGAGGTGGGCAATCGATGGTAGGGATGACCACGAGTAACTCCTGTTCTGTGCAAACACAGTATGACATGAAACTATACTAAAGAGGGCGAAGAGCATGGAACTTTAGTTCCGCATCCTTGAATCAAATGGTTTGGGTGCGATTTGGATTTATAAAAAAAAAGGGAGGTTGCAGATAGACAACTCATATCTTTCTCAGCGTTGTGATTAAAATTAAATATAGTATTTATTTTTATTAATTTAATATCTAATACATTGATCCATTATAATATTAAATTAATTTTGTATGGGGATATATAGTCCATTATGATATTATTTTTTATGGGGAGAGGATTCACCATAGTAACTTACACTATTGTATGTTACACTACTGCATGAGTCAAATATAAGTTAAATATTTAAATCAAAAGGATCTTTACTAAAATATTATTAAATTGTGAGTTAGTTTGGAAATAAATTTATTTTTTTATATTTATTTTAATATCAGGAATATTGTTAAATTATATTAAAAGTGGTTGATATTTTATTGCATAGATATTTTGTTGCCTTTTGATTGCCTAAAAAGAGTGGATCTGGTCGATTCAGCTTCAACCGAGAGAAGAACAGTGTTCCCAATCCAGGAGCTGGATACATCGCATTGTTCCCAATCCAGATTAATAAACCCTGACACAGACTCAAATTACTCATGTGTAACAGAGGTCAACTGCAGAGAAATAACCAGATTACATATCCAAGTATAGGCTTAGAAGCATGCATGTAGGGGTGTAATCAAGTCGAATCAAATTGAGTCGAACTTTTGAATATTTGAATTTAGTTTATTTATAATTGAACTTAGCTCGAGCTTTATTTAACGAATATATTCATGACTCACGAGTTTATTCGAATTTTTATCGAACTTAAATGAGCTTAATAAATATAAATTATAAATTTAAATATTCATTAAAAATTAAATTTAGAGAAAATTATAATATTCTTATTAAAAGTTTATTCTAATAAATAAATTTAATATATTTTTTTATATTTTTCCTAAATAGAGTGTAAAATCTATAAATTCAATATCAAAATTATTATTTTTTCATTTAAAAGTTGATTAATGAGCTTACTAACGAATATGTTCACGAGCTAACGAGACGAGTATAGTGAAGCTTGAACTTGATTTGTTTATTTTAACAAATCTCATTAAATGAGCTTAAACAAATTTTTATCGAATCGAGTTTCGAATAACTCATGAGCATCTTGATTCATTGACACCCTTATATGCATTGTTTGCTAAACTGCATTTGACTACTTGAGGGAGTTAAAAGCTATCTAGTGTAGCCTCTATCATTTCTAAAAATTGTGCTCTAAATCTACTTGTAACAATATTCTAAGATTTTTGGTACAATTTTGAAGTATAAGTATTAAGTACAAATATAATACACATACCTTTTTTCGAAAAATTAGATAGCAAAGGAATACTTCTATCCTAATGAAATGAAACACGTGAGAATTCTAAGACCTATTGTTTGTTACCTTTTTTTTAGACTTTTACTTTTACTTTATAAAAAAAAGAATTGACCGACCAACCTGATTGAATGTTTGATATTCAAAGACCCTTGTGAGTTTGGATATAAAGTTTCTTCAATCTTTTTCACAACTCTTAAATGAATTTCCCATCAGCCTATCCAATCTAATTCCAGAATTTACAATAAAAGCCGGCTAACAGGGGTATTCTTGTGTATGAATTAGTGGAGCCAGCCCGTATGATCTATCCGGGTTGTGAGCTACGCTGACACGTATACCCCAGGTTACCTTCCCTTATTGTTCACTTTTTTCCCCATAGTAAAACACCAAGCTTTTTTCATTTTTTATTGCCGTTGGGCCTTGAGCTACAGCCCGAGTACTTGTTCACTTGGCTCTGCCATTGTGTGTATGAGAACAATGTAATGGAGAAGGTCATAGCTGAAATTGGATTCGTTTTGGCTAGAGCACCCAAATCAGCTATGTATTTGACACGGGTTTGCCGTAATGCTGGAACTATGGCGAATTCATCCATCGTCTTTTTTTTGGTTATTTTTAAACAATGAAATTTCAATAAAATAAAAAAGGGAGTCTTTATGTCTCGCTACCGAGGATCTCGTTTAAAAAAAATACGTCATCTAGGGACTTTACTAAGACTAACTAGTAAAAGCTCTGACTCCGGAAGGGATCCTGAAAACCAATTGCGATCGATTCATTTAAGGGTGTTACTCTTAAGGATCATTCTTAGTAGACCTGATCTGGGCTGGGTCTAAACTGGACCCGATTGGCCTGTCGGTTCGGGATGGATTTTTTTTTTTTTAATTTGTGTTTGTGTTTTTTAAATTTCTATATATTTCAAAAAAATTAATTTATTGGTTGGTGAAGAGATTCGAATTAGGTCTTCCAAATTAGAAATAAACATCCTAAACAACTACTAATGTTTTAACATGCTAATTAATTATTTAATAACCGGTTTCTTTGTTATATTTTCTTTTAATAATTTAAAAAATAAATATATATATTTATTAATTAAGTAATTTATAATCATTTATTATATATTAATTAATTATTTAACAATTAATTAATATTTTTTATTATATAATTATTCTAATGATATCAAATAATTTTATAAATTTATATATATTTTCAAAAAATAATATAATAATCTTGAACTGTAGTGAATCATGCACGAACCATGAACCGGCAGTTCCGAATCATGAATCATAACCGTCTTATATGATTAAGATTAAGGGTTAATCCCACAGGAACAATCGAACCGACGATTTCGAACTGTCTGTTTTGAACCGTGATCAAATCTAATTCTTAGTGGGTGTGAAATGCCCCATTGATTGTCTCAACCCCTTCTTGTATACGTTGTTGTTGCTGTATAAAATTTTCCATTATTTATCTCTTTTCTAGATAGTGAAGAGCCATCTTAGAGCGGACACCGAGGTGACTAGTTTCACCTCCTCAAATTCGTATTAATGACTGTTCAGCCAGGTGGTTAAGAATAAAATTTGAAAAGAGTAGGATAGAAAAATCATATGAAAACATAGGTCATAGCAACTAATACAACTCATTTCATTACTTGTTAATACAACTCATTTCATTACTTGTTCATCGTGTTAGTATGCACCAACAAGCACAATGAAATGAAATGACAATATTATTCTTGCTACTTAGTAGCACGCACCACAATGAAATGAAATCATAATCCTATTCTTGCTGCTTAGTATACCCATAGAGGGGAGCTTGTTATAATCTACCTTACAGCACATCTGAGAACTCGGAAATTTTCAATCGGACTTGTGAAGATTGTGCAAAATGTACAATGATGTTGATGACAAGAATATACATATCGAGTAGCATAGAAGATCCATCCCAGTATCTATTGTCACCATTTTGCTTCTTTCAAACATCTTCACCAGGAGAATCATGACAATGACATACCCGACCTTTGTTGTTAACTCGTCAAGTGAGCTAATCTGCATCCACTTTGGCCTCTCCTGTAGGGCCGTCTTAACTATTCTTGAGGTCCTAGGCGAAAAAAGAATTTAATATTTTTTAAATAAATATCATTAGAAACATTTAATTTTGTTACTTATAGTAAAAGGTGGAATTTACCACCCTAGTAGCCTAACACGATCGACCCTACGACCAAGCTGTAATTGGCCACTGCGAGAAGAGCATTTTTCTTAGCTTTGCCGAGATTGGGAACCATGCCTATTATAACAATATCTATCCCGTATTAGCCAACTCAACTATGTCCCGGGGGCGACATTAATTTTATTAGTAAAATTTAAAAGGGCAGTTTCATATATTGCCGATGATTATTTATACAATTAGAAGTAATGACCAATTAAGTCACGTAACAGTAACTTTATCTTATGTCAACCTCACTTTTTTTATTATTAGCAAAATTTTAAAAATAAAAAATGTTTTATATTAACTAATTTAGAATCAAGAAATAAATTATTGTAATACTTTTAATATACATTTTAATTACATTTTTTTTAAAAAAATTATCAATCATTTTTAACTTCGAGGAATGAAAGTCTCGACACAACGGTAAAATTATTGTGTGAACTAAAGGAAATAGGTTCGTGTACAAGATATAGCCACTACGTAGAATAAACTTTTCCTCAGAATCCTGTATTAACGGGAGTTTCGTGAACTAAACTGTTTTTTTATCAATTTTAACTTTGATAAATTATTAATAAAATTTATTTAGTCAAAAATATTTAGCTAGAAAATATCGGTGAATTACTAATAAAATAGTGAAAGAAAAATAAAATTTAAGAAAGAAATAATATTATAATATTAAATATGCTTTTGACTTTTATAAAATTGAAGCACTGGTCGAGGCTGGTCAGCGTCTCAAGGGCCTCTTCTAGGTAGTTTGTTCGGTTGTTGATTACGCCGATTGTTTGGAAACGATGATCGATGCCGGAACTCTTGGTTAGCCATACGACGCATCCCCTGATTGTACTTATAACACTCATAAGTGTTCCCGACAGGTAGTAAGTGCAGGAAGGTTGGACCCATTGGCAGGGCTAGACGAACGAACCCCCATATGCTCAAACATGTTTGGCCTCCACTAGAAAGATGATATTAACGAAACTTCCTATATCAACAAAAATCCAATGTATCTTATAATTGGATATAACAACCTCTATGATCAAGATGTAGTCATGGGATACTTCCACCCCATCCAAGTCATTTGGGACGAAACTAATTTTCGGTCCTTGTGCTTGCTCTTGGTTGCAGCTGATTATGTGAATCTCTAGTCGGCATGCGTGTAACTTTCTAGCCCAGTTGGAATCTTCATCGATTGGGCTACAGCCTATCATGACTGTGCCTCCCCGGGCAACATTGGCGAGGCTTTCTTTTTACCGAGTCAGGGAACGCTCAGGTTGGACTTGGACGAGAGCTGGTGCCTTGTTTTCTTGCTATTGGAGCAATGGCCAAGGCCGGTCAGCGTCTCGAGGGCCTCTTCTAGGTAGTTCGTTCGATTGTTGATTACGCCGATTGTTTGGAAACAACAATCGCTGCCAGAACTCTTGGTTAGCCATACGGCGCATACCTTGATTGTACTTATAACACTCATAAGTGTTCCCGACCAGTAGTAAGTGCAGGAAGGTTGGACCCATTGGTGGGGCTAGACGAACGGACCCTCATAAGCTCAAACATGTCTGGCCTCTACTCGAGAGATGCGACTGGGGCCCGAACTGGTTCCTTTGTGTGCAGGAGTAGGGAGACGGGCTCAGCGCTCTGAGGTAGAGACAGTAGCAGGGGTGGCCACCTCTTTCTATCGAGCGGATTGTGCATACTCCATGTTGATATACTTTGTTGCCCTTCCTAGTATATGATCAAAATCCCTAGGGCCTTCTTGATCAGGGATCAGAAGAAGACCTCAACTGTGAGTCATAGGGAGAAAGCACTCACTAAAATCTCCGGAGTAGCTGAAGGGACGCCCATGGCCACTTGATTGAATCATTTGATGTATGCCTTCAACGCCTCCTTGGGGCCCCATTGCTTGAGGGAGAATAAACTTAATGTGGTTTTGTCATATCAGTGACTACTAGCGAAGTGGTGCAGACAATAATTTTGAAAATCCCTGAAGTTGTAGATGGAGTCCACCGGGAGTCGGTTGAACCATCTCTGTGCGGAGCCAGAGAGGGTAGTTAAGAACACTCGACACTTGACACTATCCATGTATTGATGGAGGATGACTGCATTTTCAAACTTGAGTAGGTTGTCATCCGGGTCAATCGCCCTCCATATTCTCCAATCGCCAAGGGTTGAAAAAGGCTCGGTAATTTGTCATCTAAGATTTCCAGTCAGAACAACACACTTACCGCTCGAGAGAGTTACTGGCAACGAAAATCTTTCCCTTATGAGGATCCCGATCGGGTACATCCCCTCAAGAGGAAGTTGGTGCTACGAGCGAACTTGTGTGTCAAAGAAGAACAAAGAAGGAAGAGACGTCAGTGACTGGCCAGGGAAGGCTCTTCGGTGCAAGCACTCTAACGCTCAAGTTAGAGAATGAGCTAAAGAAATGAGTGAAGGACAGTGACGATAAACAGTAAATTTTAGAGCGAAGCCTACTTGCGCCTTGAAGAGAAGACCCCTTATATAATCCCGTTTTTCATCTCTGTATGAATATCAATAACTTACTAAAATAGGATCAACCATTCTGCCAATCTACAGTCTTTTCTAAATTGAACCCACCATCTCTGAGTTTATAGAGTGGAAACTTCCACCGTGCGGACAACACAGGTAATATTTCTTTGATTCTCTGATAGCGTTTACACAAAATTCTAAAAACGAATATTGGGTCGTTGGGTTAAGGGGCTATTAATTGCAACACTTCAAAGGTGAGTCGGACGAGTCCTATCTGTTGTTCGATCGGACATCGCTCTTGAGCGAGCCCGATCGACTACCGAAGGTTAGGTACCTTGAGGGCTCGGCATCGGGTCGGACAAAGAGTCCGGTCGAGTAGTATGTCTAGAAGATCCAATCGGACCAAGAGGACTCAGGTTCCAATCGAGCCAGGAGGACACGGAGCTGGTCGGACAAAAGGTCCGATCGACTGAATTGCTCGATCGAGCTCGGCGACCGTGCTAGCCTTGATTGTTGAACCCTCTTTGATTTTGACCACCAGATCAGCTAGCCTTCTTAACTTCGTCCCCAACTTCGGGGCCCCCAACTTATCGCCGTATCAATAGAAAATCCATCCCAGTAGCTATTGTCACCATTTTGCTTCTTTCAAACATCTTCACCAGGAGAATCATGACAATGACGTGCCCAACCTTTGTTTTTAACTCGTCAAGTGAGCTAATCTGCATCAACTTTGGCCTCTCCTGTATGGAACAAAAGACTCATCATTTTGTTTGTAGAAAAGGATTTGTTAGCAATTCCAACGCTGCCGTTGCACGTAGGCCAATTGGAACACAACTCAGGAAAGTAAAATGATTTTCTTGTTCGTAGGATGTGGAGTAATACAACTTGCTAGATTGGAAAAAGATACTGGAACCTCATTATTGATTCAGTTAAGAGACACAATTACCAGTAATTAAGTTCAGAAAAATTGGTTTGAAGCAGAAATTTGGTGCAGAGTTGGGGCATTTGAAAAAGATAAATTCCAGAGCCTACTTTAGCTTTTTTTTTTATTTTATTTTTATTTTTTATTTATTTATCTCTTGAAGATTATTAGTACGTTTAAGGCAAACATCCCAAACAGAGAAGATCCCTTTAAAGCACGATGAAGGTGTGTTAGGGGTTAGATTGCTGATGAACAGTCCACGTAAACAGCTACCAAAAATCAGCATCACTGTTCAAGCAAGATAAACGTCTGCAGAAATGATAAATTATCACTACAACTTAGCATGTTTAAAGCCGGCTCGAAATACATGTCAAAAGAAATCCAAACTAATCTTTCTGTAAATTGCAAATGCGTAGAATGTTTAAACTTAAATGAATTAGCAAGTCCCATGTTCACATGTATTACTTCATTTCCTAACAACACTATGCTCACATGTTGACAAGACAAACTTGGTGAGGATGAGGAACCGAAACCAGATTTGATATTTTACTTCATTTCCTAACACAAGTATGCTCGTGATCCCATCAACTAGATCATCTACAAATGTAAATTTTATTTTCACAGTAAAGTAAATACAGATTTTTGAACTATTATGCACCAACCAACCAGAAGGAGTGGTTCAGGAAAAGGGAATACTTCGTGGTAAGTATGGAGATCAAAGGAACGAATTCCCAAAGCACAAGGATGAATAAAGGAGGAATGGAATGGAAGCGCAGTTGCTTACCCTCTCGACGGTGGACTCCACTCCGTGGTAGGCGCTGGGATCGACTGTGAGCTTGTGACCGAACCTGGAATATAATCGGGGTCGACCTCGGCACCCAAATAGCAAATAGCAAATAGCAAATAGCAAATAGGTTCCGTCTTGAGCGGCAGTGGAACGGGGAGCGTTGGGGATGCGCAAGCGCGAGTGAGGAGAAAAGGAGGCGGAGGAGGATAAGCTGCAAATGCGACGGATCGGGGAGCTTCTGCGGGCAGGGCGGAGAACAGATGAACCGAGGAGAGGGGCGTCGACGGCGAACAGATGGAGATGGAGATGGCTGCCTAAGGAAGAGGGCAAACCGAGCCGCCAAATCGACAGAGAGCTTCAGCCGAGAAGGGGAGGAGCCAAGTGCTCGCTGCATCGCGACGTGGCACGGGGTTTTAACTCGGTCGGGTGCTGATCACCCTCACTCGCTTTTTGATTTGATCGTTTTTTGTGAAAGAGAAAGAGAAAGAGAAAGAGAGTACTCGTTCGTTCTGCACTTAAACCTGAAACAGGAGGCGGAGAGGAGGTGAGGCATGAGGAATGAATAACAATGAAACTTTAGTCCCATGTCGCTAAATCAACCTCATCAAATGAGACTGAGAACTTTAAAGCAAGGAAAAATTATGCCGTTCAATTCATACCTTTCTCGGCCTTTTGGCTAAGATCAAGTGTAGTATCTGTTCTTATCAGTTTAATATCTGATACGTGGACCATTGGTCCACTATGATATTAAATTAATTTTTTATGGGGAGAGGATTCATCACAATAGCTTGCTATTGGAATCTTTGCGTGTCGCCTTTGCGTTGCACTATTGCATAGGCTGGCGCACCCGACCAAATATAATTTAAATAATAAAATTAGTTTTATTAAAGTTATATTAAATTGAGTTAGTTCTTAATTTAAGTCTTTATGTTTTCTTCTTTAAAAAACATTAGATACTTGTTAATACACAATACCACCAAGAGCCTTTCCCTCCTCTTGTATAAATTGGAAAGTGTGATCCCAACAAATCGAGCTACTATATTGATAGAGAGCTTTGGCGGAGAGATGGGCAGTCGAGTATAAGGATGGCTGCGTGTAACCCCTATTTCGTACAACACGTTATGACATGAGACTATACTAAAGAGGGTGAAGAGCATGGAACTTTAGTCTCACGTCGCTGAATTAAACGTTTCGGGCACGATTTGGATCTTTAAAAGAAGGTAGGATGTAACTATCCAATTTATATCTTTCTCAGTCTTTTGGCTAAAATCAAGTATAGTATATGTTCTTATTAATTAAATATTTGATAAGTGAGCCATCGGTCTATTACGATGTTAAATTAATTTTTTATTGGGAGAGGGTTCACCATGTAGTTTGCTACTGGGACCCTCGTGTGGGTTGCCCTTGGGTTACATTATAGTATGGATTTGATGCACTAACCAAATATAATTTAAATATCAAGATTAGCATTACAAAAATTATATTAAATTGAGTCAGTGCAATTAAAATCTATTTTGTTTTGCAATCTTGCATATTGCACGTCGGGAGTTTAGATATGGAGGTTGACCTTTGTTGGTTCCATTCTAGTTGATAGAAAAACATATCTAAAGTATTAATCGTGAACTTAGGCATCTCTAGAGTATATTGAACTTAGACTGTAAATAAGGAGAGTTATATTTTAGCGTGTTCAAATATAAAAAGTTAAGTTTTAGCGTGTGAAAGTTATTTTGAAGTTTATTTTATTTTTTATAAGTTGATTTAAATTTGGTTTAAGCTTTCATTCCTTTATATATTCTTGTCTTCACAAATTAAGCTTAGCTTAAACTTCTCAATTTAAGTTTGGTTTGAAGTTGATCTTTTTATATATTATCGAACTCTAAATTTAAACTAATTTGATTGCTTAAAATTTTTTATTTATTTGATCGGTTATTAAGCTTTCATAGTTTAAATTTACTTTTCATTTTATTTTTTCATTTAGTGTTTTGATAATAGTTTTATTAATGATTGGTTGAATCGGTGCGAGATTGCACGAAGCCAGCCGTTGGAGGAATTGCTGGATCCCGATTGGGCCTTCTACTCTAGTTCCTCGTTTAGTGTGAGGGCCCGTTATCAACGCAGCAGGATCATGCGGTAAAGTACCGCCAGCTGTTGCTATACCAATTTTTGCGCTCGGGCAGTTATCAACAATTCAAAATCCTCTTGCGCCATAGTAACTGTAGTAAGTCGTCCAACTTCTTCTATCTCTGCGCTTCAAATTCAGGCGAATTTTTCACATACATCGCCAAAGTTGATTCTATTTGAAAGCGGTGGAGATGACGAGTTGGGTAGGTGGCTCTGTCATTGACAATTGGAGAAGATTGTGAGATGAATGAGAGATGACACTACACCTTCCTGTGCACACCAGAGCGATCAAATGGAATATTAGAGTGAGAACAACGGAGGGGGTCCCTAGCACATGTACTCCGACGATCAAGTCAGTGAGGTGGCCGAGCATAAAGTGGAGAAGATGACAATAGATACGTATGTGCGTAAGTAAAAAATGTGAGCATATCTCGCCAACAGAAATATCCTCTTTTATATCACCTCTCATAACATCTAAAATAATGATGTGACAAAAAAATTTGGTATTACAATATGTCGGGTGATAGAAGATATACATTCAAGACGAGCCAAATTTCAATGATTCGTCTTTACCATTTTTAGACCTAGCAATGTAACTCTTCCAAATTAAGCAATCCAAACAAATTCAAAGAACCGATCATCATCTCCTTGGATTGTCTTAGCTTTGCACTTAGAAGTGAAGAGGGTAGCTAAATAACTAAGACTTTCTGTAGCTCAATGGCCCGCATCGAGGAGAGTTTCCTGCTTTCACATCTGAACGCCCCTGAACATTGATCTTGAGGAAGAACCTATGAAGAGGATGAGGATGACCACGGTGATGAGCCGGTAGGGGAAGACACGATGAGGTCGACGCCGATGGTGATGCCCAGCATAAGCATGGGCTGGAACGAAAAGGCGAGGTTGTAGTCGATTGACCTTGTATGGAAGCTGAGTCGGATGGGGGTGCCGGCGATGAGGCGAGAACGTTGACGGCTGGAGGATCTGCGCACACCATAAACCAATCACATGGGAGCGCAAGCGCCCACAACCAGGGAAGAGGTCATTGGCGAAGGGTCTCCGACACTCAAGTCAGACTGAGAACCCAGCGAATTGTAGAAATGAAGAAGATGCGTATGCGTGCACGTACCTGACCAACGGGGAGGACCTCCCCTTTTATAGCACAAGAAACTCTCGCCCCCTGGAATGCGACCTTCTGTTCTGATTGATAACAATGACCTTGCATCGGCCAAGTTGAACTTGCAGATCCTAGAAACGTACTGTCTTCACATTCCTAGTCCTCAAGACCACCCTTATCATCCTCTCCTTGATTTCGTCACTTTCTTTAAGGATCAGCTTCATGCTGGGTTTTAGATTTCCCATTCCCTCATTTTTTTTGACCTAAATCAGTATTTTCATGTTCCTCTTTCTCAATTTGCACTTAATGCCTTTTGTGCTATGTGCGGAATGGTGATCATCTGCCGCCTATACGATATCTCCTTATCTCCCCATCTTTTTCATCGCTTCTACAACCTCAAAATATCGGAACACGGTTTTTTCGTGGTTCAATCATGACCCAAGTCCATGTTCTTTAAGAACATTCCTTCCTCTAATAAGGGTTGGAAATCCTATTTTTCCTTTATTCAAGCACCTCAGCCCATAATTTGGTCGATCGAGTGGTAATCAGATCTCCCTTCTTCTTCTAAATTAGGGGACCATCATCACGAGCCCGCCTGTTCTGCTGCTTCGGAGAAGTTAACAGATGTGCAGTTCATCCTGCCCGCCTTGCTTTACAAATGCCTTCTCTATGTATTTGGGCTGAGTCCAAGCGACACCGTCCTACTAGCTCCCTTTGGTAAGCTCAAACAACTGAACTTCTATCTCCCCACTGAGTGAGGTTTTCCCTTTCCTTGCAGAGTACATCATGTTTAAAACTCATGCCCTCGCCTCCTTAAAGCTAAAGAAGGATATAATCTGTCGACAGGGGCAGGCCCTTTTGGTTGACCGACAGGAGCAACCGATCGGCCCTTCAGGAGAAGCACCTTGTCCTCAAGCAAGTGACAGTGAGGTGGCAGCCTGCGCAGATAGGGAAATTGCCGAGCCACTTGCCCTCCAGAGGAGGCTCCTTCCGTGGGTCTCGAGCAGCCATTACGAGTTCAACACAAAAGGCGTCATGTCACTCTATCTGTCCAATCATCGCCTGAGCGGCCTTCTTCAACCCGTCCTTTTACTTGGGTATCTATTCCTACCCAAGTGAGTACTTCTGCCTCGCTTGGCCACACTGCTTGACTTCTCGGTTCCTCGGGACAACCACAAGGGTGAGTGACTTCCCAGGCAAGCGACTCACCTGCTACTTCTGCGCCCCCAGGCTTTCATCAATCATCCCGTGCGCGGAGCCTGTCTCACCTTTATCCTGCCCGACTAAAAACTACCTTTTGCGTTCCTTAGGCTTTAACGTGCCTTACCTTCAAGTAGTGCAACCTCCTCTAGTCCCAAGTCCCCTACCGTTTTGTTGGTAGATGCGACTAAAGGGACTTTTAGTAGAGGCCTAGAAGGATGCGGCAGACAAGGTGCTAAACTACCTTGTGCTGGATTTAGCAAACAAGTTTTCTCGACAACTGTTTGAAGTAAGTTCTGGTAGCTTTACTTTTGTATATGGATTGCTTGCTAATTGTATCCGTCGGCATGCTTGTGTAACTGGGATGGGTGTATCCCAAGTCGTTGCAGGGTTGCAACAGGAAAATGAAACGCAGCTAGATCAAGTTTAGATCTATGGAGATTGAGAACAGTTATTTCAATTGTTTGATTTATTTTAGACTTAACTTGGCTTGGTTCGATTACCGTATCTAAATTTCTATGCCATAAAACTTGACTCGTTTACTGCCAAATTTATAAGATGGATCATTTTTAAAATCTGCTTGCAGAAATTCCTTTTGTAGAGGAGAGAACTCATATTAAATATTTCTTTTCTTATAAAATATAATAAAAAGATAACGAAAGAAAAATTATAAAACTTTAGTAGAGAAAGCCTAAGATAGTTGATGGAATATCAATGTTCAATTCATGAACATTCACAGAGAAATAAATCCAACGCTCCCATCACAAATTTTCATATAGCTCGAATGGTTTAAAATTATCAAGCTCGCTCACCACTAAAAGCAAACTCTCATATTTTTAATCGTGGATCAATTTATCAATCGATCACAATATTATTCAAACAAAAAATATTTTATTCTCAAATAAAAAGTTTATTGTTAACTTAGATTTTTTTTATCAATGGAAATTATTTTCATCTTTTATACATTTATTTTTGCAATACATCATACAACCAGTACGACAAATTCTTCTCTAGAATTTTACATTGACGTCTATTGGATTATCCTTTATACATTCACATTCACATTCGAATTTTTGTTTGATTACATGCAACAACTATAAGAAATCAATCAACCGTCCCCAGACTAGATACAACAATTAGATCCTCTAAGTGGTTAATCAGACGTCTTATGTATTGCGACACATTATAAAAAATTTTCTATAATAGAACAACAACTTAAAAATGTTAGCCACTTGAATGGACCTCCATGAATACTTTTCGATTTATCTCGATAATTGATGAAAAATTTTCATAAGACCGAATATATCATCTTTAGAATTAATCGATTTGAAAAACTAGATACTTAAATTATAAAATATAAAAGATATAAAAGACAGATCAACTAATGATCAAAACTGATGGGTGGGGCTATCAATAATTCTTTGATCTAAATAATAAATGAATTAGATTCCACTCATTTATGCGGATTCAAATTCATATAATGAATTGACTAACACGACGACGGCTATCAAGTGGGCACAAATTGAAAGACACGCAACCGCAGATTGATAACCAAGAGGAGCGTCGTTGCCACTTTCAGTCGGACACTCGAATGGAGTCATCAACGGTGAGGCAAGTGTCGTAGCCCACACAACAAGCAAAGTTAGAAGGGTTTTCCGTCTGATTTTGAGTGGACAAAAAACCCTAAAAAAGTGATCTACAAATGAATTCATAAATCCCTCCATCCATTATTTGACGACAAATAAACATCAAAAAGGATGAGTAATTCATCCTCCCTCGTGAAAAAAGGCTTGAAGACTTTCCCATGGAAAACTTTAAACTTTCTTTAGTTTTTTCAATTCGTCCTTACAAGGGAGCATGAATGCCTCAAACCGTGAAAAATAGTTAGTTTCCAATGTAGTCGAAGAGGTCATTTAATTTAGATTTTTGGAAGCGCATGTAGATTTTGAAAATTTTAATTTCTCTCGCTTAACTTTCATAATACCAAAAGCACACAATATATTCTCATTATACCCCTCGTTAAGTTACATCTCTTAAAAATTCTCTATCTTCCATAAAATTTTGTTTACTCATTCAAAAATTAATAGCTCTCAATTTATATTGTCAAATTCAGATCTAAGATATGAATACATTAGGACATTTGTTTTAATTTAAAATGGTAAAGGAATACTCTAGGTCTATCAATCATGAAACTGATTGATGGACTTACATTAGTCAACAATTTGAAAATTTGATACTTTTTTGAATAAGAAGAGTTCTAAGAATTTATTGGTGATGTTAATTAGTAAGCATTATTATATTAGGACATATGATAAACATTTGATAAATTTTATCATTAGAATTCACTGTAATCAATGGATGAAACTTACGATTGAATATAAAAGACTCTAAATCATTTCAAATTAAAATTAACATAATTTTAAAATTCTCCTTATTATATTCACGTCTAATATGTGAATTTGATAGCATAAATTTAGAACATTAAATTTTTAAATGAATAGAATAAACATTTAGAGGGAAACTTTTGAAAGGGGTAAACATGTTTCATGATTTTGATATTATAGTCACCGAAGAGTTTTTTCAAAAAAAAAAATAAAACAAACTAAATATTTTTAAAAAATAATTTTTAATACGTTTCAATCGGTCAAAAGTGAACCATGTGGATAGAAGACAATATTTCACACGATGCTTTGTTTCACATACAAATTTCTTTTAGTTGTATTAAATATTCAATTTATCCTTATTAATTCGGAATATTAGGGCAATAAATAAATCAAACATTAGTGAATAAACTAGATGCTTGACTTGATAAAAATTTATTTATATTTATTCAATATACATAAAATTAATTAAATAAACAAGATTTAACATCTCGATTAACTAAACCAACAAGCTTGAACGCATGTACTTTCATGAATAATGTTGATGAACATATCCATGTCCGTGAATATCATTGGTGAATCATTTTCATAAATAAAACTCTTATCAATTTGTTAAATAAATAAAGGAAAACTTTCAAAATGATCTAATAAATTTATATTATAAAGTTCAATAACTAATCAAACAAGCTTAAAATATAAAAATTTCAAACAATCAAAAGAGCTTGAATTGAGAGTTTGATAATATCTAAATAAACCAAGTTCAAATTAAGCTCAAGTTCATAAAAAAGAAATCAAGTCAAAGTTGAACAATCATTTTAACGACTTGGTTTATTTTATGCCCGGTTCGAATCGGCTTGTTTTTCATCTTTGAACGAATATAAATGCCTTACCAAAATAGGATCCTTAATTGAACCCATCATCTTTGAGCTTGCAGGGAGGGAACTTCCGCCATACAGACAGTACGAGGAATATTCCTTAGATTCTCTAACAGCGGATACACAAAACGGCAAAAAGAATTATCAGATCGTTGGGCTAAGGGACTATTAATTGTAGGGGTGGCAATACTGTGACCCGACATGAAAACACGGCCGAACACGAAAAAATCAGGTTAGGGTCAGGTCTTATTAGATTCGGGTCAACCTGATTGACACGATTAATAAATGGGTTGGGTTTAGGTCAATCTGAATGACCCGATTACAAACCATGAACCCATTTATAAATATTTTCAGGTTGGATTCAGGTCGGATTCTAGTTAAATTTGGGTTAAAATAAGCATATTTTAATAAAATTGGTCTTTTCACATCGGGTTCGGGTTAAAATGAACATTTTTTTATTATTGGGTCATTTCAGGTTAGGTCGGGTTCAGGTTGGATTCGAGTTGTGGACAATTTCAGGTCAACTTCGAGTCAAAGACAGATAAACGGGTTGGGTTGAACAATTTGACACGAAATATTAATCAGGTCAGGTTCGGGTTTTGATGTTCCAACCCGTCAATCCGCCAACCCGAACCTGCCAACCCGAACCTGACCCGAATTGTCACCCCTAATGAATTGTAACACTTTAAAAGTGGGTTGGACAAGTCCTATCTACTGTTCAATCGGACATTGCTCTTGAACGAGTCCGATCGGCTTCCAAAGGTTAGATACCTTGAGGACCTGGCATCCGGTCGGGCAAAGAACGCTGTCGAGTAGTATGTCTAGAAGATCCGATCGGACCAAGAGGACTCAGGTTCTAATTGTTGGTTGCTACTCGGAAAACCTAATGGTTCCACTGTACAAAAATTTTGTACAAAGGTCTGAACCTTTTCCTAGCTACCATGCGTTCTTTTAAATTAAACTTGGATCGCCTGTGGAATTTAACACGTTTGATCCAAAGTTTAATTTATTTGTTCTTTTAGGTTTAGACTTGGATCTCCTGCGGAACTTAACACGTTCGATCCAAATCACCTAGGTTATTAATTTCATTAAATATTAATTTCCAAAATTGGCTTCCAGTACTGATGTGGCGAGGCACATGACCTTCTTGGATATGGGAATAACCACCACCGACTAGACAAAGCCTTTTAAGGAAAGTTAATATTTAATTTCCTTAAATAACTTTAGGTCAACTGAAAAGAACAATCAAATCACAAGAAAAAAAAACAAAAGAACACAACATCGAAAATAAATTCGAAATACTAGAATCGCATGCCTCTTGTATTTGGTATTTTTACAAAGAAGTAAAACTAGTATGATGCGGAAATTAAATACTAGTATACCTTTTCTTTTGCAAGCAAAAACCTCTAGGTCTTCTACCATATTCCTCTTCTAACCTCGGACGTTGTGTGGGCAACGATCTTCCGAGATGAGAAACCACCAAAACACCTTCTTCTCCTTTCTTCAAGTTTCGGCCAAGCACAATGCTTCCCAAAAGATGAAGATCTTTTTCCACCAACCAAGCTCCAAGGGATGTAAGCTTTCTCTCCTTCTTCTCCAAGCTAGAATCCGGCCACCACTTGATCTCCAAAGAAGATGTGAGGTTCGGCCACAAAGGATGGAGAGAAGAGAAGAAGAGGAAGAGGCCGGCCACATCAAGGAAGAAAAGAGGGAGAAAATAATAGAGGTTGTTCTTTTTGAATGCACCTCTACCCTCTCTTTTATAATCCTTGGTCTTGGCAAATAAGGAAATTTAAATAAAAATTTCCTTAATTCTTTTGCCATGAAAAGGAAATTATTTAATTAAAAATAATTTTCTCTTCTCCAATTTATTTGGCCGGCCACTCTTCTCCCCAAATCAAGGAAAGTTTTAATTAAAACAAAAATTAAAACTTCCTAATTTGTTTCCGAAAATTTATAAAAATTTCTCCAATAATTTTATCCCTTCATGATTGGTTTATAAAAAGGAAATTTAATAAATTAAAATATTTCTTTTAAACATGTGGATAAAAAGAAAGATATCTCTAAAAATTAAAATCTCTTTTAATCTACAAATAAGGAAAGATATCAAATCTTTTCTTAATCTTTTGTAGAAACTTATAAAAGAGAATATTTAATTTTTAAACTCTCTTTTAAATCATGAACATGATTTAAAAGGAAAGTTTTCTTAAAATTTAAAATCCACCTTTTAATCAACAAATAAGGAAAGATTTCAAATTTTAAACTCTCTTTTAATCATGTGGATGATTTACAAATAAGGAAAGTTTTTACCAAAAATTAAAACCATCCTTTTAATCTACGAATAAGGAAAGAGATTAATCTCTTCTCTTAATCTTTTGTAGAAAGCTATAAAAGGAAATTTTTAATTTTTAAACTCTCTTTTAAATCATGTTATCCACATAATTTTTTTTTTTAAAATTAAATTCCTTTTTATTTTAATAGGGCCGACCACCTAAGCTTGAGTTCAAGCTAGGGTCGGCCACATGAATTCACCCATGAACCAAACCATGGCCGGCCCTAGCTTGGTCTCCAAGCTAGCTTAGCCGGCCCCTATAGGATGGGTAAGAAGGTGGGTATAGTACTCTATAATTAAGAAGCTACGATAGAGACCGAGAGGAGGAATTGGTTTTGGTCTCCCGATAAAATTAAGCATCCCGTGTTCGCCCTGAACACACAACTTAATTTTATCAATAATAATTCATTCCACTAGAGAACTATTATTGAACTACCGCACCAATCCCAAATTATATTTTTGGGCTCCTTCTTATTATGAGTGTGTTAGTCTCCCTGTGTTTAAGATGTCGAATGCCCACTAATTAAGTGAGTTACTGACAACTCATTTAATTAATATCTTAGTCCAAGAGTAGTACCACTCAACCTTATCGTCATGTCGGACTAAGTGCACCTGCAGGGTTTAACATGACAATCCTTATGAGCTCCTCTTGGGGACATTCTCAACCTAGATTACTAGGACACAGTTTCCTTCTATAATCAATAACACACACTATAAGTGATATCATTTCCCAACTTATCGGGCTTATTGATTTATCGAACTAAATCTCACCCATTGATAAATTAAAGAAATAAATATTAAATATATGTGCTTGTTATTATATTAGGATTAAGAGCACACACTTCCATAATAACTGAGGTCTTTGTTCCTTTATAAAGTCAGTATAAAAGAAACGACCTCTAATGGTCCTACTCAATACACTCTAAGTGTACTAGTGTAATTATATAGTTAAGATAAACTAATATCTAATTATACTATGACCTTCTAATGGTTTGTTCCTTTCCATCTTGGTCGTGAGCTACTGTTTATAATTTATAAGGTACTGATAACATGATCGTCTGTGTGTGACACCACACACCATGTTATATACAATATAAATTAATTGAACAACTACATTTATCATAAATGTAGACATTTGACCAATGTGATTCTTATTTCTAGATAAATGTTTATACCAAAAGCTAGGCTTTTAGTATACATCCTAACAATCTCCCACTTATACTAAAAGACTAAGCTGTCATATCTGCTGCCATACACCTGATTCCCAACCCTTCAACATGCCCATCAAAAGCTCTTGCCTTAAGGGCCTTAGTGAAAAGATCTATAGGTCATCATCTGATGTAATCTAGGTAGCAACAACTTCTCCTTGTTTATACGATTTCTCGTATTGGGTGGTACTTGCGCTCTATTGTGTTTACTTGCCTTATAGACTCATGGTTTTTTCGAGTTTGCTACTGCACCACTATTATTACAATAAATTATAATAATCTTTGGACAAACCAGAAATCATATCTAAGTCTATCTTGAGGTTATTGAGTCATTCAACTTTTATGGCTACCTCAGAGGCTTGTCATATACTCAGCTTCTATGGTGGAGTCCAGATAAACACCTATGCTTATCACTCTTCCATAGTTATGACTTTACCTCCTAAAGTAAACACAAAACCCCGAGGTTGACTTACTATTGTCCCTATCCAATTGGAAATTAAAATCCGTGCAACCCACAGGGACCAAATTAACTGCCTTGTAAGTTAGCATATAATCTTAAGTGCATATAAGGTACTTCAATATATGCTTTACTGCAGTCCAATGTCCTTGTCCAGGGTTACTTTGATATCTGCTAACTATGCCCTTGGCAAAACAGATTTTTGATCTCGCGCATAGCATACATTAGGCTTCCGACAGCCGAAGCATAAAGAACTGTCTTCATTTCCTCTATCTCCTTTGATGTCTTCGGAGACATCTCTTTAGATAAAGCCACTCCAAGCCCAATAGGTAAGAAACCTTTCTTGGAGTTCTGCATGCTTAAAACGAGCGAGGATTTATTTTCGATATATGAAGCTTGGGGTAAGTAAAATATTCTTTTCTTGCGATGCCTTGTTACTTTGATCCCAAGAATATATACATTCTCCCATGTCCTTCATATCGAATTGTTTGGACAACCATACCCTTACTTCTGACAACATTTTGATATTGTTTCCAACTACCAAAAATGTTATCTACGTATAGTACAAGAAATACTACCACGTTTCCATCACACTTTTTGTATACACAAGACTTATCCATTTACTAAATAAATCCATAGGTCTGGATTATTTTGATAAACCGGATGTTCCAAGACCTTGAAGCTTTGCTTCAGTCCATAGACTGATTGAGCTTGCACACAAGATGCTCTTTGCCCTTTGCAATGAACCTTTCTGGTTGCTTTATATGGATGCTTTCTTCAAGACTTCCATAAAGGAATGCTGTCTTGATATCCACTTGCCAAATAGATAAAAGAATCCGGATAGACTTAAGCATAGCTACCAGTGAAAAAGTTTCCTTTTTCATCAAGCCTTGCTTTGAAAGTTTCCACCTTCCTGTCTATCCATCTTTTCCTATTGTAGACATATTTTCACCCAATGGCTTTTACACCATCTGGTGGTTCTACAAGCTTCCAGATTTGATTAGAATACTTATATTCTAATTCTGTATTCATTGCTCTTTGCCAAGATGCTGCATCTTTATTTTGGAGTGCTTCATCATGTTTCCGAGATCAGACTCATGTTCATTTGGGATCAAGTCCAAAAACTTTCCCAAAACATGAATCCTTTTGGTTGTTTCACAACCCTCCCAATACGATGATGTACTATCTATAATTGTGTATCAATTGTGATACGTGTTGCAGTTTCTTGTGATATTTCATCTTGTACAGTTGGTACTAGATTAGACATGTCCTTTATAATTTCTTTAAGAACAAATTTACTTATGGGCTTGTGGTTTATTACATACTCTTTTTCTAAAAATCGATCATTGATGCTAACAATGACCTTCTGATTTTTAAGACTATAAACCTACTTTCATTTCTCTAGGATAACTTATAAACAAGTGAATTCCTGTCCAACTTATCATTGTCTCTCTTCAGCATATGTGCTGGACTACCCGAATCCGAATATGCTTCAAAATAGGCTTATGCCTATTTAACAATTCTATATGAGTAGAGAGTTCTGACTTTGGAAGGTACTATGTTCACTTCTATTTCGAGAGTATATTCTTAAAATGAATTTGGTAATTTTCCAAATAACTCATCATTAATCTACTTATTTCCATAAGAGTCCTATACCTTCCTTTTTCTACACCATTCTGTAGGGGTGTACCAGGTGCAGTTAGTTTGGATTGAATCCCTACTTTTGATAAGTGACTCCTAAATTCTCCCAAGAGGTACTTGCCACACCGTATTGTCTTGATACTTTTACTTTGACATTTCTCCGCATCAGCCTTGTACTCTTTGAACTAATCAAAGTACTTAGTCTTGCGGCACATTAAGTAAATGTATTTGTATCTTGAATAGTTATCTATAAAATAGATGAAATATTCGATACTACCTCTTGCTTGGATAGTCATAGGATCACACAAATCAGAATGAACCAATTCCAACATATCTTTGGCTCCATACCCCTTAGACTTAAAAACTTCTTGGTTATTTTTCCTTCCAAGTAAGACTCGCAGGTTGGAAAGATTTCCACTACTAATGAACCCAAAAGTTCATCAGCTACCAATGAATCCTACTTAAGTTAATATAACCTAGCTTTAGATACCAAAGATATAATTGGTTCATTTCCGAAGGTTGCTTTCTCTTAAAGTTAGAAGATGTGTTACTAATTTCCATTTGTTGCATCGTGGGAGTTATTGGATTTATAAATTGCCAACCAACGTATCAGAACAGATAACTTCCCTCTTTTTCTTAATAACAACTTTGTTATTAAAAGAGGCAGAATATCAAGTTCTTTGAATAGTTTAGAAACTGAAAACTAGTTCTTTCTAAACTTGGTACGTAAAGACAATTACTCAAAATCCATGTTTTATTCTTATCAAAGGATAAACATCTCCCACCGCAACAGCTGCCACTTTTACAGCAGTGCCCATGTGGACGGTGTTTTTATTTTCATTTAGTTGTCGGGTTTCCTGGAACCCTGCAATGAATTGCGAACATGATTAATGACATCTGTATCTACACTCCAGGTTCTGGTAGATAACACCACTAAACATGTTTCAACTAATGAATTAAATACACCTATATTGTTCTTAGTTCTAAGAAGACAGTCAACCTTAATGTCCAAGTCCTATTTCCAATCATTACAATTGGGACTACTAAGTCTTTTCTATAGTATAACAACTAGGGGATTGACAAACATTTTAAATCCTAAGAATCACAAAAATATTTGGTCAAGATCAATTCTTTAAAAATCCCCATGAATTTTGTATGCCACGATAGTGTGGACGTATACAAAATCAAAGAGGAGATTTTATCCATTAATTTTATTATCTCGTCAACTTTACTTTATGACGAGTAAAATTAATAGTTGATCTGTCTTTGATTAAATATTTGGTCAAAACTTTTTGAATTTAAACATTGATTCCTCAAACAATATTATTTTAATTCACCAACACCTCAAACACCATGAATTTTGCATACCACGATAGTGTGGACGTATACAAAATCTAAACATTTGTAAGAGGAGAGTTTTACCCATTAATTATCTTGTCAATAAGTCTTTATGACAAAATAAAATTACCTCAAACACCGTTGAATTTTGTATGTCACGATAGTGTGGACGTATACAAAATCAAACATTTGTAAGAGGAGTTTTTAATTTTATTATCTTGTCAACCTATTTATTTGACAAATTGATAGTTGGTTTTCTTCGGTCACACAAATAAAAGCAGTGACTCCGATGGGGAGGATACTATTAGACGTGTCTAAGTGTATACCATTACTTGACACTAAGTCCATTAATAAGATTGTGCCCCTTCCGATGGGGAAGATCACACGCTCTTAATTAACTTCCTATAGTCATCCAAAATGGAAGTTTAAGCTAGTGATCCGCAAACAAGCTCATCCGATATGGAGGAAGGCACTCAGAGCCAACGCGCAAGCTTGTTGCATCACTTATAAACCAGTAATGGAGACCGTGGAATTTATTTAAAATAAATTCCTCTCCCACTTAGTTATTTAAAGTGAGGAATTTTGACTATGCTAGCCTACTTAGCATGCATACTAACAAGTACATACAACACAGCATAAAAAGCAATAAATAGAAAAACTAATTTTCAACTATTATGGCTTTTATCTATTGATGTCCTCCGTGTGTCGCCAACCCTAGCTTCTGCCATCTTTGGCCACCGCCATCGGGTCTAGTTGTCGCATCCATCTTGCTCCTTGTTCCGCTGCGTCTCTGGTCCTCAAAAGGTTCCACGCCTTGCAAGATTCGATCCGCGACATAAATAGAATTTTACATTTTTCGATCCTATATTCCTCAAATGAATGTATATGTAACTAGATCAAAAATAAAATTCTAATAAAAGTAAATACAACTCCTGCTGTATTTTATAATACAATCATGCACACACAATAAAATGCCCTTGACATGTCCAAGGGTCCAATCACACACATAATAACTATAAGCCATAATAGTTGAATCCTGCATCCACAAAGTTAGCACATCCTACTATTATCCTGCCTAAGTTATGTATGACATGTGCATAATTAAACTAATACCAAATACACAGAGGCAAAACCCTAGCTCTGATACCAATTATTGGTTGCTACTCGGAAAACCTATTGGTTCCACTGTACAAAAATTTTGTACAAAGGTCTGAACCTTTTCCTAGCTACCATGTGTTCTTTTAAATTAAACTTGGATCGCCTGCGGAACTTAACACGTTTGATCCAAAGTTTAATTTATTTGTTCTTTTAGGTTTAGCCTTGGATCTCCCGCGGAACTTAACACGTTCGATCCAAATCACCTAGGTTATTAATTTCATTAAATATTAATTTCCAAAATTGGCTTCCAGTACTGACGTGGCGAGGCACATGGCCTTCTTGGATATGGGAACAACCACCACCGACTAGACAAAGCCTTTTAAGGAAAGTTAATATTTAATTTCCTTAAATAACTTTAGGTCAACCGAAAAGAACAATCAAATCACAAGAAAAAAAAAACAAAAGAACACAACATCGAAAACAAATTCGAAATACTAGAATCGCATGCCTCTTGTATTTTATATTTTTACAAAGAAGTAAAACTAGTATGAAGCGGAAATTAAATACTAGTATACCTTTTCTTTTGCAAGCAAAAACCTCTAGGTCTTCTACCGTATTCCTCTTCTAGCCTCGGACGTTGTGTGGGCAACGATCTTCCGAGATGAGAAACCACCAAAACACCTTCTTCTCCTTTCTTCAAGTTTCGGCCAAGCACAATGCTTCCCAAAAGATGAAAATCTTTTTCCACCAACCAAGCTCCAAGGGATGTAAGCTTTCTCTCCTTCTTCTCCAAGCTAGAATCCGGCCACCACTTGATCTCCAAAGAAGATGTGAGGTTCGGCCACAAAGGATGGAGAGAAGAGAAGAAGAGGAAGAGGCCGACCACATCAAGGAAGAAAAGAGGGAGAAAATAATAGAGGTTGTTCTTTTTGAAGGCACCTCTACCCTCTCTTTTATAATCCTTGGTCTTGACAAATAAGGAAATTTAAATAAAAACTTCCTTAATTCTTTTGCCATGAAAAGGGAAATTTATTTAATTAAAAATAATTTTCTCTTCTCCAATTTATTTGGCCGGCCACTCTTCTCCCCAAATCAAGGAAAGTTTTAATTAAAACAAAAATTAAAACTTCCTAATTTGTTTCCGAAAATTTATAAAAATTTCTCCAATAATTTTATCACTTCATGATTGGTTTATAAAAAGAAAATTTAATAAATTAAAATATTTCTTTTAAACATGTGGATAAAAAGAAAGTTATATCTAAAAATTAAAATCTCTTTTAATCTACAAATAAGGAAAGATATCAAATCTTTTCTTAATCTTTTGTAGAAACTTATAAAAGAGAATATTTAATTTTTAAACTCTCTTTTAAATCATGAACATGGTTAAAAAGGAAAGTTTTCTTAAAATTTAAAATCCACCTTTTAATCAACAAATAAGGAAAGATTTCAAATTTTAAACTCTCTTTTAATAATGTGGATGATTTACAAATAAGGAAAGTTTTTACCAAAAATTAAAACCATCCTCTTAATCTACAAATAAGGAAAGAGATTAATCTCTTCTCTTAATCTTTTGTAGAAAGCTATAAAAGGAAATTTTTAATTTTTAAACTCTCTTTTAAATTATGTTATCCACATAAGAAAAATTTTTAAAATTAAATTCCTTTTTATTTTAATAAGGCCGGCCACCTAAGCTTGAGTTCAAGCTAGGGCCGACCACATGAATTCACCCATGAACCAAACCATGGCCGGCCCTAGCTTGGTCTCCAAGCTAGCTTAGCCGACCCCTATAGGATGGGTAAGAAGGTGGGTATAGGTGGGTATAGTACTCTATAATTAAGAGGCTACGATAGGGACCGAGAGGAGGAATTGATTTTGGTCTCCCGATAAAATTAAGCATCCCGTGTTCGCCCTGAACACACAACTTAATTTTATCAATAATAATTCATTCCACTAGAGAACTATTATTGAACTACCGCACCAATCCCAAATTAAATTTTTGGGCTCCTTCTTATTATGAGTGTGTTAGTCCCCCTGTGTTTAAGATGTCGAATGCCCACTAATTAAGTGAGTTACTGACAACTCATTTAATTAATATCTTAGTCCAAGAGTAGTACCACTCAACCTTATCGTCATGTCGGACTAAGTCCACCTGCAGGGTTTAACATGACAATCCTTATGAGCTCCTCTTGGGGACATTCTCAACCTAGATTACTAGGACACAGTTTCCTTCTATAATCAATAACACACACTATAAGTGATATCATTTCTCAACTTATCGGGCTTATTGATTTATCGAACTAAATCTCACCCATTAATAAATTAAAGAAATAAATATTAAATATATGTGCTTGTTATTATATTAGGATTAAGAGCACACACTTCCATAATAACTGAGGTCTTTGTTCCTTTATAAAGTCAGTATAAAAGAAACGACCTCTAATGGTCCTACTCAATACACTCTAAGTGTACTAGTGTAATTATATAGTTAAGATAAACTAATATCTAATTATACTATGACCTTCTAATGGTTTGTTCCTTTCCATCTTGGTCGTGAGCTACTGTTTATAATTTATAAGGTACTGATAATATGATCTTCTGTGTGTGACACCACACACCATGTTATCTACAATATAAATTAATTGAACAACTATATTTATCATAAATGTAGACATTTGACCAATGTGATTCTTATTTCTAGATAAATGTTTATACCAAAAGCTAGGCTTTTAGTATACATCCTAACTCCAATCGAACCAGGAGGACTCGGGAGTTGCTTGGACAAAAGGCCTGATCGATTGAATTTCTCGGTTGAGCTTTGCGGCCATGCTAATCCGGATTGTTGACCTCTTTTTGATTTTGACCACCACATCAACTAACCTTCTTGACTTCATCACCAACTTTAGGGGCCCCACCTTATTTGTCGTATCACAATCCTTTCTTTCAAATCTAGTTGAAGGAGATTGCAAACTCGGCTGACTAGAGTCATGTGTCTTTATTTTCAGTGTTCGGTCAGACGCTCGGTTCGAGTGGACATCATCCCCCAGCCGCCATACTCGTACCTCGAAAACAAGGTACATTACCTAAAATTAATGCTATAGTGCGATAAACACGTTTCTTTTACCATAATAATGATTACCGTCTCCCATCCCTAATAAATGTGGGTTGCATCTCTTCGCCACGTGGTGCACGCCTATGAAAAAAAAAATCTGAACGACAAGTCACTGTTAGGGTTTGATGTGACAAGTATTCATTTTAATTCATTGGCCCTGATTCCTCCTCCCTCTCCTACTTCCCATGATTGGACGGCTCTGGTGGAGCATTGCTAAAGTTTTTAAGCCATTGAGCGTTCCCTTCGACCCCTATCTGTTATTATCATTTCGCGACTCCTTCTTCGACCTTTCTCACTGTCGTCTAAGCTTGTTTAGGGTTTCCTCTCGTCATTTTAAGTCTTTCCTCCTTCATTTCCACTTCTCATTTGTTGTGGCCACTGCTCCCCTCGCCCTGTCCCCTATTTATGGCATAACTCAACCGCCTTGAATTTTAATGGAGGAGAGGTCAAGCAGATACGCCTCACCTATGAGCTCCCCGTCGACCATCATATCATCATAGCTTCAGCCAATGATCGTCCTAATCTTCCACCTGACGACTACATTACCCTTTTTGGAGATCATTCTCTAGCCGATCTTCTCTTTCTGTTGCACCCCTTCTTTTCAGAAATCTCTCGCTACTTTTATGTTCCTCACCAATAATTAGCCCTTAACTCATTCAGGTTACTGTGTGGGGTCGCTATTCTCTTTCGATTATATCATGCCCCTCTACACCCCCACGTCTTTTGCTATTTTTATTATCCTAAAAATCTGAACTGGGCATTTTCCTTCTTTAATCTAGGATGGGGTTCGTTTTGTTTGACAAAATGCCTACTTTTAACAAAGGTTGAAAATCTCATTACTTTTATCTCTGATATATCTCTCATGTTTCATCTCCGATAGGATGGTAGATGGAATTGCCCCCACGCTCGAACTAGGTGAATTCCGATGGGAGCCTATGAATATCACCGCCTCAAAGATTCTATCCAGTCGAAAATTCAACATCCACAAGGTGCTCCTAGAGAGTTTCTGGTACATTTTTGGCTCAGTCCCATTCGACCTGGACTACCCTACAACTTCTGTAAGAAATTCAACTTCCATCTGGTGTTATATCTAACTAATTTCACTTTCTTGTTTTGCAGTTAGAACCATGTGGAAAGCGTGTGTATATGAGTCCATCAAGTTGGACAATGAAGAGATAAATCGACACGCGAAAGTCTAGCGGGAAACCGAGTTGGCTCATTGTGATGGCTTGTCGCTCGCCTCAACTGCAGAGTTGATCGACGATAATTGTGCCAGCAGGGTCGCGAGTAGCTATGCGATGGTTAATGCTAGAGAATTGTCACCTCCTCTGCCTTTCCTGGTTCGGAACAAGTCTTTTCTGAGTCCACCACCTTCGACATACCTATGCGTATTCGTCGCAATAGACGTTGATCGGCTACACCTACATGCCGAATCTCCACCAGCATGTCGGCACCTCACCCATTGTCTGATTGAGGAGAGAGTTCGGTGCCAACCCTTCCTATGCACGAGGTCGGCTGTTAAGATCCCGCCTCTCCCGCCCAGACGTTGCTAGATCCTCCCACACCAACCAGACCCATAGCGTAGTTGTCCATTTCCTTCTTACCACCTCCCTCGACCGAATCGTCAAGGCCTCGCGAGAAGAGAACAAAAATCACTTCCAAACCCAATCCAAGTCTAAGTCAAGCTAGAAAGGGTCTGAGCCTCGCAAGGCCAGCGCTATTCTCCGGCTACCTTCCCACAAATGTCTTTACACAAACCCCTCCAAGCTTCCAGTCCCAGCATCTCATAAAGATACAAGGTCTGCTAGCCCATACCTAGGCCGACTCTGTGGCATATATGATCAAACGCACCCTAAAGGAATTAGACGATCGTTTTTCTTAGGATGTCACAGGAGTGAATTTTTTCTATCAAATAGATTTTCTCCTCTACCTCTTATTTTAACTTCCCCGCTTTTGTCGGTTTTGGGTGACGAGTCTATCCCTCTGTAAAAAGATGGTGGAGCTGAGTCATGCTTATCAAATCCGGAAGGGCTATTTGGGAGAAGCAGGAACCTCCCTAGCCCCCTCTATGCGACTCCAATGAGTAGTAGCTCATCTGAAGGAGGAGTCAGAGAGCCGAAATAACCTTTTGCTATGGACCGAGCAAGTCCTTACCGAGGAGAAAGAGAGGACATTGTCCAAGAGGCGTCCATGGAGAAACTTCTAAAATCTAAACCAACTACAAATCGCTGAGTCTAGAGAACACTCGAAAAGTAAGGGTCATCGGACCTAGACCAAAAGAATTTCGAAGCCAGAGTCGTTTCTTCAAAGTTAAAAGAAGTAGAGGCCACCCATACCCTCAAGCTGACGAGCAAAACTTCCGAGTTGACCGCGAAGGATTTACAGCTCGAGGAGAAGCAACAAGCTTTGGATGCCAAGGGCACTGAGCTAGAAGCGTTAAAGGACGAGCTGACCAATTACAAGGTGGGGCAGGTTGATTGACTTGAAGCTTATAAGATGGTTTATCTACGCTTTCGAGCATGCAAACTTCCAAGATTTTTGCTTGCGGAGCGAAGGGTGCCATAAAGCAGCTCAGGGAAGGTGAACATCTTATTGCAGATATCCCAACAAATTTTATAATTGCTAGAAGATTTTAGATGATACCTAGATGACACCTTCCCTAATTTTGCTTAAGATTTTATAAAATCTTTTATCTTTGGGGCTTTATCACCCCCTTTGTTGTAAGAATTTAAGTTGTTTTACTGTGAATATCTTTTATTGCTCTTAGGACCTTGTATTCCTCTCTTCGTATTGCGTCAAATTTTGTGACCAAATCTATTCTAGTCAAGCTTAAATAGCTACTAAACACATAAGCACATCTCACTAACATCCCAAAGTTGGGAATTCTCCCGATCGATCGATCAACCTTTGCTCTAATACTCATACGCGGCCATTGACTTAGTGGCTCTCGGATGACCTCATCTTTGTTGCCTTAACAGAGCGTCCTCGATGAAATATCGGCCAAGTGAACAATAAATAGATAGCAGTCAACCATTTCGATCTTAATCGACTTATCCGGCCAATTGGCTGAGTTGACAACCGAGTTGTGCCGAGCAAGCGACTGAATCGTACTGAGCGAGTGGCTGAGTGGTGCTGAGCAGGCAGTTGAGTCATGTCGAGCAAGCGGTTGAATCGTGCCGAGTGGGCAGCTGAGTGGTGTTGAGCGTGTGGCTGCATAATCTCCCCATAAATACACCGGGGGGGGGGGGGCATCTATGACGTGGCGCTAGGGCGCAAGAGATGGGAATTAAACCTCCGACCGGATGGTCGAAGAGCACGGGGAACCCCGCATATAACTTGACGCTAAGTCTCGAGAGCCTGGAATTGAACCGCTGATCGGATGGTTTAAGACAGGGAAATCCACTTATAACTCGATGAAGGGGCAAGGGAAAACCCACTTATAACTCGATGTTAAGGCTCGAGAGTCTAGAATTGAACCTCCAACTGGAAAGTTGTAGGGCACGGAGAAATCCACTTATAACTAGACGCTGAGGCTCGAGAATTTAGAATTTAACCATCAATCGAATGATCGAAGGGCTCGGAGAAACCTGCTTATTACTTGGCGCTAAGGCTCGAGAGTCTAGAATTAAACCTCCGACTAGATGGTCAAAGAGTACAGTAAAACCCACTTATAACTCAACGCTATAGTTCGAGAGTCTAGAATTGAACCTCTAGTTGATAGGACACGAGAAAACCCCCTTATAACTCGGCACTAAGGATAGAGTGTCTGGAATTGAACCTCCGACCAGATGGTCGAAGGGCATGGGGAAATCCACTTATAACTCGGCGCTAAGGCTCAATAGTCTGAAATTAAATCTCCGGCCGGATGATCGAAGGGCATAGGGAAACCCGCTTATAACTCGGCATTAAGATTCAAGAGTCTGGAATTGAACTGCTGACCGAATGATCTTGTTTTGCTCAACTCCTAAATCTCTCTTCCTTTGCTAACTGGCCAAGCATCCGGTAGGACATGGAGCACATGCTCCATAACGGTTGGAGATATGTCAGTAATCTCAACACGCGATTAGTTCTGTTTGACCTCGGGGGTCAGGTCAACTGCTATCTGACTGGTAGCCACCAGTTGGTTTTGACGGATCTTCACTTCTTTTTCTTCGTATATTTACATCGGGGCACTTCTTGTATTGTGTTGACCTCCGTTCACTGGATCTTAAGAGCTACGCGAGCTTCGGTCTTGACGACGTCGATGTAGCACTTGCGCGCCACCAACTGATCTCCTCTTACTTCGCCCACCTGGTCATCCATTGGGAATTTAATCTTTTGACAGAAAGTCGAGACGACCGCTCAACCGCTCGAAACATGTTCAGCGCCGATCGACCTAAAATCACATAATATCTTGGTATAGAAAGCATCAAACAATGAAACCCAAGTTTTGATCATGACAAAAGGTTCAAAGTTAAGCTGTCGTGTGATGTAACAAATGTGGTTGAGTATGCATGAAAGTCCTAGTTGATGCTAGACAGACGGGAAATCCTAACTGCATTAGGCAAAGAAGTCCTAGTCCAGGGGACTGGGAGAAATCTTAACGGGTCGAGGACTTTGGTCGAAATCCTAGTGTCGAGAACTCTAGGTGAAAATCCTAGGTGTCATAGCCACCAGATGGAAGACTAAATTGGTCATGGATTAGACGTTCAGCATGAAGTTCTGAAGTGTCGGACACTGAGTAAAAGTCTAGACGGTCTGGAGCACCGGTATGGTAAAAAGTAATTTCTCCTAGGAGAAGTAGGTGAGAGAACAGTTGGCGTCGATTCGACTTAGGGTTTCAAAAGTTTGAAAGTCAGAACCGGACAGTTCGGAGACTGTCAAAGATTTTATTAATCATATTTTATTATATTAACTCTGTTTTGTAGGATATCTATATATATTTGGACTAACATGTTTTGTAGGAGTTGAAACACAAAGGTTGCTTTCAGATGAACAATGCTCAAGGCACCTCCCATGGTGCTGGAGACGCCTTGAGCACCTTGGCCGAAGGCTTGTGTGGAGAGGCACGGAGGCGCCTTCCATGCGCCTGATGGCACCTTGGAGACTGGATGGAAGTCGCTTTCCATGAGCTTGAAGGCGCCTTCGGATGGATAAACAACACAGGCTGCGGAGGTTATCGATTACGAGGAGTTGGAGATAACTTTCGCAGCTGGTGGCCCCTCTTCTAGGACGTTTCTGTTGGAGTGTATACTAAAAGCCTAGCTTTTGGTATAAACATTTATCTAGAAATAAGAATCACATTGGTCAAATGTCTACATTTATGATAAATGTAGTTGTTCAATTAATTTATATTGTAGATGACATGGTGTGTGGTGTCACACACAGAAGATCATATTATCAGTACCTTATAAATTATAAACAGTAGCTCACGACCATGATGGAAAGGAACAAACCATTGGAAGGTCGTAGTGTAATTAGGTATTAGTTTATCTTGACTATATAATTACACTAGTACACTCAGAGTGTATTGAGTAGGACCATTTGAGGTCGTTTTCTTTTATACTGACTTTATAAAGAAACAAAGACCTTGGTTATTATGGAAGTGTGTGCTCTTAATCCTAATGTAATAACAAGCACATATATTTGATATTTATTTCTTTAATTTATCAATGGGTGAGATTTAGTTCGTTGAATCAATAAACCCGATAAGTTGGGAAATGGTATCACTTATAGTGTGTGTTGTTGATTATAGAAGGAAACGTGTCCTAGAGATACTAGGTTGATAATGTCCTCAAGAGGAGCTCATAAAGATTGTCATGTTAAACCTGCAGGTGGACTTAGTCCGACATGATAATAAGGTTGAGTGGTACTACTCTTGGACTTAGATATTAATTAAATGAGTTGTCGAACTCACTTAATTAGTGGACATTCGATATCTTAAACACAGGGAGACTAACACACTCATAATAAGAAGGAGCCCAAAAATGTAATTTGGGATTGGTGCGGTAGTTCAATGATAGTTTTCTAGTGGAATGAATTATCATTGATAAAATTAAGTTGTGTGTTCGGGGCGAACACGGGATGCTTAATTTTATCGGGAGACCAAAACCAATTCCTCCTCTCGGTCCCTATCGTAGCCTCTTATTTATAGAGTTCTATACCCACCTATACCCACTTTCTATACCCACTAATAAGGGGCCGGCCAAGCTAGCTTGGGAACCAAGCTAGGGCCGGCCTAGGTATATTATTGGGTGGCCGGCCCTAGCTTGAACCCAAGCTAGTGGGGCCGGCCAAATTAGATTAAAAAGGGATTTTAATTTTAGTTTTTATTATGTGGAAGAAATAATTTTTAAAATAGAATTAAAATTAAAATATCTCTCTTGTAAAAGATTTACAAAAGATTAAAGAAAGAGATTAGATCTCTTTCCTTATTTGTAGATTGATGAGTTATTTTATTTTCTCTTTAAATATTATCCACATGTTGATAAAATTAAAATTATAGAAATTTCCTTTTTATCAACCATGAAGGGATTTTGAAGAGAAATTAAATTTACAAGAACAAATAAGGAAATTTTTGTTGATTGGAAATTTTTTCTTCTCTTTAAATTGTGGCCGGCCATATGAATTTAATGGGGAGTTTTTATTTTATTAATTCCTCATTAATTCATATTAAGGAAAGCTATTGATATTATTTTTAATAAGTTTCCTTAATTGTCAAGGCCAAGGATTATAAAAGAGGGGGTTAAGGTGCCTTGAAGAGAGACAATATCTTTATTTTTCTCTCCCTCTTTTCTTCTTCTTGTGGCCGGCCCTAGCCTTTCTCCTTTTCTTCTCTTTTGGTGGCCGAACCATACATCTCTTGGAGCTCTTGTTGGTGGCCGGACCTAGGAAGGAGAAGAAGAAAAAGGAGGAAGCCTAATCTTGAAGATCCTTTGGAGCATTGGTGGTGATCAAGTTCTTCTTCCTTGGAGGTGGTTCTTCTTGTGGCCGAACCTTGCTTGGAGAAGAAGAAGGTGCGTGGTGGTTCTCGTCTTGGAAGATCGTCGCCCACACGACGTCCGGGATAAGAAGAGGAATACGGTAGAAGATCAAGAGGTTTTTCTACAATGTATAACTAGTAATTTCTATTTCCGCATCATGCTAGTTATTTATGGAAATAATACCAAATACAAGAGGCTTACGTTTTAGTGTTTCGAATATGGTTTTTCGAAGTTGTGTTCTTTTGTTTCTTTCTTTTCCTTGTGATTTGATTGTTCTCTTTGGTTAACCTAAAGTTATTTTAGGAAATTAAATATTAGCTTTCTATTAAAGGTTTTGTCTAGTCGGTGGTGGTTGCTCCCATATCCAAGAAGGCCATGTGCCTCGCCACGTCAGTACTGGGAACCTTTTATGGAAATTAATATTTAATGGAATTAATAACTTAAGGAGACTTGGGTCAAACGTGTTAAGTTCCGCAGGAGATCCAAGTCAAAACCTAAAAGAACAAATAAATTAAGTTTTGGATCAAACGTGTAAAGTTCCGCAGGCGATCCAAAATTTAATTTAAAAGAACACATGGTAGCTAGGAAAAGGTTCAGACTTTTGTACAAAATTTTTGTACAGTGGAACCTCTAGGCTTTCCAAGTAGCAACCAACAATTGGTATCAGAGCTAGGGTTTTGCCTCTGTGTATTTGGTATTAGTTTAATTATGCACATGTCATACATAATTTAAGCAGGTTAATAGTAGGATGTGCTAACTTTGTGGATGCAGGATCCAACTATTATGGCTTATAGTTATTATGTGTGTGATTGGACCCTTGGATATGTCAAGGGCATTTTATTGTGTGTGCATGATTGTATTATAAAATACAGCAGGAGCTGTATTTAGTTTTATTAGGATTTTATTTTTGATCTAGATACATGTACATTCCTTTTATGGAATATATGATCAAAAATGTAAAATTCTATTTATGTCGCGGATCTAATCTTGCAAAGCGTGGAACCTTCTGAGGACCAGAGGCGCAGCGGAACTAGGAGCAAGATGGATGCGACAGCTAGACCCGGTAGCGGTGGCCAAATATGGCAGCAGCTTGGGATGACAACACACGGAGGACAACTAGAGATAAAAGCCATAATAGTTGAAAATTAGATTTTCTATTTATTGCTTTTATATTGTTTGTGTGCATGTTGGTTTACATATTTAGTAGGCTAGCATAGTTAAAATTCCTCATTTATAAATAACTAAGTGGGAGAGGGATTTTAAGTAAATCCCATGGTCTCCATTACTTGGTTTGTAAGTGATGCAAACAAGCTTGGCGTTGGCTCGAGTGCCTTCCTCCATAACGGATGAGCTTGTTTGTGGATCACTAGAATGACTTCCATTTTGGATGACTATAGGAAGTTAATTAAGGCGTGTGATCTCCCCAACGGAGGGGCATAATCTTATTAATGGACTTAGTGTCAAGTAATGGTATACACTTAGACACATCTAATAGTATCCTCCCATCGGAGTCACTGCTATTATTTGTGTAACCAAATGAAACCAACTATTAATTTGTCATAAAACTAGGTTGACAAGATAATAAAATTAAAGGGTTAAAACCCTCTTACAAATGATTGATTTTGTATACGTCCACACTAACGTGGCATGCAAAATTAACGGTGTTTGTGATTTTATTTATTGTCATATAAATACGTTGACAAGATAGTTAATGGGTAAAACCCTCCCTTTACAAATGTTGAATTTGTATACGTCCACACTAACGTGGCATGCAAAATTCACGGTGTTTGAGGTGTTGGTAAATTTAAATAATATTGTTTGAGGAATCAATGTTATTTTAAATTCAAAGAGTTTTGACCAAATATTTGATCAAAGACAGATCAACTATTAATTTTATTCGTCATAAAGTAAAGTTGACGAGATAATAAAATTAATGAATAAAATCTCCTCTTCGATTTTGTATACACAAAATTCATGGAGATTTTAAGGAGTTGATCTTGACCAAATGTTTTTGTGATTCTTAGGATGTTTGTCAATCCCTAGTAGTCATACTATAGAAAAAGACTTAGTAGTCCCAATTGTAATGATTGGAAATAGGACTTGGACATTAAGGTAGACTGTCTTCTTAGAACTAAGAACAATTTAGGTGTATTTAATTCATTAGTTGAAACATATCTAGTGGTGTTATCTACCAGAACCTGGAAAGTAGATACAAGATGCCATTAATCATGTCTGCAATTCATCGCAGGGTTCCAGGAAACCCGACAACTAAATGAAAGGTAAATCACCGTCCACATGGGCACTACTGTAAAAGTGGTAACTGTTGCAGTGGGAGATGTTTATCCTTTGATAAGAATAAAATATGGATTTTAAGTAATTGTCTTTACGTACCAAGTTTAGAAAGAACCTGATTTCAGTTTCTAAACTATTATAGATATTATGTCTATTTTGATAACAAGTTGTTATCAAGAAAAATAGGAAAGTTATCTATTCTGGTATGATGGTTGACAATTTATAATCCAATAAACTCCCACGATGCAACAAATGGAAATTAGTAACACATCTTCTAATTTTAAGAGAAAGCAACCTTCGGAAATGAACCAATTATATCTTTGGCATCTAAAGCTAGGTTATACTTGAGTAGGATTCATTGGTAGCTGATGAACTTTTGGGTTCATTGGTAGTGGAAATCTTTCCAACCTACGAGTCTTACTTGGAAGGAAAATAACCAAGAAGCTTTTAAGTCCAAGGGGTATGGAGTCAAAGATATGTTGAAAACGGTTCATTCTGATTTGTGTGATCCTATGACTATCCAGACAAGAGGTAGTATTGAATATTTTGTCTATTTAATAGACAACTATTCAAGATACAAATAAATTTACTTAATGTACCGCAAGACTAAGTACTTTGATTAGTTCAAAGAGTACAAGGTTGATGCGGAGAAATGTTAAAGTAAAAAGTCACTATGGAAGATCGTAGTGGCAAGTACCTCTTGAGAGATTTTAGGAGTCACTTATCAGAAGTTGGATTTCAATCCCAACTAACTGCATCTGGTACACCCCAACAGAATGGTGTAGTAGAAAGAAGGTAAAGGACTCTTATGGAATAATTAGATAGATGATGAATTATTCAGAAAATTACCAAATTTGTTTTAAGGATAAACTCTGAAAACGAAAGTGAACATAGTACCTTCCAAGTCAGAACTCTCTACTGAATTGCTGAATAGGTGAAAACCCATTTTGAAGCATATTCGGATTCGGGTAATCCAACACATATGTTAAAGAGAGACAATGATAAGTTGGATAGGAGTTCACTTGTTTGTAAGTTATCCTAGATAAACAAAAGTAGGTTTATAGTCTTAAAATCAGAAGGTCATTGTTAGCATCAATGACTGATTTTTAGAAAAGGACTATATAATGAACCACGTGCTCATAAGTAAATTTGTTCTTAAGGAAATAATAAAGGACATGTCTAACCTAGTACCAACTGTACAAGATGAGATACCACAAGAAAACTGCAACACGTATCACAAATGATACACAATTGCATAAAGTGTCTTGTCATAGTGGGAGGGTTGTTAGGCAACCTAAATAGGTTCATGTTTTGGGAGAGTTTTTGGACTCGATCCCTGAAGGACATAAACCTGATCTCCGGACATATGACGAAGCACTCCAAGATAAATATGCAGCATCTTGGCAAAGAGTAATGAATAATAGAATTAGAATATATGTATTCTAATAAAATCTGGAAGCTTATAGAACCACCAAGTGGTGTAAAAGCCTTTGGGTGTAAAATGTCTATAATAGGAAAAGAAGGATAGACAGGAAGGTTGAAACCTTCAAAGCAAGGCTTGATGAAAGAGGAAACTTTTCACTGGTAGCCATGCTTAAGTCTATCTGGATTCTTTTATCTATTTGGCAAGTGGATGTCAAGACAGCATTCCTTAATGGAAGTCTTGAAGAAAGCATCCATATAAAGCAACCAGAAGGGTTCATTGCAAAGGGCTAAGAGCATCTTGTGTAAAGCTCAATCAGTCTATGGACTGAGGCAAAGCTTCAAGGTCTTGGAACATTCGGTTTATCAAAGTAATTCAGACCTATGGATTTATTTAGTAACCGGATAAGTCTTGTGTATACAAAAGGTGTGATGGAAGCGTGGTAGTATTTCTTGTACTATACGTAGATAACATTTTTGGTAGTTGGAAACAATATCAAAATGTTGTCAGAAGTAAGGGTATGGTTGTCCAAACAATTAGATATAAAGGACTTGGGAGAATGTATATATTCTTGAGATCAAAGTAATAAGGGATCGCAAGAAAAGAATATTTTACTTATCCCAAGCTTCATACATCGGAAAAATCCTTGTTCATTTTAAAGCATGCAAAACTCCTCAAAAGGTTTCTTACCTTTTAAGCATGGAGTGTCTTTATCTAAAGAGATGTCTCCGATGACATTAAAGGAGATTGAGGACATGTAGGCAGTTCTTTATGCTTCGGCAGTTAGACAACCTAATGTATGCTATGCACGAGATCAGAAATCTGTTTTGCTAAGAGCATAGTTAGCAGATATCAAAGTAATCCTAGACAAGGACATTGGACTGCAGTAAAGCATATATTAAAGTACCTTAGAGGCACTAAAGATTATATGCTAGCTTACAAGGCAGTTAATTTGGTTCCTATGGGTTGTATGGATTTTGACCTCCAATCGGATAGGGACAATAATAAGTTAACCTCAGGGTTTTGTGTTTATTTTAGGAGGTAAAGTCATAACTATGGAAGAGTGATAAGCATAGGTGTTTTTCTGGACTCCACCATAGAAGCTTAGTATATGGCAAGCCTCTGAGGTAGCCATTAAAAGCTGTATGACTCAATAACTTCAAGATAGACTTAGATATGATTTCTGGTTTGTCCAAAGATTATTATAATTTATTGTAATAATGTTGATGCAGTAGCAAACTCGAAGAAACCATAAGTCTATAAGGCAAGTAAACACAATAGAGCGCAAGTACCACCCAATACGAGAAATCGTATAAACGAGGAGAAGTTGTTGCCGCCTAGATTGCATCAGGTGATGACCTATTGATCCTTCCACTGAGGTTCTTAAGGCAAGAGCTTTTGATGGGCATGTTAAGGTTAGAAGATGTGTTACTAATTTCCATTTTTAGTATAGTGGGAGTTATTGGTGTTGAGTGTATACTAAAAGCCTAGCTTTTGGTATAAACATTTATCTAGAAATAAGAATCACATTGGTCAAATGTCTACATTTATGATAAATGTAGTTGTTCAATTAATTTATATTGTAGATGACATGGTGTGTGGTGTCACACACAGAAGATCATGTTATCAGTACCTTATAAATTATAAACAGTAGCTCACGACCATGATGGAAAGGAACAAACCATTGGAAGGTCGTAGTATAATTAGGTATTAGTTTATCTTGACTATATAATTACACTAGTACACTCGAGTATATTGAGTAGGATCATTTGAGGTCGTTTCTTTTATACTGACTTTATAAAGAAACAAAGACCTCAGTTATTATGGAAGTGTGTGCTCTTAATCCTAATGTAATAACAAGCACATATATTTGATATTTATTTCTTTAATTTATCAATGGGTGAGATTTAGTTCGTTGAATCAATAAACCCGATAAGTTGGGAAATGGTATCACTTATAGTGTGTGTTGTTGATTATAGAAGGAAACTGTGTCCTAGAGATACTAGGTTGATAATGTCCTCAAGAGGAGCTCATAAAGATTGTCATGTTAAACCCTGCAGGTGGACTTAGTCCGACATGATAATAAGGTTGAGTGGTACTACTCTTGGACTTAGATATTAATTAAATGAGTTGTCAGTAACTCACTTAATTAGTGGACATTCGATATCTTAAACACAGGGAGACTAACACACTCATAATAAGAAGGAGCCCAAAAATGTAATTTGGGATTGGTGCGGTAGTTCAATGATAGTTCTCTAGTGGAATGAATTATCATTGATAAAATTAAGTTGTGTGTTCGGTACGGGATGCTTAATTTTATCGGGAGACCAAAACCAATTCCTCCTCTCGGTCCCTATCGTAGCCTCTTATTTATAGAGTTCTATACCCACCTATACCCACTTTCTATACCCACTAATAAGGGGCCGGCCAAGCTAGCTTGGGAACCAAGCTAGGGCCGGCCTAGGTATATTATTGGGTGGCCGGCCCTAGCTTGAACCCAAGCTAGTGGGGCCGGCCAAATTAAATTAAAAAGGGATTTTAATTTTAGTTTTTATTATGTGGAAGAAATAATTTTTAAAAGAGAATTAAAATTAAAATATCTCTCTTGTAAAAGATTTACAAAAGATTAAAGAAAGAGATTAGATCTCTTTCCTTATTTGTAGATTGATGAGTTATTTTATTTTCTCTTTAAATATTATCCACATGTTGATAAAATTAAAATTATAGAAATTTCCTTTTTATCAACCATAAAGGGATTTTGAAGAGAAATTAAATTTACAAGAACAAATAAGGAAATTTTTGTTGATTGGAAATTTTTTCTTCTCTTTAAATTGTGGCCGGCCATATGAATTTAATGGGGAGTTTTTATTTTATTAATTCCTCATTAATTCATATTAAGGAAAGCTATTGATATTATTTTTAATAAGTTTCCTTAATTGTCAAGGCCAAGGATTATAAAAGAGGGGGTTAAGGTGCCTTGAAGAGAGACAATATTTTATTTTTCTCTCCCTCTTTTCTTCTTCTTGTGGCCGGCCCTAGCCTTTCTCCTTTCTTCTCTTTTGGTGGCCGAACCATACATCTCTTGGAGCTCTTGTTGGTGGCCGGACCTAGGAAGGAGAAGAAGAAAAAGGAGGAAGCCTAATCTTGAAGATCCTTTGGAGCATTGGTGGTGATCAAGTTCTTCTTCCTTGGAGGTGGTTCTTCTTGTGGCCGAACCTTGCTTGGAGAAGAAGAAGGTGCGTGGTGGTTCTCGTCTCGGAAGATCGTCGCCCACACGACGTCCGGGATAAGAAGAGGAATACGGTAGAAGATCAAGAGGTTTTTCTACAAGGTATAACTAGTAATTTCTATTTCCGCATCATGCTAGTTATTTATGGAAATAATACCAAATACAAGAGGCTTACGTTCTAGTATTTCAATATTTTTTCGAAGTTGTGTTCTTTTGTTTCTTTCTTTTCCTTGTGATTTGATTGTTCTCTTTGGTTAACCTAAAGTTATTTTAGGAAATTAAATATTAGCTTTCTATTAAAGGTTTTGTCTAGTCGGTGGTGGTTGCTCCCATATCCAAGAAGGCCATGTGCCTCGCCACGTCAGTACTGGGAACCTTTTATGGAAATTAATATTTAATGGAATTAATAACTTAAGGAGACTTGGGTCAAACGTGTTAAGTTCCGCAGGAGATCCAAGTCAAAACCTAAAAGAACAAATAGATTAAGTTTTGGATCAAACGTGTAAAGTTCCGCAGGCGATCCAAAATTTAATTTAAAAGAACACATGGTAGCTAGGAAAATGTTCAGACCTTTGTACAAAATTTTTGTACAGTGGAACCTATAGGCTTTCCAAGTAACAACCAACAGTTTCGATCCTACAAAATAGGCCGAGGTGTATCCACAATTATGAAGGTCGACCTCGAGTTATCATCAGGAGATCCTCCCCTAGAGAAACACTAAATCTGATTTGTCTGATCGACTGCACTTCATTGCCAGTGAATTCATACCAAGGTGTCGTCATGGGCTAAAGTTCACTCTTCTCAATCTACATTTGGTTAAACGCCTTCTTGAAGATGATATTAACGGAACTTCCTATATCAACAAAAATCCAATGTATCTTATAATTGGATATAACAACCTCTATGATCAAGATGTAGTCATGGGATACTTCCACCCCGTCCAAGTCATTTGGGACGAAACTAATTTTAGGTCCTTGTGCTTGCTCTTGGCTGCAGCCGATTGTGTGAATCTCTAGTCGGCATGCGTGTAACTTTCTAGCCCAGTTGGAATCTTCGTCGATTGGGCTACAGCCTATCATGTCTGTGCCTCCCCGGGCAACATTGGCGTGGTTTCCTTTTTGCCGAGTCAGGGAACGCTCAGGTTGGACTTGGACGAGGGCTGGTGCCTTGTTTTCTTGCTGTTGGAGCACTGGCCAAGGCCGGTCAGCGTCTCGAGGGCCTCTTCTAGGTAGTTCGTTCTGTTGTTGATTACGCCGATTGTTTGGAAACGACGATCGCTGCCAGAACTCTTGGTTAGCCATACGACGCATACCCTGATTGTACTTATAACACTCATAAATGTTCCCGACTAGTAGTAAGTGCAGGAAGGTTGGACCCATTGGCGGGGCTAGACGAACGGACCTCCATATGCTCAAACATGTCTGGCCTCTACTCGAGAGATGCGACTTGGTCCCGAACTGGTTCCTTTGTGTGCAGGAGTAGGGAGACGGGCTCAGCGCTCTGAGATAGAGACAGTAGCAGGGGTGGCCACCTCTTTCTATCGAGCGGATTGTGCATACTCCATGTTGATATACTTTGTTGCCCTTCCTAGCATATGATCAAAATCCCTAGGGCCTTCTTGATCAGGGATCAGAAGAAGACCTCAACTGTGAGTCATAGGGAGAAAGCACTCACTAAAATCTCCGGAGTAGCTGAAGGGACACCCATGACCACTCGATTGAATCATTTGATGTATGCCTTCAACGCCTCTTTGGGGCGCCATTGCTTGAGGGAGAATAAACTTAATGTGGTTTTGTCATATCAGTGACTACTAGCGAAGTGGTGCAGACAATAATTTTGAAAATCCTTGAAGTTGTAGATGGAGTCCGCCGGGAGTCGGTTGAACCATCTCTGTGCGGAGCCAGAGAAGGTAGTTAAGAACACTCGACACTATCCATGTATTGATGTAGGATGACTGCATTTTCAAACTTGAGTAGGTGGTCATCCGGGTCAATCGCCCTCCATATTCTCCAATCGCTAGGGGTTGAAAAAAGTTCGGTAATTTGTCTTCTAAGATTTCCAGTCAGAACGACACACTTACCGCTCGAGGGAGTTATTGGCAACCGAAACCTTTCCCTTATGAGGATCCCGATCGGGTACATCCCCTCAAGAGGAAGTTGGTGCTACGAGCGAACCTGTGTGTCAAAGAAGAACAAAGAAGGAAGAGACGTCAGTGACTGGCTAGGGAAGGCTCTTCAGCGCAAGCACTCTAACGCTCAAGTTAGAGAATGAGCTACAGAAATGAGTGAAGGACAGTGACGATAAACAGTAAATTTTAGAGCGAAGCCTACTTGCGCCTTGAAGAGGAGACCCCTTATATAATCCCGTTTTTCATCTCTGTATGAATATCAATAACTTACTAAAATAGGATCAACCATTCTGCCAATCTACAGTCTTTTCAAAATTGAACCCACCATCTCTGAGTTTGTAGGGTGGAAACTTCCACCGTGCGGACAACACAGGTAATATTTCTTTGATTCTCTGACAACGTTTACACAAAATACCAAAAACGAATATCGGGGTCATTGGGTTGAGGGGCTATTAATTGTAACACTTCAACGGTGAGCCGGAGGAGTCCTATCTGCTATTCGATCGAACATCGCTCTTGAGCGGGGCCGATTGACTAACGAAGGTTAGGTACCTTGAGGACTCAGCATCGGGTCGGACAAAGAGTCCGGTCGCGTGGTATGTCTTGAAGATCCAATCGGACCAAGAGGACACAGGTTCCAATCGAGCAAGGAGGACTCGGGAGCCGCTCGGACAAAAGGTCCGATTAGCTGAATTGCTCGGTCGAGCTCGGCGACCGTGCTAGCCTTGATTGTTGAACCTTCTTTGAATTTGACCGCCACATCAGCTAACCTTCTTAACTTCGTCCCCAACTTCGGGGCCCCCAACTTATGGCCGTATCAATAGAAAATCCATCCCAGTAGCTATTGTCACCATTTTGCTTCTTTCAAACATCTTCACCAGGAGAATCATGACAATGACGTGCCCAACCTTTGTTTTTAACTCGTCAAGTGAGCTAATCTGCATCAACTTTGGCCTCTCCTGTATGGAACAAAAGACTCATCATTTTGTTTGTAGAAAAGGATTTGTTAGCAATTCCAACGCTGCCGTTGCACGTAGGCCAATTGGAACACAACTCAGGAAAGTAAAATGATTTTCTTGTTCGTAGGATGTGGAGTAATACAACTTGCTAGATTGGAAAAAGATACTGGAACCTCATTATTGATTCAGTTAAGAGACACAATTACCAGTAATTAAGTTCAGAAAAATTGTTTTGAAGCAGAAATTTGGTGCAGAGTTGGGGCATTTGAAAAAGATAAATTCAAGAGCCTACTTTAGCTTTTTTTTATTTTATTTTTATTTTTTATTTATCTCTTGAAGATTATTAGTACGTTTAAGGCAGGCAAACATCCCAAACAGAGAAGATCCCTTTAAAGCACGATCAACATGAGAAGGCGTGTTAGGGGATAGATTGCTGATGAACAGTCGACCACACAAACCCCTACCAAAAATCAGCATCAGTGTTCAAACAAGATAAATAAACTTAGCATGTTTAAAGCAGGCTCGAAATACATGTCAAAAGAAATCCAAACTAATCTTTCTGTAAATTGCAAATGCGTAGAATGTTTAAACTTAAATGAATTAGCAAGTCCCATGTTCACATGTATTACTTCATTTCCTAACAACACTATGCTCACATGTTGACAAGACAAACTTGGTGAGGATGAGGAACCGAAACCAGATTTGATATTTTACTTCATTTCCTAACACAAGTATGCATGTGATCCCATCAACTAGATCATCTGCAAATGTAAATTTTATTTTCACAGTAAAGTAAAAACAGATTTTTGAACTATTATGCACCAACCAACCAGAAGGAGTGGTTCAGGAAAAGGGAATACTTCGTGGTAAGTATGGAGATGAAAGGAACGAATTCCCAAAGCACAAGGATGAATAAAGGAGGAATGGAATGGAATGGAATGGAAGCGCAGTTGCTTACCCTCTCGACGGTGGACTCCACTCCGTGGTAGGCGCTGGGATCGACTGTGAGCTTGTTACCGAACCTGGAATATAATCGGGGTCGACCTCGGCACCCAAATAGCAAATAGCAAATAGCAAATAGCAAATAGCAAATAGCAAATAGGTTCCGTCTTGAGCGGCAGTGGAACGGGGAGCGTTGGGGATGCGCAAGCGCGAGTGAGGAGAAAAGGAGGCGGAGGAGGATAAGCTGCAAATGCGACGGATCGGGGAGCTTCTGCGGGCAGGGCGGAGAACAGATGAACCGAGGAGAGGGGCGTCGACGGCGAACAGATGGAGATGGAGATGGCTGCCTAAGGAAGAGGGCAAACCGAGCCGCCAAATCGACAGAGAGCTTCAGCCGAGAAGGGGAGGAGCCAAGTGCTCGCTGCATCGCGACGTGGCACGGGGTTTTAACTCGGTCGGGTGCTGATCACCCTCACTCGCTTTTTGATTTGATCGTTTTTTGTGAAAGAGAAAGAGAGTACTCGTTCGTTCTGCACTTAAACCTGAAACAGGAGGCGGAGAGGAGGTGAGGCATGAGGAATGAATAACAATGAAACTTTAGTCCCATGTCGCTAAATCAACCTCATCAAATGAGACTGAGAACTTTAAAGCAAGGAAAAATTATGCCGTTCAATTCATACCTTTCTCGGCCTTTTGGCTAAGATCAAGTGTAGTATCTGTTCTTATCAGTTTAATATCTGATACGTGGGCCATTGGTCCACTATGATATTAAATTAATTTTTTATGGGGAGAGGGTTTGTCACAATAGCTTGCTATTGGAATCCTTGCGCGTCGCCTTTGTGTTGCACTATTACATAGGCTGGCGCACTCGACCAAACATAATTTAAATTATAAAATTAGTTTTATACATGGATGACATCAAGAGCCTTTCCCTTTTCCTTTCCCTCTTGTATAAATTGGAAAGTGTGATCCTAACAAATCGAGTTGCTATATCCGTACAACACGTTATGACATGAGAAGACTATACTAAAGAGGGTGAAGAGCAAATTTAGTTCCACGTCGCTGAATTAAGCGCTTCGGGTGCGATTTGGATCTTTAAAAGAAGGTAGGCTGTAACTATCCAATTTATATCTTTCTCAGCCTTTTGGATAAAATCAAGTGTAGTATATGTTATTATTAATTAAATATTTGATAAGTGAGCCATCGGTCTATTACGATGTTAAATTAATTTTTTATTGGGAGAGGGTTCACCATAGTAGTTTGCTACTGGGACCCTCGTGTGGGTTGCCCTTGCATTACATTATAGTATGGATTTGATGCACTAACCAAATATAATTTAAATATCAAGATTAGCATTACAAAAATTATATTAAATTGAGTCAGTGCAATTAAAATCTATTTTGTTTTGCAATCTTGCATATTGCACGTCGAGAGTTTAGATATGGAGGTCGGCCTTTGTTGGTTCCATTCTAGTTGATAGAAAAACATATCTAAAGTATTAATCGTGAACTTAGGCATCTCTAGAGTATATTGAACTTAGACTGTAAATAAGGAAAGTTAGATTTTAGCATGTTCAAGTATAAAAAGTTAAGTTTTAGCGTGTGAAAGTTATTTTGAAGTTTATTTTATTTTTTATAAGTTGATTTAAATTTGGTTTAAGCTTTCATTCCTTTATATATTCTTGTCTTCACAAATTAAGCTTAGCTTAAACTTCTCAATTTAAGTTTGGTTTGAAGTTGATCTTTTTATATATTATCGAACTCTAAATTTAAACTAATTTGATTGCTTAAAATTTTTTATTTATTTGATCGGTTATTAAGCTTTCATAGTTTAAATTTACTTTTCATTTTATTTTTTCATTTAGTGTTTTGATAATAGTTTTATTAATGATTGGTTGAATCGGTGCGAGATTGCACGAAGCCAGCCGTTGGAGGAATTGCTGGATCCCGATTGGGCCTTCTACTCTAGTTCCTCGTTTAGTGTGAGGGCCCGTTATCAACGCAGCAGGATCATGCGGTAAAGTACCGCCAGCTGTTGCTATACCAATTTTTGCGCTCGGGCAGTTATCAACAATTCAAAATCCTCTTGCGCCATAGTAACTGTAGTAAGTCGTCCAACTTCTTCTATCTCTGCGCTTCAAATTCAGGCGAATTTTTCACATACATCGCCAAAGTTGATTCTATTTGAAAGCGGTGGAGATGACGAGTTGGGTAGGTGGCTCTGTCATTGACAATTGGAGAAGATTGTGAGATGAAGGAGAGATGACACTACACCTTCCTGTGCACACCAGAGCGATCAAATGGAATATTAGAGTGAGAACAACGGAGGGGGTCCCTAGCACATGTACTCCGACGATCAAGTCAGTGAGGTGGCCGAGCATAAAGTGGAGAAGATGACAATAGATACGTATGTGCGTAAGTAAAATATGTGAGCATATCTCGCCAACAGAAATATCCTCTTTTATATCACCTCTCATAACATCTAAAATAATGATGTGACAAAAAAATTTGGTATTACAATATGTCGGGTGATAGAAGATATACATTCATGACGAGCCAAATTTCAATGATTCGTCTTTACCATTTTTAGACCTAGCAATGTAACTCTTCCAAATTAAGCAATCCAAACAAATTCAAAGAACCGATCATCATCTCCTTGGATTGTCTTAGCTTTGCACTTAGAAGTGAAGAGGGTAGCTAAATAACTAAGACTTTCTGTAGCTCAATGGCCCGCATCGAGGAGAGTTTCCTGCTTTCACATCTGAACGCCCCTGAACATTGATCTTGAGGAAGAACCTATGAAGAGGATGAGGATGACCACGGTGATGAGCCGGTAGGGGAAGACACGATGAGGTCGACGCCGATGGTGATGCCCAGCATAAGCATGGGCTGGAACGAAAAGGCGAGGTTGTAGTCGATTGACCTTGTATGGAAGCTGAGTCGGATGGGGGTGCCGGCGATGAGGCGAGAACGTTGACGGCTGGAGGATCTGCGCACACCATAAACCAATCACATGGGAGCGCAAGCGCCCACAACCAGGGAAGAGGTCATTGGCGAAGGGTCTCCGACACTCAAGTCAGACTGAGAACCCAGCGAATTGTAGAAATGAAGAAGATGCGTATGCGTGCACGTACCTGACCAACGGGGAGGACCTCCCCTTTTATAGCACAAGAAACTCTCGCCCCCTGGAATGCGACCTTCTGTTCTGATTGATAACAATGACCTTGCATCGGCCAAGTTGAACTTGCAGATCCTAGAAACGTACTGTCTTCACATTCCTAGTCCTCAAGACCACCCTTATCATCCTCTCCTTGATTTCGTCACTTTCTTTAAGGATCAGCTTCATGCTGGGTTTTCGATTTCCCATTCCCTCATTTTTTCTGACCTAAGTCGGTATTTTCATGTTCCTCTTTCTCAATTTGCACTTAATGCCTTTTGTGCTATGTGCGGAATGGTGATCATCTGCCGCCTATACGATATCTCCTTATCTCCCCATCTTTTTCATCGCTTCTACAACCTCAAAATATCGGAACACGATTTTTTCGTGGTTCAATCATGACCCAAGTCCATGTTCTTTAAGAACATTCCTTCCTCTAATAAGGGTTGGAAATCCTACTTTTCCTTTATTCAAGCACCTCAGCCCATAATTTGGTCGATCGAGTGGCAATCAGATCTCCCTTCTTCTTCTAAATTAGGGGACCATCATCACGAGCCCGCCTGTTCTGCTGCTTCGGAGAAGTTAACAGATGTGCAGTTCATCCTGCCCGCCTTGCTTTACAAATGCCTTCTCTATGTATTTGGGCTGAGTCCAAGCGACACCGTCCTACTAGCTCCCTTTGGTAAGCTCAAACAACTGAACTTCTATCTCCCCACTGAGTGAGGTTTTCCCTTTCCTTGCAGAGTACATCATGTTTAAAACTCATGCCCTCGCCTCCTTAAAGCTAAAGAAGGATATAATCTGTCGACAGGGGCAGGCCCTTTTGGTTGACCGACAGGAGCAACCGATCGGCCCTTCAGGAGAAGCACCTTGTCCTCAAGCAAGTGACAGTGAAGTGGCAGCCAGCGCAGATAGGGAAATTGCCGAGCCACTTGCCCCTCCAGAGGAGGCTCCTTCCGTGGGTCTCGAGGAGCCATTACGAGTTCAACACAAAAGGCGTCGTGTCACTCTATCTGTCCAATCATCGCCTGAGCGGCCTTCTTCAACCCGTCCTTTTACTTGGGTATCTATTCCTACCCAAGCGAGTACTTCTGCCTCGCTTGGCTACATTGCTTGACTTCTCGGTTCCTCGGGACAACCACAAGGGTGAGTGACTTCCCAGGCAAGCGACTCTCCTGCTACTTCTGCGCCCCCAGGCTTTCATCAATCATCCCGTGCGCGGAGCCTGTCTCACCTTCATCCTGCCCGACTAAAAACTACCTTTTGCGTTCCTTAGGCTTTAACGTGCCTTACCTTCAAGTAGTGCAACCTCCTCTAGTCCCAAGTCCCCCACCGTTTTGTTGGTAGATGCGACTAAAGGGACTTTTAGTAGAGGCCTAGAAGGATGCGGCAGACAAGGTGCTAAACTACCTTGTGCTGGATTTAGCAAACAAGTTTTCTCGACAACTGTTTGCAGTAAGTTCTGGTAGCTTTACTTTTGTATATGGATTGCTTGCTAATTGTATCCGTCGGCATGCTTGTGTAACTGGGATGGGTGTATCCCAAGTCGTTGCAGGGTTGCAACGGGAAAATGAAACGCAGCAAGATCAAGTTTAGAACTATGGAGATTGAGAATAATTATTTCAATTGTTTGATTTATTTTAGACTTAACTTGGCTTGGTTCGATTACCGTATCTAAATTTCTATGCCATAAAACTTGACTCGTTTACTGCCAAATTTATAAGATGGATCATTTTTAAAATCTGCTTGCAGAAATTCCTTTTGTAGAGAGAACCCATATTAAATATTTCTTTTCTTATAAAATATAATAAAAAGATAACGAAAGAAAAATTATAAAACTTTAGTAGAGAAAGCCTAAGATAGTTGATGGAATATCAATGTTCAATTCATGAACATTCACAGAGAAATAAATCCAACGCTCCCATCACTAATTTTCATATAGCTCGAATGGTTTAAAATTATCAAGCTCGCTCACCACTAAAAGCAAACTCTCATATTTTTAATCGTGGATCAATTTATCAATCGATCACAATATTATTCAAACAAAAAATATTTTATTCTCAAATAAAAATTTTATTGTTAACTTAGGTTATTTTTATCAATGGAAATTATTTTAATCTTTTATACATTTATTTTTGCAATACATCATACAACCAGTACGATAAATTCTTCACTAGAATTTTACATTGACGTCTATTGGGTTATCCTTTATACATTCACATTCACATTCACATTCGAATTTTAGTTTGATTACATGCAACAACTATAAGAAATTAATCAACCGTCCCGAGCCTAGATACAACAATTAGATCCTCTAAGTGGTTAATCAGACGTCTTATGTATTGCGACACATTATAAAAAATTTTCTCTAATAGAATAACAAACTTAAAAATGTTAGCCACTTGAATGGACCTCCATGAATACATTTTCAATTTATCTCGATAATTGATGAAATTTTTCATAAGGCCGAATATGTCATCTCTAGAATTAATCGATTTGAAAAACTAGATACTTAAATTATAAAATATAAAAGATATAAAAGACAGATCAACTAATGATCAAAACTGATGGGTGGGGCTATCAATAATTCTTTGATCTAAATAATAAATGAATTAGATTCCACTCATTTATGCGGATTCAAATTCATATAATGAATTGACTAACACGACAACGGCTATCAAGTGGCCACAAATTGAAAGACACGCAACCGCAGATTGATAACCAAGAGGAGCGTCATTGCCACTTTCAGTTGGACACTCGAATGGAGTCATCAACGGTGAGGCAAGTGTCGTAGCCCACACAACAAGCAAAGTTAGAAGGGTTTTCCGTCCGATTTTGAGTGGACAAAAAAACCTAAAAAAGTGATCTGCAAATTAATTCATAAATCCCTCCATCCATTATTTGACGACAAGTAAACATCAAAAAGGATGAGTAATTCATCCTCCCTCATGAAAAAAGGCTTGAAGACTTTTCCATGGAAAACTTTAAACTTTCTTTAGTTTTTTCAATTCGTCCTTACAAGGGAGCATAAATGCCTCAAACTATCATTTAATTTAGATTTTTGGAAGCGCATGTAGATTTTGAAAATTTTAATTTCTCCCTCTTAACTTTCATAATACCAAAAGCACCCAATATATTCTCGTTATACCCCTCGTTAAGTTACAACTCTTAAAAATTTCTTTATCTTTCATAAAATTTTGTTTACTCATTCAAAAATTAACTGCTCCCAATTTATATTGTCAAATTCAGATCTAAGCAGATATGAATACATTAGGACATTTATTTTAACTTAAAATGGTAAAGGAATACTCTAGGTCTATCAATCATGAAACTGATTGATGGACTTACATTATTCAACAATTTGAAATTTTGAAATTGTTTTAATCTGAAGCGTTCTAAGAATTTATTGATGAAGTTAATTGGAAGCATTATTATATTTGGACATATGATAAACGCTTGATAAATTTTATCATTAGAATTCGCTGTAATCAATGGATAAAACTTACAATTGAATATAAAAAACTCTAAATAATTTCAAATTAAAATTAACATAATTTTAAAGTCTCCTTATTATATTCATGTCTAATATGTGAATTTGATAGCATAAATTTAGAACATTAAATTTTAAATGAATAGAATAAACATTTAGAGGAGGGAAACTTTTGAAAGGGGGTAAACATACTTCATGATTTTGATATTATACTCACCGAAGAGTTTTTTCAAAAAAAAAAATTAAAACAAATTAAATATTTTTAAAAAATAATTTTTAATATGTTTCAATAGGTCAAAAGTGAACCATGTGGATAGAAGACAGTATTTCACATGGTGCTTTGTTTCACGGACATATTTCTTTTAGTTGATATTAAATATTCAATATATCCTTATTAATTCGGAATATTAGGGTTATAATTAAATCAAACGTTAGTAAATAAACTAGATGCTTGACTTGATTAAAATTTATTTATATTTGTTCAATATACATAAAATTAATTAAATAAACAAGATTTACAACTCGATTAACTAAACCAACAAGCTTGAACACATGTACTTTCGTTAATGTTTATGAACATATCCATGTCCGCGAATAACATTGGTGAACCATGTTCATAAATAAAACTCTTATCAACTTGTTAAATAAATAAAGGAAAACTTTCAAAATGAACTAATAAATTTATATTATAAAGTTTAATAACTAATCAAACAAGCTTAAAATATAAAAATTTCAAACAATCAAAAGAACTTGAATTGAGAGTTAGATAATATCTAAATAAACCAAGTTCAAACTAAACTTAAGTTCATAAAAAAGAAACCAAGTCAAAGTCGAACAATCATTTTAACGACTTGGTTTATTTTATGCTCGGTTTGAATCGGTTTGTTTTTCATCTTTGAACGAATATAAATGCCTTACCAAAATAGGATCCTTAATTGAACCCATCGTCTTTGAGCTTGCACGGTGGAAACTTCCACCATACAGACAGTACGAGGAATATTCCTTAGATTCTCTAACAGCGGTTACATAAAACGCCAAAAAGAATTATCAGATCATTGGGCTAAGGGACTATTAATTGTTGGGGTTGCAATTTTGTGACCCGACACGAAAACACGACCCGAACATGAAAAAATCTGGATAGGGCCAGGTCTTATTGGGTTCGTATCAACCTGATTGACACGATTAATAAATGGGTTGGGTTCAAGTCAATCTGAATGACCCGATTACAACCCATGAACTCATTTATAAATATTTTCAGGTCGGGTTCAAGTCGGATTCTAGTTAAATTTTGGTTAAAATAAGCATATTTTAATAAAATTGGTCTTTTCAGGTCGGGTTCGGGTTAAAATGAACATTTTTTATTATTGGGTCATTTTAGTCTAGGTCGGGTTCAGGTTGGATTCGGGTTGTGGATCATTTCAATTTAAGTTCGGGTCAAGGACAGATAAATGGGTTGGGTTGAACAATTTGACCCGAAATAATAATCAGGTCGGGTTTAGGTTTTGATGTTCCAACCCCTCAATCCGCCAATCCGAACCTGCCAACCCGAACCTGACCCGAATTGCTACCCCTAATTAATTGTAACACTTCAAAAGTGGGCTGGACAAGTCCTATTTGCTGTTCGATCGGGCATTGCTCTTGAACAAGTCCGATCGACTTCCGAAGGTTAGATATCTTGAGGACTTGGCATCCGGTCGGGCAAAGAACACTGTCGAGTAGTATGTCTACAAGATCCGATTGGACCAATAGGACTTAGGTTCCAATCGAACCAGGAGGACGCGGGAGCTGCTCGGACAAAAGGTCTGATCGATTGAATTGCTCGGTTGAGCATTGTAGCCGTGCTAATCCGGATTGTTGACCCTTTTTTATTTTGTCCACCACATCAACTAACCTTCTTGACTTCATCACCAACTTTAGGCGCCCCACCTTATTTGTCATATTACAAGCCTTTCTTCCAAATCTAGTTGAAGGAGACATCAAACTTGACTGACTAGAGTCATGTGTCTTTTTGTATTTTCAATCCCCGGTCAGACGCTTGGTTCGAGTGGACATCATCCCCTAGCGGCCATACTCGTACCTCAAAAACAAGGTACATTACCTAAAATTAATGCTATAGTGCGGTAAACATGTTTCTTTTACCATAATAATGATTACCGTCTCCCATCCCTAATAAATGTGGGTTGCATTTCTCCACCACGTGGTGCACGCCTATGAAAAAAAATATCTAAACAACAAGTCACTGTTAGGGTTTGCTGCGACAAGTATTCATTTGAATTCAATGGCCCTGATTCCTCCTCCCTCTCCTACTTCCCATGATCGGACGGCTTTGGTGGAGCATTGCTAAAGTTTTTAAGTCTTTGAGCGTTCCCTTCGACCCCTATCTGTTATTATCATTTCGCGACTTCTTCTTCGACCTTTCTCATTGTCGTCTATGCTTGTTTAGGGTTTCCTCTCGTCATTGTAAGTATTTCCTCCTTCATTTCCTCTTCTCATTTGTTGTGGCCACTGCACCCCCTGCCCTATCCCCTATTTATGGCATAACCTAACCACCTTGAATTTTAATGGAGGAAAGGTTGAGCAGATACGCCTCACCTATGAGCTCCCCGTCGACCATCATATCATCATAGCTTCAACCAACGATCATCCTAATCTTCCACCTGACGACTACATTACCCTTTTTAGAGACCATTCTCTAGCCTATCTTCTCTTTCTGTTACACCCCTTCTTTTCAGAAATCTATGGCTACTTTTTATGTTCCTCACCAATAATTAGCCCTAAACTCATTCAGGTTACTGTGTGGGGTCACTATTCTCTTTCGATTATACCGTGTCCCTCTACATCCCAGCGTCTTTTACTATTTTTATTATCCTAAAAATCCGAACTGGGCATTTTCCTTCTTCAAGCCAGGATGGGTTTCGTCTTCTTTGACAAAATGCTTACTTTTAACAAAGGTTGAAAATCTCATTACTTTTATCTCTGATCAATCTCTCATGTTTCATCTTAGATAGGCTAGTAGATGGAATTGCCCCTCGCGCTCGAACTAGGTGAATTCAAATGGGAGGCCATGAATATCATCGCCTCAAAGATTCTATCCAGTCTAAAATTCAACATCCACAAGGTGCTCCTAGAGAGTTTCTTGTACTTTTTTGGCTAAGTCCCATTCGACCTCGACTACCCTACAACTTCGGTAAGAAATTCAACTTCCATCTGGTGTTATATCTAACTAGTTTCACTTTTTTGTTTTGTAGTTAGAACCATATGGAAAGCGTGTGTATCTGAGTCCATCAAGTTGGACAATGAAGAGATAAATCGACACGCGGAAGTCTAGCGGGAAACCGAGCTGACTCATTGTGATGCCATGCTGCTCGTCTCAACTGAGGAGTTGATCGACGATAATTGTGCCAGCAGGGCCGCGAGTAGCTATGCGATGGTCAATACTAGAGAATTGTCACCGCCTCGACCATTCCTGGTCCGGAGCAAGTCCCTTCTGAGTCCACCACCTCCGACATGTCTATGCGTATTCGTCGCAATAGACGCTGATCGACTACACCTATACGCCGAATCTCCACCGGCATGTGTGTACCTCACCCATTGTCTGAGCGAGGAGAAAGTTCGGTGCCAACCCCTCCTATGCACGAGGTCGTCTGTTAAGATCCCGCCTCTCCCGCCCAGACGTTGCTAGATCCTCCCACACCAACCAGACGCATAGCCTAGTTGTCCATTTCCTTCCTACCACCTCCCTCGACCGAATCGTCAAGGCCTCGCGAGAAGAGAACAAAAATCACTTCCAAACCCAAATCAAAGTCTAAGTTTAGCAAGAAAGGGTCCGAGCCTCGCAAGGCCAACGCTATTCTCTGGCTACCTTCCCACAAATGGCTCTACACAAACCCCTCCAAGCTTCGAGCCCCAGCATCTCATAAAGATACAAGGTCTGCTAGCCCAGACCTAGGCTGACTCTATGGCATATATGATCAAACGCATCCCAAAGGAATTAGACGATCCTTTTTCTTAGGATGTCATAGCAGTGAATTTTTTCAATCAAATAGATTTTCTCCTTTACCTTTTATTTTAACTTCCCCGCTTTTGTCAGTTTTGGGTGACGAGTCTATCCCTCTGTAAAAAGTTGGTGGAGCTGAGTCATGATTATCAAATTCGGAAGGGCTTTGTGGGAGAAGCAGGAACCTCCCTAGCCCCCTCTGTGCAACTCCAAGGAGAAGTAGCTCATCTGAAGGAGGAGCCGGAGAGCCAAAATAACCTTTTGCTATGGGCCGAGCAGGTCCTTATCGAGGAGAAAGAGAGGACATTGTCAAAGAGGCGTCCATGGAGAAACTTCTAAACCAACTATGAATCACTGAGTAAAGAGAACACTCGAAAAGTAAGGGTCATATCGAACCTGGAGCAAAAGAATTTCGAAGCCAGAGTCCTTTCCTCAAATTTAAAAGAAGTAGAGACCACCCATACCCTCAAGCTGATGAGCAAAACATTCGAGTTGACCGTGATGGATTTACAGCTCGAGGAGAAGCAACAAGCTTTGGATGCTAAGGGCGCCGAGCTAAAAGCGTTAAAGGACAAGCTGACCAATTACAAGGTGTGGCAGGTTGATCGGCTTGAAGCCTATAAGATGGTTTATCTATGCTTTCAGGCATGTAAACTTCCAAGATTTTTGCTTACGGAGTGAAGGGTGCCATAAAGCAGCTCAGGGAAGGTGACCATCTTATTGCAGATATCCCAACAAATTTTATAACCGCTAGAAGATTTTTAGAAGATATCCTAGATGACGTCTTCCTTGATTTTTCTTAAGATTTTATAAAATCTTTTAGCTTTGGGGCTTTATCACCCTCTTTGTTGTAAGAATTTAAGTTGTTTTACTGTGAATATCTTTTATTGCTCTTAGGACCTTGTATTCCTCTCTTCGTATTGCATCAAATTTTGTGACCAAATCTATTATAGTCAAGCTTAAATAGATAATAAACACATTCACATCTCGCTAACATCCCAAAGTTGGGAATTGTCCTGATCGATCGGTCAACCTTTGCTCTAATACTCATACGTGGCCATTGGTTTAGTGGCTCTCGGATGACTTCATCTTTGTCGCCTCACCAGAGGTTCCTCGATGAAATATCGACCAAGTGGACAATAAATAGATAGCAATCAACCATTTCGATCTTCATTGACTTATTCGACCAATTGGCTGAGTTGACGACCGAGTTGTGCCGAGCAAGCGACTGAATTGTACTGAGCGAGTGGTTGAGTGGTGTTGAACAGGCGATTGAATCATGCCGAGCAAGCAGATGAATCGTGCTGAGTGGGTTGCTGAGTGGTGTTGAGCGTGTGACTGCATAATCTCTCCATAAATACACGGGGGACCATCTATGTCTTGGCGCTAGGGCGCAAGAGTTTGGAATTGAACCTTCGATGGGATGGTCGAAGAGCACAGGGAAACTCGCATATAACTCGGCCCTAAGTCTCGAGAGCCTGGAATTGAACCTCCGATCGGATGGTTTAAGACACAGGGAAATCCACTTATAACTCGATGAAAGGGAAAGGGGAAACTCACTTATAATTCGATGTTAAGGCTCGAGAGTCTAGAATTGAACCTCCAACTGGATAGTTGAAGGGCACGGAGAAATTCACTTATAACTTGGCACTAAGGCTCGAGAATTTGGAATTTAACCATCAATCGGATGAACGAAGGGCACGGAAAAACCTGCTTATAACTTGACCTCGAGTTCTCATCAAGGGCTCCTCCCCCAGAGAAACACTCAATCTGATTTGTCTGATCTACTGCACTTCATTGCCAGTGAATTCATACCAAGACGTCGTCATGGCCTAAAGTTCACTCTTCTCTATATCTAGTAGAATGTCTTGTTGAAGATGATATTAATGGAACTTCGTATATCAACAAAAATCTGTACAGTTGCTGGATACGTAGATGCAGACTATGCAGGAGATTTAGATAACAGGAGGTCTACAGCAGGATACATGTTCACTATGGCAGGAGTACTTATTTGTTGAAAATCTATGATACAATCTATTGTTGCATTGTCTACTACGGAGTCCGCGTACATGGCAACAGCTGAAGCAGCGAAGGAAGCTTTATGGCTTACAGGGTTGGTCAGAGAACTGGGTGTTCAGCAAGGTGAAGTCAAGTTGTTATGCGATAGTTAGAGTGCTATGTATTTAGTGAAGAATCAAGTGTATCATGTGAGAACCAAACACATTGATGTGAGGTTTCACAAGATCAGAGAGTTGATTGCTTCTGGGAAAATTCAACTTGAGAAAGTTCACAATGCAGACAATGCTGCAGATATGCTGACAAAGCCAGTGGCCACAGAGAAGTTTAAACATTGCTTGAACTTGATCTATATCTCTAGATGCTAAAGGAAGGAAGCCCAGACCCAGAGATCCAGATGGAGTCTTGTTCAGATACTCGTGTTCTTCGAAGGGGTGAATATTTGCCAAGGTGGAGATTGTTGAAGGGTGACTCATATTTGGATAAAGGTTAATATGAGGGATGTTATGAAAGAAAAATCTGTTAAGATTTTTCTTAATAAAATTCTGTTAAGATTTTATATAACAAAATTTTGTTGTGATTTTTCATAACAAAATTCTGTTACGATTTTATCGGGTCTGGGATTTAGCATTATTTATAGGGACTATTGTAAGCCTATTGTACAACAACAAAACACAAGAATCATTAGATGTGATTCTCTTGTGTAGAGAGAATTCTAATAAAGCTTCGGCCGTTTTGTGGAGTAGGCAAGTCGCCGAACCACGGTAACCCTTTTTTCTTTCTCTTCTTCTTCTCATTCCTCGTGTTTGCTCTCCTTTTTGTGCATCTTTGTCTTGTTGTTCCGCGCGATCTCTTTTCTCTCTTCCCCTTCTTCCGTGGTTTAGAGGTTGAGAGGTATTGCCCTCTTTTTGCGCAACAATTGGTATCAGAATCATGGTACGAACCAGATACCATGTGGGGTGGCCTTGAACGAAGTTGAGGGTGAGCCCGGAGTAGGTCAAGGTGACCGGATGTTCGTGGGAGGCCTGGAGCAGGTCAGGGTGATTGGATACTTGTGTGGAAGCAAGTAGGGCAGGGTGATGACCAGATGCTCGCAGGGAGGCCCGAAACAGGTCAGGGTGACCGGATACTCGCGGGGAGGCTTGGAGCAGGTCAGGATGACTGGATGCTTGCGGGAGGCCTGGAGCAGGTCAAGGTGACCAGATACTCGCGGGGAGGCGAGTAGGTCAGGGTGACCGGATGCTCGCAGTGAGGCCCGAAGCAGGTCAAGGTGACCGAATGCTCGCGGGGAGGCCCGGAGTAGGTCAAGGTGACCGGGTGCGGGTGTTTGCGGGGAGGCCCAGAGCAGGTCAAAGTGACTAGATGCTCGCGGGGAGGCGCAGACCATGAGAGTAATTGTGGTCCTTCGTTTAAGGGGAGGATTGTTAGGGTTCAATCAAAATTCCACATTGGAAAGATTTGGTAAAGATCATAGGGTTAAAAGGATGCAAGATATCTCCATTGACATGAGACCTTTTGGGTAGAATCCAAGAGCAAAGCCATGAGGGCTTAAGCCCAAAGTGGACAATATCATGCCATTGTGAAGATATGTGGACATCCTTTGGGCACAACACATATGATCAAAATCCCTAAGGGCTTCTTGATCAGGGATCAGAAGAAGACCTCAACTGTGACTCCTAGGGAGAAAACACTCACTAAAATCTCCGGAGTAGCTGAAGGGGCGTATGCCTTCAACGTCTCCTGGACCATTGCTTGAGGGAGAATAAACTTAATGTGGTTTTGTCATATCAGTGACTACTAGCGAAGTGCTGCAAACAATACTTTTGAAAATACTTGAAGTTGTAGATGGAGTCCGCCGGGAGTCGGTTGAACCATCTTTGTGTGGAGCTAGAGAGGGTAGTTAAGAACACTCGACACTTGACACGATCCATGTATTGATGGAGGATGACTGCACTTTCAAACTTAAGTAGGTGGTCATCTGGGTCAATCGCCCTCCATATTCTCCAATCGCCAAGGGTTGAAAAAGACTCGGTAATTTGTCTTCTAAGATTTCCAGTCAGAACGACACACTTACCACTCGAGAGAGTTACTGGCAACCAAAACCTTTCCCTTATGAGGATCCCGATCGGGTTGATCCCCTCAAGAGGAAGTTGGTGCTACGAGCGAACCTGTGTCTCAAAGAAGAACAAAGAAGGAAGAGACGTCAGTGACGGGCCAGGGAAGACTCTTTGGCGCAAGCACACTAACACTCAAGTTAGAGAATGAGCTAAAGAAATGAGTGAAGGACAGTGACAATAAATAGTGAATTTTGAGAGCGAAGCCTACCTGCGCCTTGAAGAGGAGACCCCTTGTATAATTGTATAATAACGTTTTTCATCACTGTATGAATATCAATACCTTACTAAAATAGGATCAACCATTCTGCCAATCCACAGTCTTTTCTAAATTGAACCTACATCTCTGAGTTTGCAGGGTGGAAACTTCCACCGTACGGACAACATAGGTAATATTTCTTTGATTCTCTGACAGCGTTTACACAAAATTACCAAAAACGAATATCGGGTCGTTGGGTTGAGGGGCTATTAATTGTAACACTTCAACGGTGAGCCGAACGAGTCCTATCTGATGTTCGATCGGACATCGCTCTTGAGCGGGGCCCGTTCGACTACCGAAGGTTAGGTACCTTGAGGACTCGGCATCGGGTCGGACAAAGAGTCCGATCGAGTAGTATATCTAGAAGATCCAATTGGACCAAGAGGACTCAGGTTCCAATCAAGTCAGGAGGACTCGGGAGCCACCCGGACAAAAGGTCCGATCAATTGAATTGCTCGATCGAGCTCGGCGACCGTGCTAGCCTTGATTGTTGAACCCTCTTTGACTTTGACCGCCACATTAGCTAGCCTTCTTAACTTCGTCCCCAACTTCGGGGCCTCCAGTTTATCGTCGTGTATCAATAGAAAATCCATCCCAGTAGCTATTGTCACCATTTTGCTTCTTTCAAACATCTTCACCAGGAGAATCATGACAATGACGTGCCCAACCTTTGTTTTTTAACTCGTAAGTGAGCTAATCTGCATCCACTTTGGCCTCTCCTGTATGGAACAGAAGACTCATCATTTGTTTTTGTAGAAAAGGATTTGTTAGCAATTCCAACGCTGTCGTAGCACGTAGGCCAATTGGAACACAACTCAGGAAAGTAAAATGATTTTCTTGTTCGTAGGATGTGGAGTAATACAACTTGCTAGATTGGAAAAAGATACTGGAACCTCATTATTGATTCGGTTAAGAGACACAATTACCAGTAAGGTCAGAAAGAAAGAAAAATTGTTTTGAAGCAGAAATTTGGTGCAGGGTTGGAGCATTTGAAAAAGATAAATTCCAGAGCTTAGTTTAGCTTTTTCCTTTTTTTTTTTAAATTTTTTTTTTTTTATCTCTAGAAGATTAATAGTACCTTTATGGCAAACATCCCAAACAGAGAAGAACGATCAACATGAGAAGGTGTCTTATTAGGGGTTAGATTGCTGATGAACAGTCCACATAAACCCCTACCAAAAATCAGCCTCACTGTTCAAGCAAGATAAACGTCTGCAGAAATGATAAATTATCACTACAACTTAGCATGTTTAAAGCAGGCTCGAAATACATGTCGAAAGAAATCCAAACTAATCTTTCTGTAAATTGCAAATGCGTAGCATGTTTAAACTTAAATGAATTAGCAAGTCCCATGTTCACATGTATTACTTCATTTACTAACAACACTATGCTCACATGTTCACAAGACAAACTTGGTGAGGATGAGGAACCGAAACCAGATTTGATATTTTCCTTCATTTCCTAACACAAGTATGCTTGTGATCCCATCAACTAGATCATCTAAAAATGTAAATTTTATTTTCACAGTAAAGTAAATACTTGGTGGTTCAGGAAAAGGGAATAGTGGTAAGTATGGAGATGAAAGGAACGAATTCCCAAAGCACAAGGATGAATAAAGCAGGAATGGAATGGAAGCGCAGTTGCTTACCCTCTCGACGGTGGACTCCACTCCGTGGTAGGCGCTGGGATCGACTGTGAGCTTGTGTCCGAACCTGGAATATAATCGGGGTCGACCTCGGCACCCAAATACCAAATAGCAAATAGCAAATAGCAAATAGCAAATAGGTTCCGTCTTGAGCGGCAGTGGAACGGGGAGCGTTGGGGATGCGCAAGCGCGAGTGAGGAGAAAAGGAGGCGGAGGAGGATAAGCTGCAAATGCGACGGATCGGGGAGCTTCTGCGGGCAGGGCGGAGAACAGATGAACCGAGGAGAGGGGCGTCGACGGCGAACAAATGGAGATGGCTGCCACGTAGAGCGAACATTTAACGCCTATTGTGGAACTACTAAACACAAGGTTCGGACTCGGTCGGGTGCTGATCACCCTCACTCGCTTTTTGATTTGATCGTTTTTTGGGAAAGAGAAAGAGAGTACTCGTTCGTTCTGCACTTAAACCTGAAACAGGAGGCGGAGAGGAGGAGAGGCATGAGGAATGAAGAACAATGAAACTTTAGTCCCATGTCGCTAAATCAACCTCATCAAATGAGACTGAGAACTTTAAAGCAAGGAAAAATTATGTCGTTCAATTCATACCTTTCTCGGCCTTTTGGCTAAGATCAAGTGTAGTATCTGTTCTTATCAGTTTAATATCTGATACGTGGGCCATTGGTCCATTATGATATTAAATTAATTTTTTATGGGAAGAGGGTTCATCACAATAGCTTGCTATTGGAATCCTTGCGCGTCGCCTTTGTGTTGCACTATTGTATAGGCTGGCGCACCCGACCAAATATAATTTAAATAACAAAATTAGCTTTATTAAAGCTATATTAAATTGAGTTAGTTCTTAAATTTATTCTTTATGTTTTACTTCTTTAAAAAACATTAGATACCTTCTTACTACTCGGATACCCAATCCACCAAGAGAGTGTGATCCCAACAAATCGAGTTGTTATATCAACAGAGAGACATGAGTTGCAACTTTAGTCCCACGTCGCTGAATTAAGCGCTTCGAGCGCGATTTGAATCTTCAAAAGAAAGTAGGATGTAACTATCCAATTTATATCTTTCTCAGTTTTTTGGCTAAAATCAAGTATAGTATATGTTCTTATTAATTAAATATTTGATAAGTGAGTCATCGGTCTACTATGATGTTAAATTAATTTTTTATTGGGAGAGGCTTCACCATAGTAAGTTTGCTACTGAGATCCTCGTGTGTGTCGCCCTTACGTTGCACCATTGTATGGGTTTGATGCATCTAAACAATATAATTTAAATATCAAGATTAACATTACAAAATTATATTAAATTGAGCCAGACTAATTAAAATATATTTTGTTTTGCAATCTTGCATATTGCACGTTGGGAGTTTAGATATGGGGGTTGGTCTTTGTTGGTTCCATTCTATTTGATAGAAAAACATATCTAGAGTATTACTCGTGAACTTAGGCATTTGTAGAATATATTGAACTTAGGCCGTAAATAAGGAGGGTTAGGTTTTAGCGTGTTCAAGTATAAAAAGTTAAGTTTTAGCGTGTGAAAGCTATTTTGAAGTTTATTTTATTTTTTATAAGTTGATTCAAATTTGGTGTAAGCTTTCATTCCTTTAGATATTCTTGTCTTCACAATTTAAGCTTAGCTTAAACTTCTCAATTTAAGTTTGGTTTGAAGTTGATCTTTTCAGATATTATCAAACTCTAAATTTAAACTTATTTGATTGTTTAAATTTTTTTACTTATTTGATTGGTTATTAAGCTTTCATAGTTTAAATTTACTTGTTCATTTTATTTTTTTTATTTAGTGTTTTGATAATAGTTTTATTAATGAATGGTTGAATAGGCGGGAGGTTGATTGGTTGAGCAGGTTGTTGCACGAAGCTAGTCGTTGGAGGAATTAGCTGGATCTCGATTGGGCCTTCTACTCTAGTTCCTCGTATAGTGTGAGGGCACGTTATCGACGCAGCAGGATCATGTGGTAAAGTACTTCCGGTTGCTGCTTGTTGTTGCGGTACCAATTTTTGTGCTCGGGAAGTTATCAACAATTCCAAATCCTCTTGCGTCAAAGTAATCGTTGTAAGTCGTCCAACTTTTTCTATCTCCGCGCTTCAGATTCAGACGAAGTTCCCATAGACACCGCCAAAGTTGAATTTGTCTGAAAGTGGTGGAGATGGCGAGCTGGGTAGGTGGCTTTGCCATTGATTGGGAGAAGATTGTGAGATGAAGGAGAGATGACACCAGAGAGGTCAAACGGAATATTACAGTGAGAACCACGGAGGGGGTCCCTAGCACATGTACTCTGACGATCAAGTCAGTGAGGTGGACAAGCAAAAAGTGGAGAAGATGAGCAATAGATACGTATGTGCGTAAGTAAAAATGTGAGCATATCTTGTCAACGGAAATAACCTCTTTTATGTCACCTCTCATAACATCCGCAATAATGATGCGACAAAAAAAAATTGGTATTTGAATATGTCGGGTGATAGAAGATATACATTCAAGACGAGCCAAATTTCCATGATTCGTCTTTACCATTTTTAGACCTAGCAATGTAGCTCTTCCAAATTAAGCAATCCAAACAAATTCAAAGCACTGATCATCATCGCCCTGGATTGTCTTAGCTTTGCACTTAGAAGTGAAGAGGGTACATAAATAACTATGAGTTTTAGTAGCTCAATGGCCCGCATTGCGGAGAGTTTCCTGCTTCCATATCTGAACGCCCCTGAACATTGATCTTGAGGAAGAACCTATTAAGAGGATGAGGAGGAGCACGGTGATGAGCCGGTATGGGAAGACTGGAACGAAAGGGCAAGGTTGTAGTCGATTGACCTTGTATGGAAGCTGAGTCGGATGGGGATGTCGTCGATGAGGCGAGAACGTTGACGGCAGGAGGATCTGCGCGCACCATGGACTAATCACACGGGAACGCTAGCGCCCACAACCAGGGAAGAGGTCCTTGGCGAAGGGTCTTCGACGCTCAAGTCAGACTGAGAACCCAACGAATTGTAGAAATGAAGAAGATGCGTATGTGTGCACGTTCCTGACCAACGGGGAGGTCCTCCCCTTTTATAGCACAAGAAACTCTCGCCCCCTGGAATGCCAACTTCTGTTCTGATTGATAATAATGACCTTGCATCGGCCAAGTTGAACTTAGAGATCCCAGAAACATATTGTCTTCACAGTCCTAGTCCTCAAGACGACCCTTATCATCCTCCCCTTGATTTTGTCACTTTCTTAAAGGATCCACTTCATGTTGGTTTTTGATTTCCCATTCCCTAATTTTTTCTGACCTAAGTCGGTATTTTCATGTTCCTCTTTCTCAATTTGCACTTAATGCCTTTTGTGCTATGTGCAGAATGGTGATCATCTGCCGCCTATATAATATCTCCTTATCTCCCCATCTTTTTCATCGCTTTTACAACCTCAAAAAATCGGAACTCGATTTTTTCATGGTTCAGTCCTGACCCAAGTCCATGTTCTTTAAGAACATTCCTTCCTCTAATAAGGGTTGGAAATCCTACTTTTTCTTTATTCAGACACCTCAGCCTGTAATTTGGTCGACCGAGTGGTGATCAGATCTCCCTTCTTCTTCTAAATTAGGGGACCATCATCACGAGCCCACTTGTGCTGCTACTTCGGAGAAGTTAATAGATGTGCAGTTCATCCTGCCCGCCTTGCTTTACAAATGGCTTCTTCAACCGGTCCTTTAACTCGGGTATCTATTCCTACCCAAGTGAGTACTTCTGCCTCCCTTGGCCACACTACTTCGCTTCTCGGTTCCTTGGGACAGCCACAAGGGGGAGTGACTTCCCAGGCGAGCGACTCACCCGCTATTTCTGCGCCCCCAGGCCTTCATCAATCATCCCGTGCGCGGAGCCTCTCTCACCTTCGTCCTGCCTGACTAAAAACTATCTTTTGCGTTCCTTTGGCTTTAACGTGCCTTACCTTCAAGTATTGCAACCTCCTCTAGTCCCAAGTCCCCCACCATTTTGTGGGTAGGTGCGACTAAAGGGGCTTTTAGCAAAGGCCTGGAAGGATGCGATAGACAAGGTGCTAGACTACCTTGTGTTGGATTTAGCAAACAGGTTTTCTCGACAACTGTTTGCAGTAAGTTCTGGTAACTTTACTTTTGTATATGGATTGCTTGCTAATTGTATCAGTCGGCATGCTTATGTAATTGGGATGGGTGTATCCGAAGCCGTTGCGGGGTTGCAACGGGAAAATGAAACCCAGCAAGATCAAGTTTAGAACTGTGGAGATTGAGAACAATTATTTCAATTGTTTGATTTATTTTAGATTTGACTTAGTTCGGTTCGATTACCGTATCTAAATTTCTATGCCATAAAACTTGGCTTGTTTGCTGCCAAATTTATAAGATGGATCATTTTTAAAATCTGCTTGGAGAAAATCCTTTTGTAGAGGAGAGAAGTCATATTAAATATTTCTTTTCTTATAAAATCTAATAAAAAGATAACGAAAGAAAAATTATAAAACTATAGTAGAGAAGGCCTCTTAAAGATAGTTGTTGGAATATCAATGTTCAATTCATGAACATTCACAGAGAAAATAAATCCGATCCCGCGGGTCATCCGAGTTGGTATGTGACGGGTGTTGCACCAATGAGATTGCTGGGTCGATCCTCGGGGCAGCTGGCGAATAAATCTCCTATCCTCGTATTACACGCTGTCCATCACATGCTCGCTCAGATACTGTGATTTACCTCCCTCGTGATGACCTTGGGTCGGGTACGACGGGGACGCTGGGGGCGAGTGTTTCACCTTTTTACCACAACAGAGAAAATAAATCCATCTATCACAATATTAATCGTTGGTTTAAAATTGTCAAGCTCGCTCACCACTACAAGCAAACTCTCAACTTTTTAATCGTGGATCAATTTATCAATCGATCACAATATTATTCTACCAAAAAATATTTTATTCTCAAATAAAAAGTTTATTGTTAACTTAAGTTGTTTTTATCAATGGAAATTATTTTCATCTTTTATACATTTATTTTTGCAATACATCATACAACCAGTACGATAAATTCTTCTCTAGAATTCTAGATTGACGTCTATTGGATTATCTTTTATACATTCACATTCGAATTTTAGTTTGATTACATGCAACAACTATATGAATTTAATCAACTGTCCCCAGATTAGATGCAACAATTAGATCCTCTAAGTGGTTAATCAGATGTCTAAAATATTGTTGACACATTATAAAGATTTTTCTCTAATAGAACAACAAACTTAAAAATGTTAGCCACTTGAATGGACCTCTATGAATGCATTTCGATTTATCCCGATAATTGATGAAAATTTTTCATAAGGCCGAATATATTATCTCTAGAATTAATCGATTTGAAAAACTAGATACTTAAATTATAAAATATAAAAGATATAAAAGACTGATCAACTGATGATCAAAACTGATGGGTGGGGCTATCAATAATTCTTTGATCTAAATAATAAATGAATTAGATTCCACTCATATATGCGGATTCAAATTCATATAATGAATTGACTAACACGACGACAACTATCAAGTGGGCACAAATTGAAAGACACGCAGCCGCAGATTGAGAACCAAGAGGAGCGTCATTGCCACTTTCAGTTGGACGCTCGAATGGAGTCATCAACGGTGAGGCAAGTGTCGTAGCCCACACAACAAACAAAGTTAGAAAGGTTTTTTGTCCGATTTTGCGTGGACAAAAAAACCCTAGAAAGTGATGTGCAAATGAATTCATAAATCCCTCCATCCATTATTTGACGACAAGTAAACATCAAAAGGGATGAGTAATTCATCCTCCCACAAGAAAAAAGGCTTGAAGACTTTCCCATGGAAAACTTTAAACTTTCTTTAGTTTTTTCAATTCGTCCTTACAAGGGAGCATAAATGCCTCAACCCGTGAAAAACTAGTTAGTTTCCAATGTAGTCAAAGAGGTCATTTAATTAAGATTTTTGGAAGCGCATGTAGATTTTGAAAATTTTAATTTCTCCTGCATAACTTTCATAATACTGAAAGCACACAATATATTCTCATTATACCCCTCGTTATTTTAGAACTCTTAAAAATAACTCTATCTTCCGTAAAATTTTGTTTACTCATTCAAAAGTTAACTGCTCTCAATTTATATTGTCAAATTCAGATCTAAATAGATATGAATACATTAGGAGGACATTTATTTTAATTTAAAATGGTAACAAAATACTCTAGGTCAATCAATCATGAAACTGATTGATGGACTAACATTATTCAACAATTTGAAAATTTGATACTTTTTGAATCAAAAGAGTTCTAAGAATTTATTGATGATGTTAATTAGTAAACATTATTATATTAGGACATATGATAAACATTTGATAAATTTTATCATTAGAATTCACTGTAATCAATGGATGAAACTTACGATTGAATATAAAAAACTCTAAATCATATCAAATTAAAATTAACATAATTTTAAAATTCTCCTTATTATATTTACGTCTAATATGTGAATTTGATAGCATAAATTTAGAACATTAAATATTTAAATGAATAGAATAAACATTTAGAGGAGGGAAATTTTTGAAAGGGGTAAACATGCTTCATGATTTTGGTATTATAGTCACCGAAGAGTTTTTTTTAAAAAAAAATTAAAACAAACTAAGTATTTTAAAAAAATAATTTTTAATATGTTTCAATCAGCCAAAAGAGAACCATGTGGATAGAAGACAATATTTCACACGATGCATTGTTTGACGGACATATTTTTTTTTAGTTGATATTAAATATTCAATTTATCCTTATTAATTCGGAAGATTAGGGTTATAAATAAATCAAATGTGAGTGAATAAACTAGATGCTTGACTTGATAAAAATTTATTTATATTTGTTCAATATACATAAAAATTAATTAAATAAATAAGATTTAACAACTCGATTAACTAAACCAACTAGCTTGAACGCATGTACTTTCGTGAATAATGTTGATGAACATATCCATGTCTGTGAATAACATTGGTGAACCATGTTCATAAATAAAACTCTTATCAACTTGTTAAATAAATAAAGGAAAACTTTCAAAATGAACAAATAAATTTATATTATAAAGTTCAATAACTAATCAAACAAACTTAAAATATAAAAATTTCAAAAAAATCAAAAGAGCTTGAATTGAGAGTTTGATAATATCTAAATAAATCAAGTTCAAACTAAGCTCAAGTTCATAAAAAAGAAATCAAGTCAAAGTTGAACAATCATTTTAACAGCTTGGCTTATTTTATGCTCGATTTGAATCGGCTTGTTTTTCATCTTTGAACGAATATAAATGCCTTACCAAAATAGGATCCTTAATTGAACCCATCGTCTTTGAGCTTGCAGGTTGGAAACTTCCGCCATACAGATAATACGAGGAATATTCCTTACATTCTCTAATAGCGGTTACACAAAACGGCAAAAAGAATTATCCGATCGTTGGGCTAAGGGACTATTAATTGTAGGGGTGGCAATTTTGTGACCCGACAAGAAAACACGACCCGAACACGAAAAAATCAGGTTAGGGTCAGGTCTTATTGGGTTCGGGTTGGGTTCGGGTCAACCTGATTGACACGATTAATAAATGGGTTGGGTTCAGGTCAATCTGAATGACCCGATTACAAACTATGAACCCATTTATAAATATTTTCAGATCGGGTTCAGGTCAGATTCTAGTTAAATTTGGGTAAAAATAAGCATATTTTAATGAAATTGGTCTTTTCAGGTCGGGTTCGGGTTAAAATGAATATTTTATTATTATTGGGTCATTTCAGGTTTGGTCGGGTTCAGGTTGGATTCGGGTTGTGGATAATTTCATGTCAACTTCGAGTCAAAGGCAGATAAACAGGTTGGGTTGAACAATTTGACCCAAAATATTAATCAGGTTAGGTTCGTGTTTTGATGTTCCAACCCGTCAATCCGCGAACCCGAACCTGCCAACTCGAACCTGACCCGAATTGCCACCCCTAATTAATTGTAACACTTCAAAAGTGGGTTGGACAAGTCCTATCTACTGTTCAATCGGACATTACTCTTGAACGATTTCGATCGGCTTCCGAAGGTTAGATACCTTGAGGACCTGGCATCCGGTCGGGCAAAGAACACTGTCGAGTAGTATGTCTAGAAGATCCGATCGGACCAAGAGGACTCAGGTTCCAATCGAACCAGGAGGACTCGGGAGCTGCTCGGACAAAAGGTCTGATCGATTGAATTGCTTGGTGGAGCTTTGTGGCCGTGCTAATCCGGATTGTTGATCTCTTTTTGATTTTGACCACCACATCAACTAACCTTCTTGACTTCATCACCAACTTTAGGGGCCCCACCTTATTTGTCGTATCACAAGCCTTTCTTTCAAATCTAGTTGAAGGAGACTGCAAACTCGATTGACTAGAGTCATGTGTCTTTTTGTATTTTCAGTCCCCGGTCAGATGCTCGGTTAGAGTGGACATCATCCCCTAGCCACCTTACTCGTACCTCGAAAACAAGGTACATTACCTAAAATCAACGCTATAGTGCGGTAAACACGTTTCTTTTACCATAATAATGATTACCGTCTCCCATCCCTAATAAATGTGGGTTTCTTCTCTCCGCCACGTGGTGCACACCTATGAAAAAAATATCTGAACGACAAGTCACTGTTAGGGTTTGATGCGACAAGTATTCATTTTAATTCAATGGCCCTGATTCCTCCTCCCTCTCCTACTTCCCATGATCGGACGACTCTGGTGGAGCTTTGCTAAAGTTTTTAAGCCTTTGAGTGTTCCCTTCGACTCCTATCTATTATTATCATTTCGCGACTTCTTCTTCGACCTTTCTCACTCTCGCCTATGCTTGTTTAGGGTTTTCTCTTGTCATTGTAAGTCTTTCCTCCTTCATTTCCACTTCTCGTTTGTTGTGGCCACTGCTCCCCCCGCCCCCGTCCCCTATTTATGACATAACTCAACCGCCTTGAATTTTAATGGAGGAGAGGTCGAGCAGATATGCCTCACCTATGAGCTCCCCGTCGACCATCATATCATCATAGCTTCAGCCAACGATCGCCCTAATCTTCCACCTGACGACTACATTACCATTTTTAGAGACCATTCTCTAGCCGATCTTCTCTTTCTGTTGCACCCCTTCTTTTCAGAAATCTCTTGCTACTTTTATGTTCCTCACCAATAATTAGCCCTAAACTCATTCAAGTTACTGTGTGGGGTCGCTATTCTCTTTCGATTATACCTTGTCCCTCTACACCCCCGCGTCTTTTACTATTTTATTATCCTAAAAATCCGAATAAGGCATTTTCCTTCTTCAAGCGAGGATGGGTTTCGTCTTCTTTGACAAAATGCCTACTTTTAACAAAGGTTGAAAATATCATTACTTTTATCTCTGATCTATCTCTCATGTTTCATCTCCGATAGGCTTGTAGATGAAATTAGGGATGTAAATGAACCAAACGGCTCGCGAGCTATTCGGAGCTCGATTCGGTAAAAAGCTCATTCGAGTTCGTTCGTTTATCTTATCGAGCTGAGCTCGAGCTCGATTTCGAGCTCGACAGTTTTATCGAGCCGAGCTTAAGCTTAAGGATATTCGGCTCGTGAGCTCGCGAGCCTTAAACCGAGCCAAAAAATGATCGCTAAAACGAGTCTTAAACCGAGCCAATAAACGAGCTCTAAAACGAGCTAAAAAAATGACCTCTAAGACAAGCCTTAAAATGAACCAAAAAACGAGGTCTAAAATGAGCCAAAAACGAGCTCTAAACGAGTCCGAAAATGAGCCCGAGCTCGCTTAACGAGTTAAGCTCGTTAACTTTGATAATCTAGCTAATAACGAGCCGAGCTCAAACTGTTCACGAGCTTGATAATTCTAAAACGAGCCGAGCTCGAGCCTTGTGATAAAAACTCGATTCGAGCTTGAGCCCGAATATAACTTAAACGAGCCGAGCTCGAGCCTAATACTGTTCAGCTCGGTTCGGCTCGTTTACATCCCTAGATGGAATTGCCCCACACTCGAACTAGGTGAATTCTGATGGGAGCCCATAAATATCACCGCCTCAAAGATTCTATCCAGTCTAAAATTCAACATCCACAAGGTGCTCCTAGAGAGTTTCTTGTACATTTTTGGCTCAGCCCCATTCGACCTGGACTACCCTACAACTTTGGTAAGAAATTCAACTTCCATTTGGTGTTATATCTAACTAATTTCACTTTTTTGTTTTGCAGTTAGAACCATGTGGAAATCGTGTGTATTTGAGTCCATCAAGTTGGACAATGAAGAGATAAATCTACACGCGGAAGTCTAGCGGGAAACTGAGCTGGCTCATTGTGATGGTTTGTCGCTCGCCTCAACTGCGGAGTTGATCGACAATAATTATTCCAGCAGGGCCGCGAGTAGCTATGCGATGGTCAATACTAGAGAATTGTCGCCTCCTCGGGCTTTCTTGGTCCAGAACAAGTCCCTTCTGAGTCCACCACCTCTGACATACCTATGCGTATTCGTCGCAATAGACGCTGATCGACTACACCTACATGCCGAATCTCCACTGGCAGGTCTGTACCTCACCCATTGCCTGATCGAGGAGAGAGTTCGGTGCCAACCCTTCCTATGCACGAGGTCGGCTATTAAGATCCCGCCTCTCCCGCCCAGACGTTGCTAGATCCTCCCACACCAACCAGACCCATAGCGTAGTTGTCCATTTCCTTCCTACCACCTCCCTCGACCGAACCGTCAAAGCCTCGTGAGAAGAGAACAAAAATCACTTCCAAACCCAATCGAAGTCTAAGTCAAGCTAGAAAGGGTCCGAGCCACGCAAGGCCAGCGCTATTCTCCGGTTACCTTCCCACAAATGGCTCTACACAAACCCCTCCAAGCATCCAGCCCCAACATCTCATAAAGATACAAGGTCTGCTAGCCCAGACCTAGGCCGACTCTGTGGCATATATGATCAAACGCATCCCAAAGGAATTAGACGATCGTTTTTCTTAGGATGTCACAGGAGTGAATTTTTTTCTATCAAATAGACTTTCTCCTCTACCTCTTATTTTAACTTCCCCGCTTTTGTCAGTTTTGGGTGACGAGTCTTTCCCTCTTTAAAAAGATGGTGGAGCTGAGTCATGCTTATCAAATCCGGAAGGGCATCGTGGGAGAAGCAGGAACCACCCTATCCCCCTCTGTGTGACTCCAAGGAGAAGTAGCTCATCTGAAGGAGGAGTCGGAGAGCCGAAATAACCTTTTGCTATGGGCCGAGCAGGTCCTTACCGAGGAGAGAGAGAGGACATTGTCCAAGAGGCGCCCATGGAGAAACTTCTAAACCAACTACAAATCGCTGAGTCTAGTGAGCACTCGAAAAGTAAGGGTCATATCGGACCTGGACCAAAAGAATTTCGAAGCCAGAGCCATTTCTTCAAAGTTAAAAAGAAGTAGAGACCACCCATACCCTCAAGCTGACGAGCAAAACATCCGAGTTGACCGCGAAGGATTTACAGCTCGAGGAGAAGTAACGAGCTTTGGATGCCAAGAGCTAGAGCATTAAAGGACGAGCTGACCAATTACAAGGTGGGGCAGGTTGATCGACTTGAAGCCTATAAGATGGTTTATCTACGCTTTCGGGCATGAAAACTTCCAAGATTTTTGCTTACGGAGCGTAGGGTGTCATAAAGCAGCTCAGGGAAGGTGACCATCTTATTGCGGATATCCCAACAAATTTTATAACTGCTATAAGATTTTAGAAGATATCCTAGATGACGCCTTCCCTGATTTAGCTTAAGATTTTATAAAATCTTTTATCTTTGGGGCTTTATCACCCCCTTTGTTGTAAGAATTTAAGTTGTTTTACTGTGAATATCTTTAATTGCTCTTAGGATCTTGTATTCCTCTCTTTGTATTGCGCCAAATTTTGTGACCATATCTATTCTAGTCAAGCTTAAATAGATACTAAACACATAAGCACATCTCGCTAAATTTCCAAAGTTGGGAATTGTCCTGATCGATCGATCAATCAACCGTTGCTCTAATACTCATACGTGGGCATTGGCTTAGTGGCTCTCGGATGACCTCATCTTGTCACCTTACCAGAGGTTCCTCGATGAAATATCGACCAAGTGAACAATAAATAGATAGCAGTCAACCATTTCGATCTTAATTGACATATTCGGCCAATTGGCTGAGTTGACGACCGAGTTGTGCCGAGCAAGTGAACGAATCGAACTGAGTGAGTGGCTGAGTGGTGTTGAGCAAGCGGTTGAGTCATGCCGAGCAAGCGATTGAATCGTGCCGAGTGGGCAGCTAAGTGGTGTTGAGCGTGTGGCTGCATAATCTCTCCATAAATACACGGGGGACCATCTATGACGTGGCGCTAGGGCGCAAGAGTTTGGAATTGAACCTCCGACTGGATGGTCGAAGAGCACGGGGAAACCCGCATATAACTCGGCGCTAAGACTCGAGAGTCTGGAATTGAACCTCCGATCAGATTGTTTAAGACACAGGCAAATCCACTTATAACTCGATGAAAGGGCAAGGGAAAACCCACTTATAACTCAATGTTAAAGCTCGAGAGTCTAGAATTGAACCTCCAACTGGATAGCTATAGGGCACGGAGAAATCCACTTATAACTCGACGCTAAGGCTCGAGAATTTGGAATTTAACCATCAATCGGATGATCGAAGGGCACGGAAAATCCTGCTTTTAACTTGGCGTTAAGGCTCGAGAGTCTAGAATTGAACCTACGACTAGATGGTCAAACGGCACAGTAAAACTCATTTATAACTCGACACTAAAGCTCGAGAGTCTAGAATTGAATCTCCAGTTGATAGGACGCGAGAAAACCCCTTTATAACTCGACACTAAGGATAGAGTGTTTGGAATTGAACCTCCGACCGGATGGTCGAAGGGCATGGGGAAATCCACTTATAACTCGGCGCTAAGGCTCAATAGTATGAAATTAAATCTCCGACCGGATGATCGAAGGGCATAGGGAACTCCTCTTATAACTCGACACTAAGATTCAAGAGTCTAGAATTGATCTGCTGACTGAATGATCTTGTTTTGCTCAACTCTGAAATCTCTCTTCCTTTGTTAACTGGACGAGCATCTGGTAGGACATGGAGCACATGCTCCATAACGGTTGGAGATATGTCAGTAATCTCAACACGCGATTAGTTCTGTTTGACCTCGGGGTTAGGCCAACTGCTATCTGACAGGTAGCCTCTGGTTGGCCTTGATGGATCTTCACTTCTTTTTCTTCGTATATTTACACCAGGGCTTTTTTGTATTGTGTTGACCTCCGTTCGCTGGATCTTAAGAGCTACGTGAGCTTCGGTCTTAACGACGTCGATGTAGCACTTGCGCGCCACCAGTTGATCTCCTCTTACTTCGCCCACTTGGTCATCGACTGGGAATTTGATCTTTTGATAGAAAGTCGAGATGACCACTCGACTGCTCGAAACACGTTCAGCGTCGATCGGGCTAAAATCACATAATATGTTTGTGTAGAAAGCACCAAACGATGGAACTCAAGTTTTGATCATGGTAAAAGGCTCAAAGCTAAGTTGTCGTGTGATGTAACAAATGTGACTGAGTAAGTAAGAAAGTCCTAGTTGATGCTAGACAGGCGGGAAATCCTAGATGCATTAGGCAAAGAAGTCCGGGTCCACGGGACTGGGAGAAATTTTAGCGGGTCGAGGACTTTGGTCGAAATCCTAGATTCGAGAACTGTAGGTAAAAATCCTGGGGGTCATAGAAACCAGGTGGAAAACTAAATTGTTCATGGATCAGACATTCAGCATGAAGTCCTGAAGTGTCGGACACTGATCAAAAGTCTAGACGGTCTGGAGGGCTGGTTTGGTAAAAGGTAATTTCTCCTAAGAGAAATAGTGAGAGAACAGTAGGCGTCGATTCGACATAGGGTTTTGAAAAATTTGAAATTCAGAACCGGACAGTCTGGATACTGTCAAACATTTTATTAATCATATTTTATTATACTAACTTTGTTTCGCAGGATATCTATATATATTTGGACTAACGTGTTTTACAGGAACTGAAACACAAAGGTTGCTTTCAGATGAACAATGCTCAAGGCACCTCCCATGGTGCTGGAGACGCCTCGAGCACCTTGGCCGAAGGCTTGCGCGGAGAGGCATGAAGGCACCTTCCATGCGCCTGATGGCGCCTTGGAGACTGGATGGAAGTCACTTTCCATGAGCTTGAAGGCGCCTTCGGATGGATAAACAACACAGGCTGCGGAGGTTATCGATTCCGAGGAGTTGGGGATAACTTTCTCAACTGGTGGCCCATCTTCCAGCACGTTTCGATCCTACAGAATAGGCCAAGGGTGTATCCACAATTATGAAGGTCGACCTTGAGTTCTCATCAAGGGCTCCTCCACCAGAGAAACACTCAATTTGCTTTGTCTGATTGTCTGCACTTCATTGCCAGTGAATTCATACCAAGGCGTCGTCATGGGCTAAAGTTCACTCTTCACAATCTACATCTGGTTGAATACCTTCTTGAAGATGATATTAATGGAACTTCCTATATCAACAAAAATCCAATGTATCTTATAATTGGATACAGCAGCCTTGATGATCAAGATATAGTCATGGGATACTTCCACCGTCCAAGTCATTTGGGATGAAATTGATTTTCGGTCCTTGTGCTTGCTCTTGGCTGCAGCCAATTGTGTGAATCTCCAATCGGCATGCGTGTAACTTTTTGGCCGAGTTGGAATCTTCGTCGATTGGGCTAACATCCTATCATGTCCGTGCCTCCCCGAGCAGCATTGACGCGGTTTTCTTTTTGCCGAGTTAGGGAACGCTCAGGTTGGACTTAGGAGAGGGCTGGTGCCTTGTTTTCTTACTGTTGGAGCACTGGCCGAGACAGGTCAGCGTCTCAAGAGCCTCTTCTAGGTAGTTCGTTCGATTGTTGATTACGTCGATTGTTAGGAAACTACGATCGTTGCCGGAACTCTTGGTTAGCCATACGACACATCCCCATAATGTACTTACAACACTCCTAAGTGTTCCCGACCAGTAGTAAGTGTAGGAAGGTTGGACCCATTGGCGGGACTAGACGAACGAACCTCCATATGCTCAAACATGTTTGGCCTCTACTCGAGAGATGCGAATGGGGCCCGATTTGGGTCCTTTGTGTGTAGGAATAGGGAGAGGGGCTCGGCGCTCTGAGGTAGAGACAGTAGCAGGCGTGGCCACCTCTTTCTATCGAGCGGATTGTGCCTATTCCATGTTGATATACTTTGTTGCCCTTCCTGCATATGATCAAAATCCCTAGGGGCTTCTTGATCAGGGATCAGAAGAAGACCTCAACTGAGTCCTAGGGAGAAAGCACTAACTAAAATCTCCGGAGTAGCTGAAGGGACGTCCATGGCCACTTGATTGAACCGCGTGATGTATGCCTTCAACGCCTCCTTGCGCCATTGCTTGAGGGAGAATAAACTTAATGTGGTTTTGTCATATCAGTGACTACTAGCGAAGTGCTGCAAACAATACTTTTGAAAATACTTGAAGTTGTAGATGGAGTCCGCCGGGAGTCGGTTGAACCATCTTTGTGTGGAGCTAGATAGGGTAGTTAAGAACACTCGACACTTGACACGATCCATGTATTGATGGAGGATGACTGCACTTTCAAACTTAAGTAGGTGGTCATCTGGGTCAATCGCCCTCCATATTCTCCAATCGCCAAGGGTTGAAAAAGACTCGGTAATTTGTCTTCTAAGATTTCCAGTCAGAACGACACACTTACCACTCGAGAGAGTTACTGGCAACCAAAACCTTTCCCTTATGAGGATCCCGATCGGGTTGATCCCCTCAAGAGGAAGTTGGTGCTACGAGCGAACCTGTGTGTCAAAGAAGAACAAAGAAGGAAGAGACGTCAGTGACGGGCCAGGGAAGACTCTTTGGCGCAAGCACACTAACACTCAAGTTAGAGAATGAGCTAAAGAAATGAGTGATGGACAGTGACAATAAATAGTGAATTTTGAGAGCGAAGCCTACCTGCGCCTTGAAGAGGAGACCCCTTGTATAATTGTATAATAACGTTTTTCATCACTGTATGAATATCAATACCTTACTAAAATAGGATCAACCATTCTGCCAATCCACAGTCTTTTCTAAATTGAACCTACATCTCTGAGTTTGCAGGGTGGAAACTTCCACCGTACGGACAACATAGGTAATATTTCTTTGATTCTCTGACAGCGTTTACACAAAATTACCAAAAACGAATATCGGGTCGTTGGGTTGAGGGGCTATTAATTGTAACACTTCAACGGTGAGCCGGACGAGTCCTATCTGCTGTTCGATCGGACATCGCTCTTGAGCGGGGCCCGTTCGACTACTGAAGGTTAGGTACCTTGAGGACTCGGCATCGGGTCGGACAAAGAGTCCGATCGAGTAGTATATCTAGAAGATCCAATTGGACCAAGAGGACTCAGGTTCCAATCAAGTCAGGAGGACTCGGGAGCCACCCGGACAAAAGGTCCGATCAATTGAATTGCTCGATCGAGCTCGGCGACCGTGCTAGCCTTGATTGTTGAACCCTCTTTGACTTTGACCGCCACATTAGCTAGCCTTCTTAACTTCGTCCCCAACTTCGGGGCCTCCAGTTTATCGTCGTGTATCAATAGAAAATCCATCCCAGTAGCTATTGTCACCATTTTGCTTCTTTCAAACATCTTCACCAGGAGAATCATGACAATGACGTGCCCAACCTTTGTTTTTTAACTCGTAAGTGAGCTAATCTGCATCCACTTTGGCCTCTCCTGTATGGAACAGAAGACTCATCATTTGTTTTTGTAGAAAAGGATTTGTTAGCAATTCCAACGCTGTCGTAGCACGTAGGCCAATTGGAACACAACTCAGGAAAGTAAAATGATTTTCTTGTTCGTAGGATGTGGAGTAATACAACTTGCTAGATTGGAAAAAGATACTGGAACCTCATTATTGATTCGGTTAAGAGACACAATTACCAGTAAGGTCAGAAAGAAAGAAAAATTGTTTTGAAGCAGAAATTTGGTGCAGGGTTGGAGCATTTGAAAAAGATAAATTCCAGAGCTTAGTTTAGCTTTTTCCTTTTTTTTTTTAAATTTTTTTTTTTTTATCTCTAGAAGATTAATAGTACCTTTATGGCAAACATCCCAAACAGAGAAGAACGATCAACATGAGAAGGTGTCTTATTAGGGGTTAGATTGCTGATGAACAGTCCACATAAACCCCTACCAAAAATCAGCCTCACTGTTCAAGCAAGATAAACGTCTGCAGAAATGATAAATTATCACTACAACTTAGCATGTTTAAAGCAGGCTCGAAATACATGTCGAAAGAAATCCAAACTAATCTTTCTGTAAATTGCAAATGCGTAGAATGTTTAAACTTAAATGAATTAGCAAGTCCCATGTTCACATGTATTACTTCATTTCCTAACAACACTATGCTCACATGTTGACAAGACAAACTTGGTGAATGGTGAGGATGAGGAACCGAAACCAGATTTGATATTTTACTTCATTTCCTAACACAAGTATGCTCGTGATCCCATCAACTAGATCATCTACAAATGTAAATTTTATTTTCACAGTAAAGTAAATACTTGGTGGTTCAGGAAAAGGGAATAGTGGTAAGTATGGAGATGAAAGGAACGAATTCCCAAAGCACAAGGATGAATAAAGCAGGAATGGAATGGAAGCGCAGTTGCTTACCCTCTCGACGGTGGACTCCACTCCGTGGTAGGCGCTGGGATCGACTGTGAGCTTGTGACCGAACCTGGAATATAATCGGGGTCGACCTCGGCACCCAAATAGCAAATAGCAAATAGCAAATAGCAAATAGGTTCCGTCTTGAGCGGCAGTGGAACGGGGAGCGTTGGGGATGCGCAAGCGCGAGTGAGGAGAAAAGGAGGCGGAGGAGGATAAGCTGCAAATGCGACGGATCGGGGAGCTTCTGCGGGCAGGGCGGAGAACAGATGAACCGAGGAGAGGGGCGTCGACGGCGAACAGATGGAGATGGCTGCCACGTAGAGCGAACATTTAACGCCTATTGTGGAACTACTAAACACAAGGTTCGGACTCGGTCGGGTTCTGATCACCCTCACTCGCTTTTTGATTTGATCGTTTTTTGGGAAAGAGAAAGAGAGTACTCGTTCGTTCTGCACTTAAACCTGAAACAGGAGGCGGAGAGGAGGAGAGGCATGAGGAATGAAGAACAATGAAACTTTAGTCCCATGTCGCTAAATCAACCTCATCAAATGAGACTGAGAACTTTAAAGCAAGGAAAAATTATGTCGTTCAATTCATACCTTTCTCGGCCTTTTGGCTAAGATCAAGTGTAGTATCTGTTCTTATCAGTTTAATATCTGATACGTGGGCCATTGGTCCATTATGATATTAAATTAATTTTTTATGGGAAGAGGGTTCATCACAATAGCTTGCTATTGGAATCCTTGCGCGTCGCCTTTGTGTTGCACTATTGTATAGGCTGGCGCACCCGACCAAATATAATTTAAATAACAAAATTAGCTTTATTAAAGCTATATTAAATTGAGTTAGTTCTTAAATTTATTCTTTATGTTTTACTTCTTTAAAAAACATTAGATACCTTCTTACTACTCGGATACCCAATCCACCAAGAGAGTGTGATCCCAACAAATCGAGTTGTTATATCAACAGAGAGACATGAGTTGCAACTTTAGTCCCACGTCGCTGAATTAAGCGCTTCGAGCGCGATTTGAATCTTCAAAAGAAAGTAGGATGTAACTATCCAATTTATATCTTTCTCAGTTTTTTGGCTAAAATCAAGTATAGTATATGTTCTTATTAATTAAATATTTGATAAGTGAGTCATCGGTCTACTATGATGTTAAATTAATTTTTTATTGGGAGAGGCTTCACCATAGTAAGTTTGCTACTGAGATCCTCGTGTGTGTCGCCCTTACGTTGCACCATTGTATGGGTTTGATGCATCTAAACAATATAATTTAAATATCAAGATTAACATTACAAAATTATATTAAATTGAGCCAGACTAATTAAAATATATTTTGTTTTGCAATCTTGCATATTGCACGTTGGGAGTTTAGATATGGGGGTTGGTCTTTGTTGGTTCCATTCTATTTGATAGAAAAACATATCTAGAGTATTACTCGTGAACTTAGGCATTTGTAGAATATATTGAACTTAGGCCGTAAATAAGGAGGGTTAGGTTTTAGCGTGTTCAAGTATAAAAAGTTAAGTTTTAGCGTGTGAAAGCTATTTTGAAGTTTATTTTATTTTTTATAAGTTGATTCAAATTTGGTGTAAGCTTTCATTCCTTTAGATATTCTTGTCTTCACAATTTAAGCTTAGCTTAAACTTCTCAATTTAAGTTTGGTTTGAAGTTGATCTTTTCAGATATTATCAAACTCTAAATTTAAACTTATTTGATTGTTTAAATTTTTTTACTTATTTGATTGGTTATTAAGCTTTCATAGTTTAAATTTACTTGTTCATTTTATTTTTTTTATTTAGTGTTTTGATAATAGTTTTATTAATGAATGGTTGAATAGGCGGGAGGTTGATTGGTTGAGCAGGTTGTTGCACGAAGCTAGTCGTTGGAGGAATTAGCTGGATCTCGATTGGGCCTTCTACTCTAGTTCCTCGTATAGTGTGAGGGCACGTTATCGACGCAGCAGGATCATGTGGTAAAGTACTTCCGGTTGCTGCTTGTTGTTGCGGTACCAATTTTTGTGCTCGGGAAGTTATCAACAATTCCAAATCCTCTTGCGTCAAAGTAATCGTTGTAAGTCGTCCAACTTTTTCTATCTCCGCGCTTCAGATTCAGACGAAGTTCCCATAGACACCGCCAAAGTTGAATTTGTCTGAAAGTGGTGGAGATGGCGAGCTGGGTAGGTGGCTTTGCCATTGATTGGGAGAAGATTGTGAGATGAAGGAGAGATGACACCAGAGAGGTCAAACGGAATATTACAGTGAGAACCACGGAGGGGGTCCCTAGCACATGTACTCTGACGATCAAGTCAGTGAGGTGGACAAGCAAAAAGTGGAGAAGATGAGCAATAGATACGTATGTGCGTAAGTAAAAATGTGAGCATATCTTGTCAACGGAAATAACCTCTTTTATGTCACCTCCTTAACATCCGCAATAATGATGCGACAAAAAAAATTTGGAATTAGAATATGTCGGGTGATAGAAGATATACATTCAAGACGAGCCAAATTTCCATGATTCGTCTTTACCATTTTTAGACCTAGCAATGTAGCTCTTCCAAATGAAGCAATCCAAACAAATTCAAAGCACTGTTCATCATCGCCCTGGATTGTCTTAGCTTTGCACTTAGAAGTGAAGAGGGTAGCTAAATAACTAAGACTTTCAGTAGCTCAATGGCCTGCATTGAGGAGAGTTTCTTGCTTTCACATCTAAACACCCCTGAACATTGATCTTGAGGAAGAACTTATGAAGATGAGGATGAGCACGGTGATGAGCCGGTAGGGGAAGACACGATGGGGTCGACGCCAATGGTGATGCCCAGCATAAGCATGGGCTGGAATGAAAGGGCGAGGTTGTAGTCGATTAACCTTGTATGGAAGCTGAGTCGGATGGGGATGCTGGCGATGAGGCGAGAACGTTAACGGCTGGAGGATCTGCGCGCACCATAGACCAGTCACATGGGAGAGCTAGCACCCACAACCAAGGAAGAGGTTCTTGGCAAAAGGTCTCTGACGCTCAAGTCAGACTGGGAACCGAGCGAATTGTAGAAATGTAGAAGATGCGTATGCGTGCACGTGCCTGACCAACGGGGAGGACCTCCCCTTTTTGAAGCAAAAGAAACTCTCGCCCTTGGAATGCCACCTTCTATTCTAATTGATAACAATGACCTTGAATCGGCCAAGTTGAACATGGAGATCCCATAAACGTATTGTCTTCGCATTCCAAGTCCTCAAGACCACCCTTATCATCCTCCCCCTGATTTTGTCACATTCTTAAAGGATCGGCTTCATGCTGGTTTTCGATTTCCCATTCCCTCATTTTTTCTGACCTATGTCGGTATTTTCATGTTCCTCTTTCTCAATTTGCACCTAATGACTTTTGTGCTATGTGCGGAATGGCGATCATCTGCCGCCTATACGATATCTCCCCATCTTTTTCATCAATTCTACAACCTCAAAAAATCGGAACTTGTTTTTTTCATGGTTCAGTCCTGGCCCAAGTCCATGTTCTTTAAGAACATTCCTTCCTTTAATAAGGGCTGGAAATCCTACTTTTTCTTCATTCAAGCACCTCAGTCCGTAATTTGGTCGACCGAGTGGCGATCAGATCTCCCTTCTTCTTCTAAATTAGGGGACCATCATCACGAGCCCGCCTGTGCTGCTACTTAAATGAATTGCAAATGCGTAGCATGTTTAAACTTAAATGAATTAAGTTTAGAATTTGGAATTTAACCATCAATCGGATGATCGAAGGGCATGGAGAAACTTGCTTATAACTTGGCACTAAGGCTTGAGAGTTTAGAATTGAACCTCCAATTAGATGGTCAAAGGGCACAGTAAAACCCACTTATAACTCCTCGCTAAAGCTCGAGAGTCTGGAATTGAACCTCCAGTTGATAGGACATGCGAAAACATAACTCAGCACTACGGATCGAGTGTCTAGAATTGAACCTCCGACCGGATGGTCGAAGGGCATGGGAAAAATCCAGTTATAACTCGGCGCTAAGACTCAATAGTCTGAAATTAAATCTCCGATTGGATGGTCGAAGGGCATAGGAAAATCCGCTTATAACTCGACACTAAGACTCAAGAGTCTGAAATTGAACTGCTAACTGGATGATCTTGTTTTGCTCAACTCTGAAATCTCTCTTCCTTTGCTAACTGGCCGAGTATCCGGTAGGACATGGAGCACATGCTCCATAACAGTTGGAGATATGTCAGTAATCTCCCAGGGCATCCAAGTGAATACATCATTATTACGCACTAAACACACGATTAGTTCTGTTTGACCTCGGGGGTCAGGTCAGCTGCTATTTGACTAGTAGCCTCCTATCGGCCTTAATGGATCTTCACTTCTTCTTTTTCTTCGTATATTAACACCGGGGCACTTTTTGTATTGCATGAACCTCTCCCCATATCCGTGGGGTCGGCACTAGGGGGGCCGCTAAGGTAGCGGATCTACCTTTTTAAGAGCTACGCGAGCTTCGGTCTTGACAATGTCGATGTATCACTTGCGCGCCGCCAGCTGATCTCCTCTTACTTCGCCCACCTGGTCATCCATTGGGAATTTGATCTTTTGACAGAAAGTCAAGACGATCGCTCGACCGCTCGAAACACGTTCAACGCCAATCGGCCTAAAATCACATAATATGTTGGTGTAGAAAGCACCAAATGATGGAACCCAAGTTTTGATCATGGCAAAAGGTTCAAAGTTAGGCTGTCGTGTGATGTAACAAATGTGACTGAGTATGCAAGAAAGTCCTAGTTGATGCTAGACAGGCAGGAAATCCTAGCTGCATTAGGGAAAGAAGCTGTCTTTGCTCTCCACTGTTGGCGTGACTGATTTTAGCATCGGAGGGCCAACGTCGGGGACCCTTCCTTGGCCCAACACTGATGTTCTTGATTTTGTAAGGCGGAGCAGAGTCTTCATACGTTCAACCGCAGAGCCACATTCCTAGCCAGCCGTTTTCACCATTTTCGGACATAATAATATTTTTTTATATATGAACTAAGTACATATTGACCATTAGTGTGTTATCTAGGAGCTTTTATTAATGTAATTTATTGAAAGCAGACAAAATATAGAAAGAAAGAAGTTGGGTGTATAAAAAGAATTTACCTGAACACTGGGGTTGAATTAATCAGTTTATGACTGGGTTGAAACAGTTTTTAAATTTTCCATCCAATAATGTTGAGCTTAGGATGATAATCAGATAAGGTGTATGTGCAGAAAGTGTTATAATAGTAAATTTTTATTGTCTAGTAAAGTTCAAAGCATCTTTATAAATTTGGTTTTACTGTAAAGTACTATAATTGGATATGTCATGGTGAACCATTCATATTTGATGAGGATTATTATGGACACAACATACAAGCCTCTGGGGATCAGAGTTATTATAATCAATTAAATTCGTATCAGAGGATGATATTTGATATAACGGGCCTGAATTTGATTCCCGAACCACACAGTGGAAGTTCTAGTTGTCTTCCAATAGTTGAACAAATATTTACTACTTATGCATCATTGTTGAAAGAGGTACAAGTACCAGTTGTCGATAAAAAAATTCAAATAATGAAGCATATCTCAAATTTTAGGAAGTTTTGAGTGTTATAGATTAACCACTATGAGTTGGTTGTGACAACCACACTAAATTATCTCTCACCGCAAGATTGTTAAATGTCAAGACCGAGCATAATGTGTTGCAAGATTATTTTAATGATTTTGTTCAAGTTTTGGAGAGACATTGCTACGTGATCACATATTTGCAGAGATTGTTGTATGCTATATTAGAGAGATGATGCAGATGTTTATAAATTCTGTAAGGAAGCTAGGTACAAGAGCACCAGAATCAGTCAAAAGCGATATAAATCATGTAGTCAATTGTTTCATTTGCCTTTAACTCCTAGGTTGCAAAGGCTTTATACATTAAAGACCACTGTTGAACACATGACTTGACATGCAAATCATCGAACAAAAGATGGGCTAATGTGTCATCCATCAGATGTAGAGGTGTGGAAAAATTTTGATAGAACATATCTTGAATTTGTGAAGGATACTCGAAATATTAGGTTAGATCTCTGTACTAACAGATTTGCTCCATTTGGTAAATTAGGAACACACTATTCTAGTTATATTGACTCCGTATAATCTTCCACCTAGGATGTGAATGAAAACACCATATATGTTTTTAACATTGGTTGTGCCTATTCCACAATATCCAAAGAAGTTAATAAATATTTATATACAACCACTAATTGCAAAACTAAAATAAGTATGAGATAAATATTTTCCTACATACGATGTTCATACTAATCAGATGTTTATAATGAGGGCTTCTCTTCTTAGGGCATAAATGACTTTCTGGCTTATAACATGCTATCTAGTTGGAGTACTGTTGGAATCTTCGGATGCCCAATATGTATGGAGAGATCAAAATTGATTAGACTGAAAAATGGAAAGAAGCCAAGTTATTTTGATTGTTATAGACAATTTTTACCATCAAATCATAATTTCAGAAGAAATAAGGATGAATTCACTAGGAATAGAATTACAAGAACACTTCTGCCATTGAAATTGACATGTCAAGATATTTGGTACAGAGTGCTTCACTTTCCATCTTTTATTGAAGAGCCACATGGTACAACATATAAATATAGAAGTACACATAAATGAACAAAATGGAGTATATTTTGGGATTTATCATATTGCTATAGTAATTTGATTCATCATATAATCTCGAAGTAATGCATATTTAGAAAAAATTTTTTGATAATCTTACAAATACAATGATGGGTCACCAGAAAAACAAAAGACAATCTGAATGTAAGAAAAGATATGCGACTCATTTGTAAATGACCAACTCTTGATGTGGATGAAAGTAGTAGGGGACAAAAGCTAAAGGCAGTTTATACATTGAATAAAGAACAAAGACGTGTTATTTGTGAATGGTTGAAATCATTGAGATTTTCTGATGGGGTTGTCTCTAATCTTGGGAGATGTGTGTCAATATGAAGGAATGCAAATTGATTGGTTTGAAAAATCATGATTATCATATATTCACGGAAACACTAATTCCTATTGCTTTTAAGGAACTCTTACCAAATTTTGTATGGGGTGTCATTACGGAGTTAAGCATTTTCCTTCATGATATTTGCTCTACAGTTTTAAGACTTTCACTTATGGAGAAGTTATAAATAGACATTCCAATCATTTTGTGTAATTTAGAAAGGATCTTTCCACCAGCATTTTTTGATTCAATGGAACGTCTTTTGGTTCACTTGCCATATGATGACAAAGTTGGAGGACCTTTCCATTTTCGATGGATGTATCCATTTGAAAGGTATAATTTGCATCTTCTATACTTCGTTATTAATGCATAAAAATTGATAAGTTATTTATATATATTAATATCTAATACAAATTGTTATATTACAATCATATTCTTATATCATTTGAAGGAAAAAGTCAAAAATAAGGCATATATTGAAGACTGTATTGTTAATGTATACAATGTGGAAGAAGTAACAACTTTTGCATCCCATTATTTTGAGCCTCACATTCAGACCAAAAGATGGAGACCAGGAACAAATGATGAAGGTCCTATTGATTCCAATTTAAACTCATTCTTAATTTTTAATTATCTTGGTCGGCCAAGTGGACCATGTAAATAGAGATACTTAACTGATCAAGAATGGATAGCAGCCCATACATATATTTTACTTAATTATACAGAAGTGTCATCATATTTTGAGTTAGTATATATTTTATATTTTTTTTCTTATGTCATAAATTATTTGTATTATAATTCAATTTTTTATGATAGGATTTTCTAAAACTTATAATTTGAAATGTTGACACTAGAGTTTGATCGCTTCTGTAATCAAGAATTTTCACCATGGTTAAAATCATATATATATAAGTAGTTTTACCTAAATTTGGTTTACACATATCTTAACTTTTAAATGAATAACATATTCGTTTGAGTTTAGGTTTATGCAAATCAAACTCACGTTGAGCAAGAATAGCTAATCCATCTGTCATGGGATCCCAAATCAATGGTACACACTTGACCAGCATAATTTATAAATGGATATATTTTCATACTTAAGAATATGGAAGACTAGAATGAATAGTGGGGGTATGTGTTTAGTCATCCAATGATGGAGGTGCAAGCAATGATTTTTATGGTTTGCCGGATGAAATTATAGAGATAGAATACCCTGGCCCAGAATGTGAGTTATCTTATTTGAACCATTTGTTTTTACACAACAAGTGATTCAAGTTTTCTATGCTTTGTATCCTAATTTGAAATGTGATAAACTTGATTGGTGGACTGTTTGTAAAACGACAGTATGAAAAAAAAAATTGAGGAACATTGAGAAGACATTGCATATTAACAAGAGACAGTGGCAAATATATTTTAGATCGATGAATATATTATTCCAATATTAAGAGATCCAACAGAGTTGTGATAAATGTGGATGCTAGTGAATTTCATGAAAATAATGATGAGGAGGAGGAGGAGGAGGAGTTGGAGGAAAAGGATGGTTGATACGTCGAATAGGGTGGGGCCCTCGAAGCAGGGTTGAAATCAAGAAGCTGATCGATATGGTGGTCAAAGTCAAGGAAGGGTCATACTCGGGCTGAGTACTCCTGCCGATCAGACCTCTTGTCCGATTGGATCCCAACTCCTCCTGGCTCGATGGAATTCTGAGTCGAGTCCTAGTTAAATTCAAAGTCGAGCAGCATGGTCGAATAGTCTAGCCGATCAGACCTTTAGTCCAAGGATCCCAACTTCTCCCGGCTCGATGGAATCCTGAGCCGAGTCTTAGTCTAATTTAGAATTTAGTAGCATGGTCGAATAATCCAGCCGATCGGACCTCTTGTCTGATCAGATCGAGAGTCCACTCGGCTTTGCCAGACTCCTTAACCTTGGAGGACCCAAGGCCTCAAAAGACCCAAGTCCTCATGAGACCCGAGTCCTCCAAAAGGGCCAAGTCCTCAAAGAAGTCGAGTTCTCGAGATGATCATCACTCTTTAGTCTACCCAACTCTATTCGAGAGCAAGTTCCGGGTAGACGTTAAAGGGGACTCGGCTAGCCTACTAGTAGAACATACCAAGGATCCATCAGCTCAATGGCCTAATATTCCTTTTTGTCATCTTGTGCAACCGTTGTTAAAGAATCAAGGGGGTATGCTCCGCGCAAGTCATATGACGGAAGCTTCCACCCTACAAAACACAAAAATGGTAAGACTATTTCAAGAAAGTTGTCAAAATGTCAGAATAGTCGGTTCTATTTTGGAAATGCATTAATATTCGTGTAGAGAGAAAAAGTAACTCTATATAAGGGGTCTTCATCAACAAGCGCACGTACGTTACGCTATGCGACACTACGCTTCGCCCTTATAGTTCACTGTTCTTCGTTTTTCTTCCTCCGTTACCTTACCTAACTTGAGCGTCGGAGTGTCTGCACTAGGGGCCCCTCCCCAGCCGGTGACTAACTCTTACTTCCTCCAGTTCTTATTTTTGCCACTTAGGTTCATCCACGTCATCAAGCTCACTGTCCTCTCGCAATCAACATCGCATCCACATGGCTAGCGCACCATTTTCCTCGCTTTCATACAGGATCAATGATGATGACGACTACGATGAGGATGAGGATAATAATAAGGACTTTGATTTTTGACATGTAGGGTAAGTTTTTTTATGTTTAAATTTAGATTTAATATGCAAATTTATAAAATTTGTAGCTCAATTAGTTCTCTATGTACTGTCTCATTGTTAAATTTATATATTTTATCCGTGTATGCTGTGTATTTGTTTATATAGAATATTAGAGGTGACATTATCGTCGCAAATTCTCGCACTCTCAGATCTTTATTATGCATATTGTAAGTTTTTTTTCATATTCTTCATTAAACATCAAGTTTTTATTTGCTTTATTCTAATTTTGATTTTTGGTTGGTAGTTTCGACGGGGTAGCCATAGATGTCAGCATTCTAGCACTTGCTAGACTAATTCACCACCTACTAGCACGGTACCTATGCCGTTGCTGCCCCCCCCCCCAGGTAGGACCTTCATATGGCAGTCGCTGGTATGACCTTCCCATTCACCTTCCCCACTCCGTCATCGACAAGACCTTCGCATTCACCTTCGCCACCAGTGGCCCGTATTCGCCAGACATTCATTTGCTAAAATTATTGACACTCAACAACATATAGTCCGTTTTGGAGACTCGCAAGAATTAAAAACTTTATAATTTTTCAACTATCTTAATTATTTAACGTTGTTTATTTGTAACTTTATGATAAGTTTGAAAATTCTATAAGTATTATTCGTGAGATTAATCAAATCGTGAATAACCATTAGAGAGGAGACTCATTATAATACTCAAGCACTCCAAGACCCAAAAAAGAACTCTGGTGGTGTTAGTTTAAGATATAACTAGTTAATTTTATATATGAAACAATTAAGTGAATATATAATCAATTGTTTTTTTCCACTTCAGTAGCCATTCACTTGGGACCCTTATCAAGAGATGGAAATTAAAAGAATTTTCAAAGAAAATATGGTAATCACATTCGGCATATATTGAATCATGCCAAGAACTCTGAGAAAAAGCCAATGTTCATCACGTCGGATAATTTGAGTAAGATCTTCAATATTTGGCAAATCGATGAGAGCGCAAAAAGGAGTCACCAGAATAAAATAAATCATGCTTATAATTCTGAAGACTCATCTGTAATATATGTGGGAACATCTATAAATATCAAGGAAAATCCATGCATATTGGTAATATTTTAACTTTACAACTCGTTTTTAATCTATTTTAGATTATTTCATTATTTCTAATCGTATTATTTTTAGTCCAAGGATTTGAGAAAGTATCCGGAATTTATAACCACTTGTGTTCGTACTTTTCGAAAAAAAGATAAGACTTGGAGCGGAGATAGAGCTAGAATAATTATGGTTTGAGTTAATCTTTAATCTTAATTTATAAATTATATTTTATTAGTTATCTACCTGTTCTAATTACGATTTTATTTTTTCATAGGAGAGATATGATCAGTTATTGCTATCACAGAGAAGTTCAAGTGATGACAATGATAATGAGGGATCTGAACCGTGTGTTAGTAATAATTTGGATTTATAACTGGAGGCGACTGGAGGAGTTAAAGGGGGAAGGATATTAGGTATGAATTTTATGAGTAAAAATGTTGTTCGTAGATCTTTTTCTTCTTCTACTCCACCAATAGTAATGACATAGATTCATAACTTAACTAAAGAGATCAGTAATTTGAAGGACATAATATATCAAAGGGATCATCAAATTGTAGATATACATCAACAAATGGCACAAAGGGATGAGGAAATGCTAAAAATGCGCAGAAAACAACAATTTATTATTCAACACTTTCAGCAATTTAGTTCCGATCAAAGTCAGATTCCTCCTGATGCTGGTGATGATGTCGATGACGATGATGCATGAATATTTGCAATTAGTATTTTTAAAAATTTTATTTTATTGAGTTTGTAAATCCTTCATTTTTATATTTTTAATTGGTATTATTATTTTTCTTTCGAACAAGGTTGGTGAGGCCAAGAATAATGATGGTTGGAAATCCACGTAAAAATAAGTAAGTCTTTATATTTATTTTTGTGTTAGTCTATAGGATTTTCTTTTTGTTAAAAATGATATTTCTTGTTTGTTTATGTTTTGATGCAGGTAGAAGAAGAAGACTGGAATGAGGTAGGATTTATCTTATATTCTATCTTTCCCAAATTTTGAGACATTGGTATGAGATTGTAATTTGGATATCATAACTTAGAAACATGTTTATTGTAACTTGGTTGCAACTTTGTTGTATTTATTTTTGTTATTAGTTCACTAAATTGGGCAATAAATAGTGACGGGATTAGCGACGGAATGTTAATTTTTGTTGTTAATTACCAACAGAAAGTGAATTTCCATTGCTAATTAGCGACAGAAAGTTGAATTATGTCTCTAAGGCCTTCACATTTAGCCGTCGTTGCCGGTAAACCCCATTTTTGGCGTTGGATTAGTGACGGACAGACTTCAACGCTATTAGTGATTGATTATTTTAAAATTTGTCGCTAATAGAGATAGATTAATGTATTTTCTGTCTCTATTAGCGATGGATTAGGTTATTTTCCGTCGCTAGTAGCGACGGATTAATTTAGTTTCCGTCACTGACAGCGACAACTTAATTAATCTGTCCCTAGCCCTTTGCATTTAACCTGCGAGAAATACAAAACCTTTAATATCTGCATTTTATGACGGATTATATTTATCCATCGCTATTAGCGACGAATTGTTTAATTATTTGTCGCTAATAGCGACTGATTTATTTGTTTTCGGTCTCTAATAGTGATGGATTATTTTATATTCCATCACTATTAGTGATAGATTAATTGATTTATGTCACTAGTCCTTAGTATTTTAGCCGACGAAAAATATCATTTTTTGACGGATTAATTTATTTTCCATTGCTAAATTTGGGATATCAGGTTTCCCATGTGATCTCTTCTCTACGCGCGATCGATGATTTTTCCCTACTTCGGCAAATCGAGTTCTCCAGCGATCTCTCCTCCCTCGTTCGGCTTCTCCACTTCCCTCCAGTTTCTCCTCCTCCGACGTTCAGGTACTCCTCTACTCCTCTTCTTCTCCTCCTCCGGCATTGCTCAACCAGAGCATGCAGCAGCTAGCACTGCACGGTCAATGCAGGCCACAATCGGCACTGCCTGGCTAGTGCAGGCCACGATTGGCACTATTCGGCCAATGTCGGGTGTGGACTACACTGGACAAGTAGTGCCGATCATGGCCTGCACTACTCGGTCAGTGCTAGCAGTGGTCGACACTTCTCGGTCGTGACTTGCACTGCTTAGTTGCGACCGACACTGCTGAACCTCAACCGGTATTGCTTGGTCGTGACCGACACTGTTAGGTTGTGACCAGTATTGCTCATCCATGACCGACAGAGTAGGGCTGCGACAGGCATTGATCATGCAACGTCGGCCCAGGATGATATCATATTTACATAGTTTGATAACCTGATAAATAACTTGCATAGTTTCATGAGACCTAAATGATTTAAATATAATCATGCTTAGTTTGACATGATTAATGCTGTTGGAAATTGTATTCCCATTAGGATATAGTGTATATGAATAAGGCTTGGATGTACAGCATGTTAGAGAATCGATTTATCAATCAAGAATTTTTTTGCTCGAGTTGAAGAGTTTGTGAACTTTCTTAAGTCTCATTCAGAATGTTTGAATGGTATAGAGTTAAAGTATCCATGTAATTAGTGCAAATGTAGAAATATAGCTTTTCATCCTGTAATTAGTGCAAATGTAGAAATACAACTTTTCGTGATGAGGATACAGTGAAACTCATATATGTAAGTATGAATTTGTTCTAAATTATTACAACTATATTGTCATAGAAAGTTGTATATATTTGATCAAATTGGGCATTCCGTTGCATCATCATCCTACTTGATTGCTCTAGAGGAATCATCAAGGCATGTGAATGCAATGCAATCAATACTTTACAGCGTAATGAATGCATATGATCAATCAAATATAGAGGAAACACCTACGCCTGAAGTTCAGAAATGTATGATATGTTGATGGACAGTGAAAGAGAATTATGGGAAGACATTCCTTTCGGCCATTCTCAATTATCAGCTACTACAATATTACTTAACATAAAGGCAGAACATCATTTTTCTGAACGATGTTACAATGAAATATGCCAAATGATGTTAGAGTTGTTCCCTGCTGATAACTGCATGACTGATATCTTCTGCAATACAAAACAAATTGATTAGAGATTTAGGTTTGCCAATAGAGAAGGTTCATTGTTGTATCAATAATTGCATGATCTTTTGGAATATTGAATATAGCAAACTAATGGAATGCAGAATGTGTAATCACCCTCGTTATAAGTAGAGTAGTCTCATGCCTGGGAAGAAGAAGAAAAATATTCCCATGAAAGTCATGTATTGCTTTCTGTTAACTGCTAGGTTCCAATACTTGTATGCATCTGCCGCAACAGCAAGCCACATGAGATGACATGAAAACCATATACACAACTGAGATATAATGTGTCATTCTTGTGACTCATCTGTGTGGAAACATCTTGATACAATATTTTCTCCTTTGCAATGGAACCGTATAATGTGAGACTTGGACATTCCGTAGATGGATTTCAACCATTTGGAAGTTATGTGTTGGAGTAGCAGGGTCGACAAGAGGGGAGTGAATTTCCTATAAAATAAGAACTAACCCCTTCTCGGCCTTTGGACTTGATTAGTAGCACAATAATAATAATAAAACTGAACTAAACAACTTAAAAGAAAAAAACGTAAGAAGACCATAATTAACTTGATTATAACCTAGATGATTATTAATCTAAGGCAGTGAAAACCATTAGTAGATCTCATTCGTAGCAAGTGGAGAAGCCTCTTATATACGTTGACAGCTCAAGAAATAGACAAGAAAATAGTATAAGAGTTGTAGTTATAGTTGTTATTTCTTTCCTAAATCCTTGGGTTTTTTTACAGCTCTTGAAAAATCTTATCCGAGGGTGGAAGGTGCCTTCAAGAGGGTTCAAGGCGCCTTCAATCGTTAAGTTTTATCCGTGTGAAGATAAAATTTTATCTTCACTAATGGATATCGGAAGGCGCCTTCAAAGGTTGGAATGCGCCTTCGTATTGTTCATGGAAGGCGCCTTCCAAGTGGAAGATAAACTCCTTAGTAGCTGATCTCTTCACTTGGGTGATTCTCCGGCTAATTGGAGTTGAGTTCACCTGAACCCAATTCTGATCTTTTCCTCGAGCAGGCTTCCTCCCCGGCTTCTCGCCCCTCTAACATCGTGCATGTTCTTCTCATCCACCAATGTACTCTTCGGCAGCATCTCGTCCCTTGGATGCACAAAGCCTGTCGGCTCCTTTTCTGTGCCACCCTTCTCACTATCTACGTCTTCCACTCGACTTCTTGTGTTCCTAAGCTCCTGCACACTTAGACAAAGACAAAATACAACAAGACCTAACTGAACTTGGTTGACCACATCAAAACTACCCGGGATACTTACAATCCCCTCCTTTTTAATGTACATCAACCCAAGTTCAAGTTAGGTTTAAAAATACAATAACATAATTAAAGTAGATAACAAATTTCTTGTAAATAAAAAAATCCCCTTAACTTGTATCTATTCTCCCCATTTGATCACATCAAAAATAATTTTAAAAAAATTTCTAGGGGTGCATTACAAATATTACTAGTAGGCTAATATTTTTCAGAAATAATAAATCAAACGTTATTAAGAGTATGTTTTATCGAAAATGTTTATAGGGATAGAGCATATTATGTTTTATCACATAAGAATAACATTTTAAAAATTTAAGTCTGCGAAATAAATTTAAATTTCAAAGTGAAAAAAATAACTCAACAGTAAATAAAAAATTAAAAAATTTATTTGTAGATTAAATCATCAAATATTATAGAAAAACTTTCAACTCAGAATACAAACATAAAAAAAAAATATTTTTTTGGTTGAGATAATTTCTATCATAATAAGAAAAATTAGAGTTTAATCTAAAAAAAAGATTTTAGAACCCAATATAGGTTTCTGCCTACTGGATTTAGTAAAAATTTGGGAGGTATATATTTTTTAAGAATTTTTCTAATTTATCCCTAGTGATTTTTAATGTACTAGTTGATTCTACCATAATTTTAAAATTTTGGTTTTTTAAAATTGTTTGAATATGCATGGTCATTTTTCAACTTTTTGATTTTTATTTTCATTTTTTTATTTTTCTAATTTTAAATTATTATACATTTCTAAGAGACATGAATTGGTTGAAGTCATTTTTATCTTAGTATTTTCTTTTTCTAGTTGTAGTATATTCTTTGAAAGCATTTTAATAAAATTGAAAGACTGCTTGGGAGATAGTGTGCGTACCTCACTTATCTCGTGTTATGATGCTCCGCCTTCATCAGAGCTTTCTTCTGAAGATCCTCCCCTTTTATCGATGCTCATCTCTGAGCTGCTTTCATCTTCTACCTGGTGATCTACCATTAGAGCTTGTCCGGTGTAACCTTCAAACTTGAAATTGGAGGACGACAATTCATCCCATGTAACCTTCAGATTCTTATGCTTTAATCTTGTTGGTCTTTTTCCATTGTCTTTCTCCTTCTTCTTCAGTTCTGGGCAGTCGTCCTTGATGTGCCCTTCTCCTTGGCAGTTGTAGCACCGAACCTTCCTTTTGCTTTGAAAGTGCTTTTTCACCTGCGACTTGTTAAATTTATTAGATTTAATAAATTTACTAAATTTTCTTACCATTAGGACCGCTTCGTCTTCATCAATTGACACTTTGGAGTTTAGATCGTCCGTTATTGCCTTCAAGGTGATGTTCTGTCTAGACTCCTTTGATTCTGCACATCTATATTTGTGAAGTTCCAAAGTGGAAAATAAACTTTCTAATGTGCTTACCTCTAGATCTTTAAAAATATTATAGGAGTCGACAATTGAGGACCATTCGGGTGTCCTTGGAAAAGTATTTAATGTGTACCTTAAGAAATCTCGGTTTGTTACCTTTTCTCCAAGATTTGTGAGTCCGGTGATCAACTCCTTCAATTTAGAGTGTAGTTACGCTACTGATTCTCTTTCTTTCAGCCGAAAGTTGATCAGTTGGCTCCAGACAAGATCATGTTTTAAGAGCTTAGCTTCGGACGTACCTTTGTATTGCTCCAGAAAATTCTCCCAAAGTTCCTTTGTTGATTCGTAGGCGCCAATTCTGCTGACTTCTTGTGGAGGCAGCACTCTCAGCAGATAGAATTTAGCTCGTCCATTTGCTACGAAGTCCGCTTGCTCCTTCTTGGTTCACTTATTCTACTTTTTCTACCCCTTGTTGGTCGTTAGGGGCTACAAAATCATATTTAATTATCAAAAAAATTTCAAAATCAGTTTTAAAAAAATACTTCCATGTGTTTCTTCCATAACACAAATTCTCTCTCAAACTTTGACGAGTAGATGCTCGGTCCGGAATCATCTCGGTTTTCAGTCGGAGGTTAGTCCTTCTAAAGCGTTCTGACTCTGATACTACTTGTTGGAGCAGCAAGGCCGGCAAGAGAGGGGTGAGTTACATATAAAATAAAAACTAACCACTTCTCATCCTTTGTACTTGATTAGTAGCATAATCTTACTATTTTATTAAAAACCTCCCCCCTTTACTAACTAACTTTGGCGAAGTCTAAAATGAATTACGTTAATATCCTTTTTTCTATTCGCACTAAAAATAATTCCAAGATTTATTAATAATTCCACGAGCGAAACAATCAGTGATCTAGATTTCGAGACTCAGCTACGGCATGTTATTATGAATTTTTCTCATCATTAATTTTCTCTATTTTCTCTGATTATTTTATATAAAAAAATATAGTTCTCTTTAGTCCCACATCTTAGAATTGACAACACTATGATTAAAGAAACTTCTATAAATATTTTAGACCAACAATATTAAAAAAATATACTTTTCTTAGTTTTTTATTAAGATAAGTATAATATTAAATTAAATTAATTTTTTTCATAGGGAAATCGTAAGGGTGACATTCGAAAATTCAAACAATTCGGATTTTCAAAGACCCAAATAATTCATATTTTCAAAAGTCAAGTATTCTACCCTAATAACTCCTACTAATGACTCTACTTTAGTATTTTAATGCTAAAATACTTTAATTAATATAATTTCATTATAGAGGGTCAATGTAATTTCAATATATTATATTACAACTAAACAACTTAAAAGAAAAAATAATAATAAAACTGAACTAAACAACTTAAAAGAAAAAATGTAAGAAGGCCAGAATTAACTTGGTTACAACTTAGATGGTTGTTAATCCAAGGCAGTGAAAAACACTAGTAGATCTCCTTCGTTGCTGGCAGAGAAGCCTCTTACAGACGTTGATAGCTCAAGAAATAGACTAGAAAAGAGTACAAGAGTTGTAGTTACAGTTGTTATTTTTTTCCTAGTTTCAGGAGCTTTTTTATAGCTCCTAAAAAAATCTTATCTGAGGGTGGAAGGCGCCTTCAAGAGGGTTCAAGGCGTCTTCAATCGGTTAAGTTTTAGCCATACGAAGATAAAACTTTTTCTTCACTAACGGCTATCAGAAAGCACTTTCAAAGGCTGGAAGGCACCTTCATATTGTTCATCGAAGGTGCCTTCCAGCCATGGAAGGCGCCTTCCAAGTGGCAGATCAGCTCCTTAGTAATTGACCTCTTCAATTGGGTGATTCTCCGGCTAACTGGAGTTGAGCTCACCCGAACCCAACTTCGAATTTCTCCTTGAGCAAACTTTCTCCCCGGTTTCTCGACCCTTGAATGTCACACAAGTCCTTCTCATCCACCAATATACTCTTCCACAGCTTCTCATCCCTCGGATGCACCGAGCTCGTCGGCTCCTTTCCCGTGTCACCCTTCTCGCTAACTACGTCTTCCGCTCGACTTCTTGTGTTCCTAAGCTCCTGCACACATAAACACAAGGATCAAACATAACAGGACCTAATTGAACTTAGTTGACCACATCAAAACTACTCCGGATACTTACATTATGGACAATAATATTCATCTTGGTCAATTATATTAACACTATATAACTTACCTCCATGAATGTGCATGAAAGATGAATTTATATTTTTTACTGTGCTTATTCCGAGTCCTCAGAATCCAAAAAGGTAAATAGATATTTTTTTTACAACCTTTGATTGTTGAGCTGAACCATTTATAGAATGTAGGGTCTGAGACTTATGGCATTACAAGTAAATCAAATTTTACAATGCGTGTTACTTTGTTATGGACGATTAGTGATTATTCAACATACTCAATGTTGTCAAGATGAGCACTGCTGACAAGTTAGCATGTCTACATTGCATAAGTGAATTTGATGTATTTTCATTCTCTTGCAGTGGAAAGATATCCTGGTTTGATTATCATCAAAAAATTTTACAAGTTGATCACCCATTCAGAAGAAATAAGAAAATTTTTAAAAGGAATTAAATTGTTAGGAAACTTCCTCCAGTATTAAAGTTAGGTGAAGAAGTTCTTAATGAAATTAACAGTTATGAATTTCTACTAGTATATCAGGATGGTTCTGATGATATAAATAAGTACATTGTTAGAGTGAACAAGTATGGTTGGAGGAAAAGAATCATATTTTGGGAGCTTCCATATTGAAAATATTACTTATTCGGCATCATTTAGATTTGATGCATGTTGAGAAAAATTTCTTAAATAACATCTTCAATATTATGATGAATGTTCATGGGAAAACTAAAGATACAACAAAATCACATGAGGAATTTAGACAATTAGTAAACAGACCCGAGTTGCATCAGAACGAAACTGGTAAATATCCAAAAGCATGCTATACATTAGACAAAGAAGGTAAGCAAGCATTATGTACTTGGTTGAAAGCAATCAAATTTCCTGATGGATATGCCTCGAATATGTCTCGTTGAGTTGATACAAACAGATTAAAAATGTTTAGAATGAAAAGTCACGATTGTCACATGTTCTTGCAAAGACTAATTCCAATAGCTTACTATGAACTACTTCATAATAATGTTTGGCAAACACTTACAGAATTAAATCTCTTTTTCAGAGATTTGACTTCAAGGGTTATTATGACATTAGATATGCTTCAACTTTAGATAGACATTCCTATGATACTCTGTAAGCTTGAACAAATATTTCTACCTAGTTTTTTTTATTCAATGGAATATCTAGCTATTCATTTATCTTATGAGGCACAACTAGTTGATCATGTGCAATATATATGGATGTACCCATTTGAAAAATTTCTAAGAAAATTAAAGAATAATATTCGTAACAAAATAAGAGTTGAGATATCAATATGTAATATATATTTGGTTGAAGAAGTTACTTTCTTCTGCTTTTATTATTTGACTGATAATGTAAAAGCAAGTATTGTAAGTATCTTTGAAATTCTGATGATACTTGATGTGAGTAGGTTATATATGTTTTTGGCATACTTTAACGCATATCTACTTATATTTCATGAGCATAATTTCCTTTGATTGTTAACTTAATTGATATCGATGAGCAATGAAATACTTGCGAGTTTTCAAGGTTTATGTTATTTGTGTCTCTGAGTTTGTTGAATCTGAATGCTAAAAAAATATATAAAATCTATAATTGTGTAGACAGAAAAAAAAAGATACAATTTTGTTCTTTGAAAAACATTTGATACTTGCTTCATACACGGATGCCACCAAGAGTCTTCCATGTGACCTCATCGATGCCTCCTATAGAAGCAAGAGAGTATGATCCAAGCAAACCGAGCCACTAAATCAACAGAGAGGTCCAGCAGAGAAGGGGAGGAACGAAGTGCTGAGCGAGGCGGAGAGAAGGTGAGACATGAGAACTGAAGAACAATGGAAAGTTAGTCCCACATCGCTAAATTTGGACACAAGTCCAAAAATCCACACATAAGATATAATATACATGAATTAGGGTATGTAAACAGTCACTGTAAGAAAACACCCTACCATGGATGAACCCGTGGGCAGTCAGGGTATGTAAATAGTCACTGTCTGTAGGAGAAATCCACACATAAGATATAATATATATGAATTAGGGTATGTAAACAGTTACTGTAAGAAAACACCCTACCATGGATGAACCCGTGGGCAGTCAGGGTATGTAAACAGTCACTGTCTGTAGGAGAACATCCTACCATGGATGCTCTGTGGGCAGACAGGATAAATAAATAGCCATTGTCTATACCAGAACGCTATACCACGGATGGTACCGTGGACAGGGAGGATATCTAAGTGTATAAATCAAAAATGATAAGTAAGTAGTAACAACCACATTCAAGAGTGAATTCTGCTAGCTACACTGTGATATGATCTCACTAGCATATATCAAGATACTCGATATCTTATACTACGGTGTGGTCCTACTAACACTCAGGCATGGATAAATGTCAAGCGGGTATATTAACTCAATATTCTACATCTATGCTACGGAATAGCATCGCTAGCATAATAGTCAAAGCATAAATGGTCACAAATACCATGGACAATAAGACTGCATGAATCACAAAATAGACTAAAATATAAGATCAAACAATGATAGGTCCAACTCAAGAAGTAACATAGGGTGGATATCAAGGTAAAATACTACACAATGAATACAAATAACAAGATCATACACTAAGGTCAATGAACTATGTAAACAAGGGAAGAAAGTACCCGTCTTAAATGTAGATCGTCGTGAACTATCTCCATGTCAGGATGTGTACCTAACTAGTATCCTGCAATACATAATACATAGTATAGCTAAGTTCTAGCATAAACCAAATAGCTAAACTTAATCTTGATCTGATTAGGAACTCATATTTTAATTCTATTTAATGATGCAACACATCCTTCACAACTAATCTCCTTATGAATTAATCCAATTCAATTAGTTAACCGTTCTGGTTAACATGCTTTAATTATCCAACAAGCCATGAAAATAACAATCTAACTAATCCATTATCTCTTATCATCATACTTAATTATCCTACCAACAAGAATTAATTCATCTTCATTTACCCTCAAATTCTAATTAACATCATCAACTTCGGCATTAACAGAGCATTAATTACCTCAAAACAATCCACTAGATTGTTTCCTTCCCACATCCATGACCAAATCTTGCATCTTGATTAATCAGAAAATGGTTAATTAAAGTCCAATTAAAAATGGTTTAGTCATTAACAGCAATCGGATTTAGTTAGGGTTTACCCTAATTAGGCGTTTCTTCTTCGGCAACAGCTCACTGTGGATGCCGGTGGTCAGCTGGAGGTGGCAGCAACCACTAGGTTGGATTGTGGCAGCTGCTGCTAGGATCACATCGCGAAGAGAGTGACGATGACTTACGAGATGGCCTCTTACTCATGGTTGGAATGGGAGTAGATGACTCACGGGATCAACGGCGTTGGCGACGATGACGACACTCAAGGATGGTGGCGCTCGAGGAAGGCAGTGGATCGAGAGCTAGGCAGGGCTCAGTGGGGCTTGCGGCGGCGTCGGCAGAGAAGCATGAGTGGAGGGGGAGACCCATAGAGGGAACAAGCATGCCTGACGCCGACAGTGGAGTTGCCGACAGCCGACGCAGTGACGAATTCAACGACGTACGAGAAGGGGAAAGGCGGCAGCTAGAATCAGGATCGGGCAGAGGGAGAGAAGTGAACTTTCAACTTTAGGTTAATTGAACTAATCAACTCTCACTTAATTGATATTACTTTCTCTAAGCCTAATAAATTTATCCCTTAAATTTGTCATACGAACTCCATTTAAATCCTTAAAAATTTTTAAAAATTTGTAATAAATTCGATAAGGCTATTTCTCAAATAACACTTATTATTTAATTGTCGCATATTACAATGCAACTATACACTTCATACTTTTTTCAGCCTTTTAGCTAAAATCAAATGTAGTATTTGTTTTTATCTGTTTAATATTTGATATGTGGGTCATCAGCTCACTATGATATTAAATTAATTTTTTTATGAGGAAAGGGCTCATCACAGTCACTTGCTATTGGAATCCTCGTGTGTTGGTCATCCTTGTGTTGTACTATTGTATGGGCTTGGCGCACCCGACCGAATATTTAGATCAAAAGTATCTTTACCAAAATATTATTAAATGGTGAGTTAGTTTGGAAATGAAATTTATTTTTTTATTTAATTTAATATTGATAATATTGTTAAATTATATTACAAATGGTTTTTTTTATTGTATAGATTGATGTAATATTGTTAGATTATTAAGTGTTAAAGGTGTCGTTGTTAATATGCCTAAGGTCTATTATTTATCTCAATCACTCCTTTCATGTGTTGTTGTTGTTGTGTAGGGCCATCTTGGAGGGGCTGTCAAGGTTACGGTTTCACTTCCTCAAATTTCGTATTAATCTACTGTTTATCCACCGGAGGTGGTTAAAAATAAAATTTGCAAAGAGTAAGGTAGAAAAATCATATAAAAACAAAGGTCATAGCAACTAATACAACTCATTTCATTCCTTGTTCATCGTGTTAGTATGCACCAACATGCACAATGAAATGAAATGACAATATTATTCTTGTTACTTGGTAGCACGGACCACAATGAAATGAAATCATAATACTATTCTTGCTGCTAAGTATACCGATAGAAGAGAGCTTGTTATAATCTACCTTACAGCACATCTGAGAACTCGGAAATTTTCAATCGGACTTGTGAAGATTGTGCAAAATGTACAATGATGCTGATGACAAGAATATACATATCGAGTAGCATAGAAGATCCATCCCAGTAGCTATCGTCACCATTTTGCTTCTTTCAAACATCTTCACCAGGAGAATCATGACAATGACATGCCCGACCTTTGTTTTTAACTCGTCAAGTGAGCTAATCTGCATCCACTTTGGCCTCTCCTGTATGGAACAAAAAACTCATCACTTTTTTTTTTTTTGTAGAAAAGGATTTGTTAGCAATTCCAACGTTGTTGTTGCACGTAGGCCAATTGGAACACAACTCAGGAAAGTAAAATTGTTTCTTGTTCGTAGGAGGATGTGGAGTAATACAATTTGCTAGATTGGAAAAAGATGCTGGAACCTCATTATTGATTCAGTTAAGAGACACAATTACCAGTAATTCCAGGAAGAAAGAAAAATTGTTTTGAAGCAGAAACTTAGTGCTAAGTTGGAGCATTTGAAAAAGATTAATTCCAGAGCTTACTAGTTTTTTTTTTTTTTAATCTCTTGAAGATTATTAGTACCTTTAAGGCAAACATCCCAAACAGAGAAGATCCCTTTAAAGCACGATCAACATCAGAAGGTGTCTCAGGGGTTACATTGCTGATGAACAGTCCATATAAACCCATACCAAAAATCAGCATCACTGTTCCAGCAAGATAAACGTCTGCAGATATAATAAATTATCACTACAACTTTCGGGGAGGAAATAACACTTCAAGCAAGCTCCAAATACATGTCAAAAGAAGTCCAAACTAATCTTTCTGTAAATTGCAAATTCGTAGCATGTTTAAACTTAAATGAATTAGCAAGTCCCATGTTCACTTGTATTATCAGTTGAGGGGCAGTTAGGAACATCATACTCTTTTGGATTACACTTTTAAATCACAAATCAAGTTACCAAATCTATCAGAGTAAGGGTTGGCTTTCAACCAAGCCCACTCACACTCTATTTTGGAGCATTTTCTGTTTTGTAAACATGTAAGACATCAATCAATTTATATGCACCGGCTTGAGAGGGAGAATCAAATGTACAAGTTTTTTAACTCGTATGGACTATTATGCCATTAGGGTAATACCAAATATAGTATGCAATATGTAGGACAAGAGCACCTGACAAGTTTCAATCTCTCAACCCAAGACAAGACAAACTTGGTGAGGATGAGGAACCAAAACCACATTTGATATTTTACTTCATTTCCTAACACTATGTTTGTGATCCTATGCATCTTACACAATATAGAGATGTTCACAAGTTTGTGGATCATAAAATTTTACTCATTCAAATTAATATCGCTTTGATAGCAAGATTTTACAGAAATTTGACCGATGCCTTCACTATTGTATATTTGACATCAGTAATATCGTTGAAGCATACTAGAACACACAATCCAGAATATTCTATTGTATCAATCAGATTCATTCATACTTCGTTCTAATACAGTTTGAAGTATACTACATGTTCTGGACCATAATACCACTTCTGTATCACAATAAGAAAGCAATATACGAATATTGTTGAAAGCCTTGCAGAAGGTCCTTATCTCCTTAATAATTAATATGGTAGTATGATATGCAACAATCATCAAAGCTATAATTAATCAGAAATACACTTACCAATAGCCTCAACTAACCGGAGTACCATTTGTCCAGTATGAACGCCTTTAACACAGCTTGTCCAGTAAATCTTATATGCATCAACTATGTATACACAGCCCTAATAAAGTGAAAATTTTAGGGAACAAAAAAAACATTCAAGGTACTTGAAACTTCAAAGGGAAAAATTATGCTTACAGGAGAATCAATGACATAAAAGAATATGCATAAAATGCAAAAATAATATAAGCCTGAATTTGTATCAAGTACCATCGGTATTGAAGCTCGATGTTGTCTGATCTAGCTCCATATTTCATTCAGCTTTTATTATAACAAATTTGAATTCATCAGAAAGGTATTTTCCTTTGCACATCAACTTCAATTATATATGCGCATAGATTGACAAGAATGCACCAAATCACATGCACATTCTCCATTGACTTTGAAAATTAAAGTTCCATTAGTTTTGTACAAGAGACGAGTGTTAACATATTGCAACATTTTGGCGGACACATTCATGTTGTATGAATGCAACTAGTAATTTATCCTTGCATAGAGATGAATTGATGAATGGAGTGATAAGATCCATATAACCAACTCTTGGGACAAACTTGAGTCGATGTGATGATTCATGTCAGCTAGTAAATATACTGTCCATTAGAAAATTGGAAAACTAAATGGTTCTTGTCGATTCAACTTTTGCTACAGAAATTAAATCAAAGATTAATGCTATGAAAAATCTCACCAGATAAACTTTTAGATCTTTGCATATTGACAATAATAAAGAACAAATGATACACCACAAAAATAACATATTTACCAGTAACAGGAAAACTAGTCATGTAATGGCCATTGTTTCCCAAATTCAGAGCTATGAATGTGCTGTTATTAAATACATAATAGCAATAGTCTGTTTTGTTAGAAAAAAAGGGCATACTTATGTTTTTACAAAAAGATTATATTTAACTTGGAATAACTTACATTTAGAAAACATAATATAGATCCAGCAAGTGAGCCACCAACAGCCAGCAGGGCTAGGAAGCGAAAATCAAAAATCACCTGCATTTTAGTTCAGAAATATATTTCATTATTTTGTTAAGCTAGCAGTAGTTAAAGAAATGCACTTACTTTGGTTAACCAAAATTCAAGATTATACTATCAGTAAAATAGAAGTAAAGAACATTGACACTATACAAAAGCATATCAGAGCCCAAAAAAACTTCCTCTTGCCGTGATTTTCATTGAAAACATATAACAACTTGAGCTGACAAGTTGTTGTCACACACACACAAATTCTCGTAGCCAGAAATTTCCATATACAAAGGTCAAAAAAAAAAAAATCACTAAAAAATCCGGAAAAGTTTTGTTATTTGACATCTCCTAGTTAGAAATCCCCATCAACTAAATCATCTACAAATGTAAATTTTAGTTTCACAGTAAAAAGATTTTTGAACTATTATGCACCAACCAGTGGTTCATGAAAAGGGAATAGTGGTAAGAATGGAGATCATGGGCCAAACAACGAATTCCCCAAACCACAAGGATGAATAAAGGAGGAATAGAAGCAGAGTTGCTCACCCTCTCGACGGTGGACTCCGTGGTAGGCGCGGGGCTGAGGAGAGCATTGCCGCTGGGATCGACTGTGAGCTTGTGACCGAACCTGGAATCGGGGTCGACCTCGGCACCCAAATAGGTCCCGTCTCGAGCGGCAGTGGAACGGGGAGCGTTGGGGATGCCTTCTCCATGGGAGCGCGAGTGAGGAGAAGAGGAGGCGGAGGAGGATAAGCTGCAAAGGCGACGGATCGGGGAGCTTCTGCGGGCGGGGCGGAGAACCGAGGAGAGGGGCGTCGACGGCGAACGGATGGAGATGGAGAGGAAGGTGGCTGCCATGGCGAGCGATCTATGGAATCGATCGATCGATCGATGGAGAGGCGGGAACGTGGGTGGGATCCGAGGATCCGTTAGAGATCGGTGTTGCAGAGCCGATAACAATTTCTTTAGAAATAAAATTATATAAGAAGATTATTAGCTGTTGGCTGGTGTGGTGGTCAGTCACTCTCTCAACTATTTTTTGTTTTTATTAAAATATAAAATTACATAAAATCTTTCCTAACAAAATATTTAATTAATAATTATTTAAATAATCGACCTGATCCCACCATCGCTGTCGCGCAAGAGATCTCACTATCTGTCATATTTTGGAGTCTCTCATTTTTATATTTTGGAATTATTTATTTTAAACTAAAATATCAAATATCTTTGGCGTCAATTCGGACATGGAGACGCGCATTAAAGTAATGCTAAGGCTGGATCATAAACGAAGTTGTATTCTTACAACGTCAAAGAATATCGCTTGAAAAATCAACTCTTTCTCTGAATCCAACAACTCTTCACTAGCGATTCGATACGTACCCAAGGGGCTTCGGCTTCATGAAACATGAAGGTTTTGAATTTCTACTCGCAGAGCTTGTAGATTCTGTTCAGCCTTTGCCAACTCCTCTTGCATTTCTATGGATCGATCTATTCTGTCCTGAGCTGCATCCACGTAAGGTCTGCTAATAGCTTCGACAAACTGATTTAGTTTCTCCACGCTATTCATCAGGTCCTTCAACATAGCATCGTTGAGTTCGGTAGCCAATTTATCAGCCACCTTGCTGACCTTCTCCATTGTCTCTTTTCTTCTTCTTGGAAAATTTGAGATTGCAAGCCACCTGCAACGTCAAAAGAAACACTTAAAAAGGATGGGGCAATAGTGGTACTTCCAAGCTCCATTCATGTCCGTGACTGAGCTAGAAGTAGAGAAAACAACTACAAGCTGTCAAAGAAGATACTTATTACGAAAATAAGAAAGGATAATTGACTGACAGATATACAACAGGCAATTAGACTAAGCAGACGCAGTATTTTTCATTCATCCGTACATCTTTAATCCGTACATCTTTAATCAGAACTTTTGAGGTTTTTGAATACCTAACTAGAGTCTATTCACTATCAGCGTGTGAATCCCAATAATGTCCTCCTCACATGTTGCCTGAAGCATGGTTTAATACATTTATCCGACGAGATTGTGTATTCTTATGGTGCTACAAAGACGGAAAACTGAGTGATCTTGTCTGAAAGTCGATGAGATGGAAAGCTGGGGATGTGGCGCTCCCGCTGATCGCCTGTAGATTCCGCTCCGACCTGCAACACAGATTACGTCAGTGCCGAGCCAGGGAAGGAGTCTCCGGCGTTGGTCCTCCCATGCTCAAGTCAATCACCGGCGATTAAGTAAAAGGCGGAGCAACAAGAATGAACAGTAGCGAGAACAGTGTCTACCGCATATTGCATACCTCCGTCGATGCTTGGTCCCCCATTATATAAAGCTCCTGTAGAGCGTGTGCACGCTCCCCAAGGTGAGCACACTTCCCGAAATTTTTCTTGAAAAGACTTGTTAGTAAAGTGTCCCAACACAGTACCTTAATAGGTCGATCATATTTCCAAAGTGACAGTGGAAACTTCCGCCGTACGATCTTCTGGTTATCCATGTCCGGTGTTAACGACACTACCTCCAAAAGGATGTCTATGGATAACAGAGTATGCTGCTAGGCCGAGCGGGTTGGCCGCTCGGCCGGAACTTCGTTGTTCCTATGTCTCGTCCGCTCGGCCTGAACTCCACTGTCTCTGTTGCGTCCGCTCGATCGGATCTCCACAGTGCTTGTGCCACGTCCGCTCGGCCAGAACTCCATTGTGCTTGTGCTGCGTCCGCTCGGCCGGAATTTCACTGTGTTTGTGTCATGTCCGCTCGGTTGAAGTTCCACTCTGCCTGTCGAGTCCTGCTGCCTGGTCAAGCGGGGTAACTACTCGGCCCGGCTTCTGCACACCGTTTCTTTCTCCGTTCGACGTCCAATACTCCATTAAGCGTTGGTCATTTTGACACCTCACCATGTTAAAGGCGGGGTCGGACCAAACCCTTCTCCCCCGGTCGGGACATGATCGCCCGACCGGCCGATGATATCTCAGCGTTGACCTGATCGCCCGACCGGCCGATGATATTCTAAGTGTTGACCACCTTGACTTTGACCTCCACCGTGACAGCTATCCTCCGTGGAGTGGGACCCTCATTATTATCGCATCACTGAGAATTGCCATTCTTGCTTAAACACATCATAAATATTCAAAATTGTTCACGTGGATCTTATTTTCTCAGATGACCATTTGATTTTACTTTGAATGGTGGTTTATTCAATAGATTCATGACAGGCCATCTTCCTTATCTCTTCCACTCTGCCTATGACATCAGTGCTCAACTCCAAGCATCGCTACTGTAGGTCCCCTCCGCTCTCTTTAGTAGACAACGGAAAGTCACAATTTTTGTCAACTAACTCAAGAGATAACAGACCAATAAGAGATCTGAGTATATAATAGTCACCTAAGTTCTGTGTGTAAGCAACAAGTGAAATGAAGCTAAATTTAGCGAAAGGCCTTAATACTTACCCACCAGCTGAACAAAAAGCAAGAGCAAGGAGATCCTCTAAGGTGGTTGGCAAAACAGATGTAAGAAGTGAAGCAGACAGCCCTGCTGCTCCGAGCCCTCCAAAGGTCCCTACAACCTGTTAAAAAGTTAAAAAACAGTTTATACTAATCCAGAAGCAAGAACAGCTTTTGTTAAAATATTTAAGCATATATTTAAAAGCATGATCTGCCTGTAAGCTAGATTATAGCTGAATAATATATAGATTACCTCTACTATAAGTAATCCACTGCTAGTTTGACATGCAATGCATGACAGAATAGGTCGAAGAAGGGAAAGAATGCACACAAATTTCCATAACCATCAATATTCATGGCAGATGCAACTTTTGAAGATCTCTTAGGTCTAGATTCAACTATTTGAGCAAAAGATGTAATTGCATCAATTGAACTTTTGGTTGATTTGTAGAGGAATGAATGAAATGAAAGCAAAGAGCCTTCACAACTTCGCATGTTACACAGATTTTACACAGGAGGGGAAGGTGGGAGGTATCTTGTATTAACATTAGGCATATGCCAAGGGCCCAAGGCATAACCTATTAGGTACGAAAGGCTGGGCAGTACACCTGAGATTATGCTTAGTGGGATTATCCACAACCAGTGGGATTATCCACAACCAGTATCCGATACAGTTCATCTACAAAACCAGTGGCTGGTACAGATGAGATTATCTATGGAAACATTACCTGGTTGTGGATAAAGGAAGGGTTCATCCTTTATAGAGTAAGCCTGAACCATAAGGATTAACAGACAGTAAGCTCAATGGAAACCAGTACCTAAAACACAGTCCAACTAGCATATGCATCGTCTAGGAATTTTATACAAGGGTTTGCATCACATGCATGCAATATGTGGTCCCTTAGGCGGTTCAGGTGTTGAGGCAGGCCAGGCAGGTAAATATGCGAGTTGGGTAGGCCATCTATGTGAAAAAACAAAAAACAGGACAGCCCGGTGCACGAAGCTCTCGCTGTGCGAGGTCCTAGTGAAGGATCCATTATACGTAAGCTTACCCTGCTTTTTGCAAGAGACTGTTTCCAGAATTTGAACCCATGACCTTTAGGTCACAAAGCAACAAATTACCATTGCACCAAGGCTTCCCCTTCTAAGCCATCTATGTGAAAAGGGAAAATAATTATAAATAGCTAAAATCTACTAGCTAGTTAATAATTTAAATTTTAAACCAGAGGAACTAACACTTCAACAACAAATGATGGCTCAAAACTGAGTTTACCTTGGTAGTTGTTATCCTTTATGTTCTTTTGTGGAAAAGATGGATGAAAATCTCAGGATAGGGATAGTGTTAACAATAATTAGATGTACAGAGGAAAACTTAGGATATAGTGAAAAATTAATAAATAGAATCCACAAAAAAGAATCTTGCTAAAGCTCTACGTCAAGGAAAAAAGAGTAATTTAGGGTATGTGAATTTTTTAGCAAATGATATATAATGTGATCAAATGTATTACAGGAAACCTGCCTATTACTAATGTGTTTTTTATTTTATGTCTCTCTTGTGGAGCCTATTTGCTAGAGCCTGCTCAAATACTCTCAAGCTAATTCATTTGAGTCCTTTACATGTGGGTCAATCATTCTTCCTAATCTGATGTCTTAAATTGTTCAGCAATTAGTATAACTCAAGACATTCATACCCGTAGCTTCCTAGACATTTATGAGTTTGTTCTTTGAACTTCAACAAGATTCGGACATTCATAAAACTCTTTCAATCTGAACCTCATTTTGCATTTACATCAATGATAAATGATGTTCTATAAGGAGTATCCTGTTATACTCCATTTGTTGCACTTATATGTGAGCTAGACAAGCCATCTAAGCCTTGACATCTTTGCCACATAGATCAAAAGAAAATGTTTGACTATAGTAGGACCGCATACTTGTACTTTGTGAGTCAAACAATAAGAACATAACATATACAAAACATTAGTATAGGAAACATGAATATTCTAAGATGGATTTATGGAGTTAGTAGAAACCATAAAACAAAAATACTATTTGTCGGGAGAAAGTGTAGCTCCAACCTATGAAAAACAGAAAAAGAAAATAAAATAAGATAGTAAAGATGTAACTTAAAAGACACTAACTAAAGTTTAGCAAAGATAAGTTGAAACAATTAGAGTTGAATGAATGAGTAGAGGAGCAAACTCATCTGTTTGATTAAATTGCTTTACCAAATCTGTATATTACTCACTAATATATGCTTCTAATGGTGGGATAAGAAGCATATAGCTGACCCCAAATATATGGGAGCAATTTCTTGTTGTAGAGAAATCAGGAACTTGTTTTATAATTGCACTACAATCAGATCATTTTCACAAATAGCCAATAGCTTAGGCATCATAATAATCATACATTATGTGAATGGATAATAAGCATGCACATGGATTTATCTTCCTCTGTCAACAACTTACAAAACTCCTCAGTAAACAAAAGGTTGTAAATAAGTCAATCAATGAAATAAACAAAAACGAGAACAAAAAGAAATGCAATATTTAACGAACCACTTCACGTATTTCTTGTTCAAAAAGTCTTGCAGCTGCACCAGAACTGAAGTTCTCTATCACCTTAGAGCTGAAATCCCCTGACGCGATATTGATACTATATTTTTCCAGATGAAATTCACCATTAGTATCAACTAATGCAGGCCATTGTTTTTTAAAGTGCTCCAAGTAGAGCTTTGCTTCACGAGAATTACAGGACTCTGACCATTCTGAGTAGTCAGCAAGAACTCTCTGGAAACATCACCACAAAACAAAATAACTCTACAACCATTTTCAGGTAAATGAGATGCCATGATGTGAAACTAGCACGCACAGGTTACACCTTCACCAGATATTAGTCTGTTGAGTGAATTTAGATGAGACAATCAAGGATTCATACTATTCAAGAAAATTGCATGCATGATATACATAAGAGAACACTTCGAGTACTTCCCAGAAAGGTGGGGGAAAAGGTAACACTTGGACTCAGGCTCTTTTTATTAAAACACAAGCAAAGACCATTTGTAAAAAGAACTAGATTTCTACATAGACCTTTTGCCATTGTCCATCTCCCTTGCTGTTTTATTGAGCTACATGAATGCAGTTCATTTACACATGGATTCATAAATGCTTGTTTAAAGTCGAGAAAAATGATGGAAGAATAGAGGGACAAATATTTAGGTGCAAGAATGTGAAATTTGAGGTTCGTATTCAAAGGTCACAAAAACAATGACAATGGGAAGGCAGTTTGAAATTACATCATCATTCAGAACTTTTCCAAGGAAATTTTACCATTTACAATATCCTTCGAGGCCCCACATTATGATCTGAACTCTGAAGAAGGTGATCTGATTTAATCATTTAAAACTTTGCTTGTTTCTTTTTGTCTTTAGCTTAGTACAGTAGAAAAGGCTTTTTTATTTACATTGTTTGGATTATGTTGCAACAAATGAAATATTTTTCAATTGATATCAAATCTTAAATCTAAGTAAATTATCTTATTGGAAACTTTTACAAAATGCCAAAAAAGTAATAAACTTTAAATAAATTAAATTTTACTAGGTTTCATTTATTTCTATTAAAAAAATAAAATGGAAATAAAACAAAAATATCAATCCATCTATGAAAGGGTGAACAAAGGGATACAGAAAGAAATCTGTTTTTAGTTAGCCATATCCAAAAGAGAAGGGAATAGATGACATCACAGATTATCCAACTTGTGGTTTCCTAACATTTGCCTTAATCTTTATGTATACAGTACACCTTATCTTTGCTAAAGAAATGAAAGTCGAAAAGTATCTAGAAATAAAACTCTAATTTATTTCCATATCTAGCTTATCTGTAACTAATAAGCCATTGAATTGTGCACTTCAGATTGTTGTAATTTCGGCCCAATCGTCTTGGAACTCTTTGCCTATGGTCAGTTGTTGCCAGTTTCTGAATCTCCATCCACAGATGAAGTAATTAAGAGAGATATAGGCTCCTAGCAGATAATTTCTATCTGCTTACATGCAGCATTGGGCAAAGAGAAACTTCTATATCAATGATAAATAACATTTTTTTCTTCCTACATACCATGAGAATTTCCAATCTTGTCTCAATTCCAATGTGTGACTAGCACTGGGCAAATCCAGTATGCTTTCCTTTTCCAACACTAATTTGTTTCCACTATCAACTGCCTTTTGCAGACCCAACCTATATATACTAAGAATGAGATTAACATTGTAATACTTATCCTACCATTAAATTTATGAATGGAAAGTACGGTGAGACTTGTGTTCACTAAATAATTCCAGTTAATGCATAACAGTGTAATACAAATCAGTCCAAACTCAAGCCACTGTGATTTATTAGTTTTTATTATTTATTTATTTTTAAATAATTTGATTGTTTATGGGAAGGATTGTATAATATAGATATAGTGAACTTCATATCAGAGGTGACTATTCAGCAATTCTTGTACTTCTACACTCATGGAAGTATGCAGCATGCACACTACAGTTACTAGGTCCTACTTAAAGAAGATGCAGAAGAGATCATAGTTAATATGCTCAGTTAAACCAATTCCATGTACATTAATTGAACTAGAAACTATGCTTATGCTTAAAAGAAATGAAGGGGATATTTAAAACATCTGAAATTATAAATTAGAACAAAAAATATACTTGTGCATCAGAAAGAGCAGGATTAATGATGTCATTTTGGAAAGTTGAGGTAGCGAAGGTAGAACCAGCTCTTTCTGTTTTCAAAGCATATGTAGGTATAAGATCAATATTTGACAATCTGAGGAGGGAATCTGTTAGCTTCAGTGCTCGGGATTTTGCTGTCTCAACCTGCATTTTAAGAAAAGAAAGATGCTGTAAAGATCCAGAATAAATTGCTTATAATCTTAAAATTTGAAGAAAATTCAGGAATACAGATTAAGCTGTTGTTTGTATGATCCCCTATTAGTACCCTGGTAATATTATCTATAACAATACATACCGCAGATGTGATACTCTTCCTCCATGTAACACTCTCACTCTCAATTTTTGCAGAATAGTCTTTTACACTGCTAAGGATTCCAGCGATCGAAATCAAATCCTCACTGGCAATTTCATATTCTTGTTTTACAAGTGCTTGGCAGGAAGATAATAGCTTGTCAGCAATAGCAAGCGGTGTTTCAAGTTTCAACTTCACTCTCTCCAAACCACTTTCTGTTGTTCCATCTAAAAGACTAAATAAGAACTTCTCCAGCTCATAAAATTGACTGCTCATCCAACGACTATCACTAAACAAGGCTTCCTCATATTTTACCGCACTGTAACTTGAAGAGGAGAGCTTCGCATCCAAAGCAGACCGTGCAGATACAGGAAATAACCTTATATCTTCTGAGTTAAGCAGTCTACGTGCATTTTCTTTTACAAAGGAAGTTGCTTCCTCAAGCTACACAAAAGAATAAGTAGAACAGACATTAAAATTAGAGACAAACAACATAGCTAAACAGCAGCACAAATTACAATGAAATATATCAGAGGAGGAATTCATAACCTCACTGTTTGTTCGATAAAGATCCAATTTGTTTAAAACAAATACAACTTTTTTCTTCCACTGCTGGACATAAAGAAGAAAGGCAACCTGACATTTGGAAAGATAAATAAGTAGGCACATACATAAATACAGATTTCCACACTGCAGAAATATATAACTGGCATTGCTTAACAGTTAATATGCCCAGAAACAAAACTTGGCACAATTGAAAGCAAGAAAATGCTAAGCATGCAATCAGGTGAAGAATATCAGATTCAACAAAAGTTGTATTAGATACTAAAAATAGTGAAATTATATGATAAATCAAGATAATACCCATTATATTGTAGGCACTAATGGCTTCCTTAAAGTGAAATGAGTCTTGGAGGATGAATAGCTTGGCCACTTTCAAAAGATTCGTGAGAGATTGCACAGTGAAATGAGAGATTGAGATTCAACATCTGCTCTTCAAATAAGGAATTAACATTGAAAGAGAGACCAAGTAAAATCCAATATTACTCAAAGAAAGACTTCATAAATTATGGCATTTACAAAGGACAATCTATCTTTTCAGAGTTACAATTAATAATGGAACTAAAAAAGCATCACAGATATGAGTGAGTTCAGAATTCCAACATCTTTTTCTGTGAGGGGAGGAATGTCAGTAACTAAATTATTGACCATTTTACTTTGAGAGAGGGAGAATGTCTTAGGACAGATTTAAGTGAAATTGGCACAAGCTCTGATAGAAGAGATGTTGAAAACGATAGATAAATAGTAATCTTGTCTTAAATCATGCAAAAAGGCAAACGAATGGTGCTGAGGTAGAAACTACGTTGGTTAAATATTGTTACCTACCTCTAACACTTGAACTCATCTAACCCCTCCATAACCGTGTTGGACAATGAATACTCCAACATTGACACTCCAAGATAACCCTTGATACTCCTATTCGTCATGTATAATTTTTTTAAAAACAGTCGTGTTGCATATTTTTGATCCAACACATGTTTAATACCTGCATCCGTGTTCAACTAACATAGATTGACATAATAACTGTGATAGAGAGTTCTTTTGTAATATTGATCACTTTAGACAATGCAATCATCTAGAAGTTTGACCATTAAGTGTGAACCCAAAGAATAAGAATCAGATGGAAGGGATGGACAATGTGTGGGGTGACAAAGACGATGTGCCATCATACAAAGAGACAACCACATGATTTTGAAGATAGAAAAGTAATTATAACATATGAATATCTGGTTGTATCAACAAAATTATGTAGTGGTAAAGATCCATTTCGATAAAGGGCAATCCGGTGCACGAAGCGCCCACTTTGATACAATTAAAAAAAACACAAAAACAAAAAATTCTCAAAACTACTAGCAGTGTAGCATGAGGGCAGCCATTGATAGAGGGAATTATTAAAATGTTATCTAAAGTATGCTAATTGCATTGCATGGCAAGTAATTAGATGCAACCTAAATTCTGAAACAGAAGCACCAGTCTCTGCACTTCTCATGCTCATAGAAAGTTGAATGTATCCTATTGTCTATTAATTGCATTGACTTTATGTGATATTTAGCAGATTTATAAGCACTCAAAATAACAATGTGATAGAAACATATAGTACTACACGCAAAAAAGTTACCTCACTTTCGGTCAATGGTCGATCTGCTGATATAACAAAGAGAATCAAGTCAGCACGGGGCACAAACTCTTCAGTTAGACGTTGTTGCCTTTGAAGAATCACATTTGTTCCTGGTGTATCTACAAGGTTCATCTGTTTAGTGACAGTAGGATTAGTTAAAAGGGATGAGATTCACATGTCTAACAGAAATTGCAGATCTATACTCAATTGAAAAGGTTGTTAAGTCCTGAGCATGAATGCTCAAAGATTCTTACTACTTATATATATTTTTCTTAACTAGATACAGACTGAAAGTTTAAATAATTAAATTTCAACTCACAAATTAGTTTATACAATTGCAGTGCAGTAAGAAATAATAATCATTTAGATCATAATTTAGAAATTAGTAAGCAATGCAGAAGACAAGAATCCAAAATAAGCAAACCCCTAGTGAACCAACACGATGAGAAATCACATGATTAACCACAACAATAAAACATTTGCTAAATCAGTAGATGATCCAGTATTAATTCTCTGATTTGATCTATCAGCTCTAGTAATATGGATATATAAGAAATTAGTAATTCAAATTTCAATATATTTGAATACATAAGTCACTATCTGGTGTTGGACACCAACTTCATGGCAGTAAAATTTTAAGAATGTTTACGTTAATGAAAAATATATAACTGTGAGGGAACTTTGTGCATATGGAGGCAATAGAAAACAAGGGTCAAATTGAACATAAAAATCTGAAGTTATGCCCTCTTGCTCAAGTGGGATTAGTAGCAACATTTTTATAAGTTCAACAGTTCAACCTTTTAGCCTTGGTAAGGCAAACTAGCTTAAAATCTTAAACTATAAAAACATTTAACTTCAATACCACTTTGAAAATAAAGGGTTGAAAGACAACAAGAGGGGTCTTGTATTAACTAATTAGGCATGCATTAACACCTAAAACAAGCAAGAGAACCTTCAAAGTTAAGCCATCAAACCAGCTATATATTTCCCAAAATCTAACGTTTATGAACAATACATTTCTGAAACTCCTTCACTACAAACATCCAAAACCGCTAGGTAAAACTCTCAATTTATCTTCATAGAAAACTGATTTTGCTCCAAGTCCAACAGCCTAAAATACAGAGAAGCCACCAACTCAGGAAGTTTCAGGCTAGTATTTGAATTCTTAGTACCAAATATTCTAGTATGATTTAATGGCAGTTAATGGTATCTGTAAGATTATTTCTTAAGAATGTTACATTTGGGGCAAGAATAGCCCAAAAAACAGCAATATACTGAACAGAGAGGAAAATTGAAAACTCTCTTTAACTTGCTAATAAATAAAGGTCATATTAATGTTCCTAAATGTTTACAGCTCACAAGGAAAGTTCTGACAATTGAGCAGAATGGAAATTATTTGTATCATAAAAAGAAAATTGATGTATCACTCATCAAAGTATTGAAAAGGACTTTAATATTTGAAAGGGGAGAGAATCCACTGGCTAATGTTGCCATCCGTGTCTTTTAATATGCGTTCATAAATTTTACCTTTTCTTCTTGCAATGACTAGTGACGAACCAGCAAATTTCTGATAGGATTTGATCCCTCCGTTGGTGAATGTCTTGTTGAATTAATAAAGAAACAGTTGGCAAACAAAACTTATACAATAAATTAAAAACAGATCTTAATGAAGGACAAGTTCCTGATGGTGGTAGCATTTGGTGCTTAATGTTGTATTTTCAAGCTAAATTGTGTTGGTATTTAAAATGAGCTTTCTTAAATGACAGGCTGAAATTTTAAATATGAAAATGCAATTAACTTAGTCTTTCCTTCAAAAGAGAATTCTGCACCTAATTCTTCTATTTGCTTATTAGCTAAGATCCAAAAATTGCTCAGAGATGATATGAAGCGTGACTTTGAAAGAAATATGCAAGGACAAATAATTTGAACAGAATATTTTGGATAAGTTTAGGTTTATTAACTTGTTTGAGTATTGGAGATGACAAATAGCATATAAATTGTCCATCTGGATTTCTTTCGCAGTGGCTGTGATTGGCAGACTCTGTCTCGGAATGCAAAAGCAGTGTGATCTCATTTGTAGTAGGAACCACTCCTTCCTTGAGATATCTCCGTCCAAGAAGGGCATTGATAACAGTAGATTTTCCAGAGTTAAATTCACCCTAAGAACAAAATGAACCATTTATCATAGAATTAAGAAAGATTAAAATAGAAAAGGCAATTTCAGAAACATCCACTCAGGTTTCTTTCAACGAGTTTATATTGCATAACAAAACAAAATGAGTTGGCAGGGATCATGGGAAATTTTGCAACAATGTGCAGATAGTAATCAACGGAAACAATGAATTGCTATTACTTGTCAGCCATCACAAAGTAAACAGTAAACAAAAAGGATACAACGAAATTATGAAGAAAGCATATCAACTGTTTTATGTACAGCTCTCCCACGACAATTGAGATTAAACGTAACTATCATAGAAAAAGGTTAATAACTACATAATTGACTGTTGCAGGAAGTTATAAAGAACGCTGCAGAGTTAAAGGCAGAGATGATATTACATTAAAAATAGACATTAGGTGCTACCTCTTTACATCTGACAATAGGAGTCTGTCAAACCACTAACGGAGACAACAGATAAGTATTGTGCAAACCCACATTTAGGGAATAGGTTCATGTGAAAATAATAATGGCAAAAATCACTAAAAAATATACCAACAATAAGAACTTATGATCAACATTTGAGTACATCTACTCAATCTCAAATCTCATTCCATAGTGGGCAAAACATGTCCTTTCAGTTGTGTACAGAAACAGAAACTCATTTGCATGGAAAAAATGTATATGTTCTGCCCATGTTGCTTAATATTAACCATGCATTGCTCATAGTGGGCAAGTTGCCTAGTAAGTATTATTCCTCCTTTTATTCTTCCTCTTGGTCTTCTTCTTCTCTCTTTTTCTCTTCCTCTCATCATTCATGTTATGCTTGATCCATCATTGCCCATTTAGGTCCCATCTCATGTTAGTTGACTACTAGCAACTTTGTACAATCTTCACCTCTGATACCCCTTATCAGTGTATCATCCATTAAATGAAATTGTGATTTCACTATCTCTCTAACTTTCCCACTGGATCTCACACAATTCAGAGGAAGTATAAAAATATAATATATATGTACCTACATATGTAAATATTAAATTGAATCAAGTTGTTCCCGCAAGTGGAGGGCATTACAGAAGTGAGACGATTCAAAACTAGGTCACTGTGGGTAGTGTATCACGTGTTGATAGGCATGATACGACATCTTTCTGAAAAGAGAACAAAAATTGTATTGATATATGAAATTGAGATTTTTAAACCTTGCGTCTACTCATTACTATTAGGAAATTTTCATGATTTCAACTAATTTATCAGCATGCTTAACCTGTGATCATGTAGACACAATTCTAAATAATCATGTTTGATCATGAACAGATAGACAAACATACCTGGCAAATATTTCAGATTTATTCAGCAACTACTTGCTAACTAATCATATTATGATATCTAATTTCTTAACTCACCACAATAACCAGCAAAAATGGCTCACTAAGACGAGCTGCAGCATCCACAAGAAGTGAAACATCCTTCATCTGCCATGAAATGATTAGAAATTTAACTAAAATCCAACACAAAATGAAGAAGAAAATAAACTCAGTTAAAATTTTATTATGGCATCTTCAACTACCAAATTTTTAACACTAGAAGATCACCATTGGTGTCGCTTTTTGAATGATAGAAACTGCTTCATTTATCAATACTCTTTCCCTTTCAATTAATTCTAGCTCACGGTCATCTAATTTTGAGAATCCCATGATCCCTGCCTGCCTGTTATTCGCAAACCTAGTATCATCCATTTTAGCTCTTGAATTTTGATATTTATCTTGCATTGTTCCATTAGCCATATATGGTCTGGAGAACATCTTCAGAGTTCCATCATCAAAGCTTTTCAACTCATTCAAGCACAAAACCATTCCACTAGAACCTGCTTTCAACAAATTTGATGCCATGTCTGAAGGTAATCTGTCAGGAAAAAAGTCAGTTGCAATGAAGAAAAGTGGAACTTTCATCTGCTGAATAACAGAACTCCCGAGTATATCATCAAATTTGTCTGCCTTCATACTCATTATAAGAAAATCAGCACCTTCTGAACTAGAAGCACTTAAAGCAGAAGCTGTACTTTGTACTGTCCTTGCTACTAGAGGAAGATACACTGAATCGGACTTTGATTTCATCATCATGTTCCTTGCCACAAGTGTGGGAATAGCTGTAGGGAGAGAAGAAAATGTACTAAGATACAAAATCTAGTAGCCCTAACTAATGAAAAATTTAATGACTGAGAACACAATTTGTTTAGGCTTGCTTGGAAGGTTCATGGCTAAGAAAATAAACAACAAAAACTGAGCTCAGATAAATAAAGGCCAATTTGAGATAGAGTCTAGCTGAGGTGATCATTCAGGTCTATCCCACCTATGTGGGATCAACTACATGAACCTTATGCCTCCATTTGTCTCTATGAAGCTATATTACCTTTGCATCACTTATAGGTGGTGACCTATTCAAACGAAAAAATAGGATTAAGATTCATAATGATGAATTTAGAAATTTTTAACATTTGTTGTGTAAGCTTAATGCAACCCTCAAACCTTTTTCATGAATCTTTTTTATTAATTGTGAATCAATTAAGTTGTCCATTGATTTGTTGTTAACTTGGATCTTGGGGAGCTGTAAAATTGAGAGGTGGTGAGTAGCTACATATCAATAGAGACTGATAATAAGGTTTAGATGATTCAACTCGGGAGTAGGAATATTGTTATTGGAAGTAGAATCTTTCACTACTACTATTATTGGATTCAAAATTTGCCATCAAACACAAGTTTTGCCAAAGACTCAAAGTCAATCCTAATGAATAAAAGGGCAGCATGGTGCATGAAGCTCCCGCCAATGCAGAAAGGGTCTATTATATGCAGCCTTACCTTGATTTGCAAGAGTTGTTTCAGAGACTTGAACTTAGAGATCACACAACAACAACTTTACCGTTGCGCCAAAACTCAGAGTCAATACTAATGAATGAAGCTACAAATGTCGTATTAACTACAAGTTTTGGTTGAAAGGTTCTTTCATTGAATATCTTTGGTCATAATAGGCTTTGGAGTCGTATATGCTTCTTGTAATATTTATGATTAATGATTTGTTGTTGTCTTTTAAGTTGGTTCTAATCCCTTGGGAGATTATTTCTCGACTTGTGATTGTCATGTGATGGTAATGGTTGAGTTGATACAATGTTCGGAACTCGGGAGTGTTGTGAGAGGATTGTGCTTATATCATTTTATTAGGTTTATATGTAGAAAGGATGTCAATTGATGTACATGTCTGTAGTGTGTGGGAATTGTAGGATCCTATCCCTCATTTTCAAATTGTAGTCTTAGTCGAATTTGATGGATTTAGCGAATCATAGATGATTCAATTTTCTTTCCATGACTTGGTTTGTGTAGCTGTAATAGTGGATTTTTGTTAGCTGACTTCTTCTCAATTTAGATCTAGGAAGTTTTTGAAGGATTGTTGTATCTGTTTTAGCCATTGTTGTTGTAATGGCCTATCATGTGAGGTGGTGTAAATAAATATGGTATGTGCAGTTTGTGTGTGCCATCTCCTAAAATTTTTGCTGATAGCATACTCATATTGGTTGATTGAATTTATTATGTTTAACATTCTTGCGCACTTACTAGAGTTTGTCAACACTATGAAGTTGAATATCATTCATCTTGTTGATAGTTCTGGGACTGGAATAATTGGATGTTGTTACAACAGTTAGAGGTTTGACGGTTACATTCTACATATTTTTGTTGATTCATTTATGCTGATAGATAGAGCTATTATCATCACATACTTTGTACATTCCTAATTAACACATTTATGTTTATTTCTTGTCTTGCCTCCAGTTTTAAATGTGGATGTGAGTTGACTGCATTAGATTTTCAAGAGTTGTTGGGGTTATGAGACAGAGACACTCTATTATGATCTTCTCTGGAACTTGTTTAGTAATTATGGTTGCAGGTGTGTCAATAGATTCCTGGAGGGTTGCCACTTGTCAAGAACATATTGATAAATGAGAAAATGCAAATTGTTCTTATATTTAAATTATGCAGATCTAACTGCCAAAAAACAATATTGCATGCCAACTAGATAGTAAATGAACTCCCGTAGATTCGCCATGATAATGGGCTCTAATATAGAAATCAAGAACAATTCACATAAATGATTGAAAACGATAGAAAATTAAGGAACTTGCTAACTAATTCAAATGATTAAAACACGATATAATGAAAGGAATACAAACCCGAATCTGATAGCACCACTCCATTCGCCCCGACAGCAGCAGCAATGTCAACGCGTTCGGCGATTAGAAGGTAGGCCCTGTCGCCGACCAATGATTTCAAAGCACACGCCGCCTCGTAAAGCCTGCCACCAGTCTCCTCGCCGCCGTCGAGCACAACCACTCCGACTCCTTTGGGCAAGGCAAAGTCAATTTCGGCCCCCCTTTCGAGCGACTCGTCAACGCTTAATCGGAGCACCAAGGTGGGGACACTAATCTCCGGCCGCTTGAACCCGCCGGGGAACAAAGTCCTCACCTGCTTCTGCTGCTGCTGCATCTGTTTTTGAGAATTGGGGAAGGAAGACGAGTTGGGCCCGACGGCATTGACGGTTCGGGGAGTAGATCGACGGTCGGAGAGGGAAGGGCGCCGGCAGAAGGGAAACGCCGAGAGGGGTTTGGGAAAGAGAGGAAGGTGGGGGCTGCGAGCAGCGGCGAAGGGCGAGTGGCCGTGCAGCAGGCAGGCTACCATCGATGGCCGACGAGAAATTTGGACAGAGGAAGAGAGGGAGATGCGAACGGGAGAAAAGCACGCGAAACATAAAAAAGAACGAGACTTATCCAAAAAAATCCGGATTTCGCCTCGGCTCCACTGCCTGCCTGCTCACGAAGAGAACATCCGATTTTCAACTTCTTATCGGAATATTTTTCTTATAAAGCGGAGGATAGCTCGATAATAATCCGTCAGTTAGTTTTGTGAGATGAAAGGACTTTGACGAATCTAAAATAACGGATAATAATTAATCGGATTTGAATTGGATTTTATATACTTAGTCTAATTAAATATTTATCCTCATATTTCTACTATTAAAAAAATAAACATCTTTCATAATTTATATATTCATCGAGCTATTGTTTATACCTGTTAATAAATATACAAATTTCTTCTAACTTATGTCTTTAATATTGATGTCAGGTGAATCAGTTCCCTTTTCAGTACAGAAATCCGGCCCAACTGATCTCAATTACTTGTAATTAAATTATATTAGGACAAGACCCATATACCATCCATGATGTATTCAAGGGAATCTATTCAAGGTCAATCAGTCTGTTCGGGTTAGTTCGTCGGTCTAAATTGATTAGCCTATAGGTATCAAACTAAACATTTTGAGAACATTCTCATCAGAAAAAATCAAATCGGATCTCTCTCAATCTGAATGTCCTACTATTTCCTCTCGACAATTGTAACTCTGACGTGAAATTGTAAATATATGCCACTGACAAGACTAGCAACAACAATATGACTCACGACAACTTTTATGCAACGCTAGGTGTACAACATCATGCCACATCTCTAACACTCAATTGAATTCATGCTCCCAACGTCCACGGGTGGATCTGATTTACTTCTAACAGTCTCTAACAATCCACATGGACATCGAAATTCGACAGTATAATTTATAGAATCATGTGGCAAAAGGCGATTCGTTTACCCCCAGCGCCCCCGCCAACATGTCCCTAGGATAACACAGAGGAGGTAAATCACGGGTGGCTACTAGCTATTAGTGCAAATGGCGAAGACATGGGGGAGGTAATACTTATAGAATGATTCTATAATTTATAGAATCATGTGGCAAAAAAGGCGATTCGCTCGCCCCCAGCGCCCCCGTCAACCCGTCCCTAGGCCAACACGGAGGAGGTAAATCACGAGTAGCCATTAGTGCAAATGGCCAAGACATAGAGGAGGTTATGTTCGGTCACACCGAGGTTCGACCCCAAGACCTCATGTGGCAACACCCTATGCCTTAACCATCGCACCGCCCCGAGGGGACTATAATTTATAGAATCATGATCCTATACATGATGAATTTAGAATCATGATCGAATCGATCAGGATAGTGGAATTATATAATCCTATAAAAATCCTCTAATTTTATGGTACATGTATATTTATTTATTTAAGTTAACTAGTAATTTAACTACAATATTATTTCTAACATAATAATACTTAATAATATTTATATTTTTATACCTTAAAATGCAAGAGTTTAAAATTTCTATTAACACAATAATAATAATCATATTTAACCTCAAGAATGTTCCCTTGGTTTACAAGATGACTTAGTTTAAAGGCCAATAAACAACTAATGTAACAGCTTGGAATTTTTAATTTGAACACGAACGTTGAAAATAATCTTCTAAAGACATGTTGATTCTGTAGAATACCGGACAAGAGACATTCAAAAATTCATTATTTTGGATAAAGAAACAACAAAATATTATTGATAAAAAACTAACTCAAAACTAACTAAATATATGTTTAAATAATCATAGAGCACTAATGTTGCGGTGATGAAGAGGGGTCCCACCGAAGATAAGTCAAAGCAAGGAAGACCGACTAACGTGGAAGTCAAAATCAAGGAAGGAGTCAAAGTCGACCGAGTGGGAGGCGTTACGGCTGAGCGGACGACATGTTCGAACGGACAAGCAAGGCTAAACGGATAGCTCGAGGATAAGAGACAAACAAGCAGTGCATGCCCCGACCATTGTCCCTGCCGAGCGGGAGGCATGTCTATCCGGATGAGAGACAACCCTTCGATAGCAAAAAAGCTAAGTAAAGGAATATTGTGTTGTTCAGCAAGATCGAGCGGATGTGTCCTGGCTGAGCGGACACCAACCGACATACAACAGGATCCACCCGCATATCTTCTCGTACTCTTTTGGAGGTTTGCGACACTGACAACAGAGCATGTTCCGTAGGCAAATAGTACTTCGGAAGTCTCCAACCTGTCACATCAGAGATATGCATACTCAAGGAAAGATGTCAGGGACATCTTTTGACTTTTCTTTTCGTAGGACACTTAGGAAAATGTGAGTATGCTTTGAGATGCGTGCACAGACACAACAGTAGTACTATAAAAGGGAATTCCCATCTACAAGCAAAGGTATGCACAAGTTCGTTATTCTATATGCTTTAGCTACAAATTTTTCACTATTCTCTACATCATCGGAAATTGACTTGAGCGTCAGAGGATCAACGCCGAGAACCCTTTCCAGCCCAGCACTAACGCTTGTGTTGTAGGACTATGTGAAGTCTCCGCCCCATCAACTTTCCAGCCACATCCCGAGATTGTCATCTTCTCCACTTTTGGACAGGAACATATTTGGCGTCGTCTGTGGGAACTTCACTTGCATCAGAAATGAAAAGATGGAAGACGTTGGATGACTCACCACCATGACGTTAACATAAGAGAACCTGGAGCTGTTAATACAAGCTTGAGCTTCAAATATGGCGGAGCAATAGCAGGCAACAACTGATTATCGAGCAAAGGACCCTGCAGTCTCAATGACAGGTCAGTGAGCTGATCCAAGAGGCCGAGTGAAAAACTCGGTCGTTTGCAAGTAGAGCTGTCAGACGGGCCAACCCGTGGCTGGGCGGGTCGGCCCGTGGCAGGTCGACCATTTGGTGGGGCAGGACGGGCTGACCCGTCAACTTAGCGGGTTAGGAAATTTCCAACCCAACCCAATCTAAGGCGGGTTGTGGGTTTGGCGGGCCAACCCGCGGGCCCATCAAAAATTTAAAAAAAAAAAAAAATATTTCATATCTTCAACGTTTTACTTCAAAAAGGTTTCATCAATAAATGTATACATAAACATGTATTTTAAATATAAATGGACATAAACTAGTACTTCGGATGAAAAATACTATTTTTATTTCAAAATTATAATAAAGAAAGATAATAAATTGACATAAAACTTAGATTACATGTGTTTCTTAACCCGCGGGTCAACCCAAACCCGTCGCGGGCTGACCCACGCGGGTCGCGGGCCTAATCGGCTCAGCCCACGACGGGCTTGGGTTGGTAAAATTTTAACCCAACCCGCTTAAATTATTTGGTGGGGCAGGCCAACATGATGGGCCAAAGCCAAATTGACGGCTATATTTGCAAGCCCAACAACAGGGCGACTGGTGACTTTGGAGAAGCGTCTAAGCCGCCAATCCCTTACCACCATGTACTATTCTGCATGCCATTAGAAGATCAAGGTCGAGCGGAAAAATTACAAAGTTCCTCTTTAGAGAACGCGCCCGTCCAAGACGAGCGGAAAGGAAAAGCACCCTGGCTTGATGACTCTCCCGAGCGGATAAATAGGTAGTTTTCCCAGAGATCTTGGATGACCACCAACTACAATAACACTATAGGTCATTGGCGATCGGGGGAATACACGAGAGTAACCGACCTAGAAGATCACCTGATCAAATTCAACAACATGGTCACGCTCCACCAGTTTATTGATGGAGTCAAATACCGAGTATTTCTCACCATGCTCTCTAGATCAGTGCAGAGGTGGTTTAAATAGTTGTCGATCGGATCGATATGTAGCTTTAAAGACTTCCAAATGGCATTCCTCTAGCACTTTGCAAGCAGCTGCCGATATCAGAAAACAAATGTTAACCTATTCACGATTAAACAAGGGGCCAAGGAAGCATTGCGGGCCTAAATTAAAAGGTTTAATCAAGTGGTCATAGAAGTCCCATTAACGACTCTGGAATTTTGATGAGTTCTTTCTCCCGAGGACTTTAGATGGTGAGTTCTTTCACTCACTCATCCGGAAGCCCCCAAGAGATTTTGATCATTTACTCGGACGAGCCGCAGAATATATCAAAGTGGAGAAGGCCCAGGTAGCTCGGAAGAAGGAAGTGATTCCTGAGCCAACTGCTGCCTCGGAACGTCACGTGGTCCATACATACCAACTACCAAAAAGGCCCCGAGCGGGAGTTGCGCCACAACATCAATTGTCATGGACCCATACGGTTCAGCATGTGGAGGCCGATTGGACGAAGTTCGCCGAGCTCAGACCATGAATGCTACTCTTTTGCTCCTATCATCGATCACCAACACACAACACCAAAGACTGCTATCAGCTCAAACCGAAGCCACGCCAACCGACACCTTCAAGATTTCCCCGCCGATCCGCGACACCCAATCGCCGCCATCATAGTCGATTAGGAGGACAACAAGAGGAAGGCAAGCAGGGAGATGAGCAACACCAACAACAACCCCCGCAAAGAGAGTACGAGAGGCCCGCACGGGCATCTGTCGAGCGGTCACGCCCATCAGCCCGGGAAGAAGAGAACCAAAGTAACATCGCTCGAGGAGACATTGGTATAATCGTTGGAGCCCTGACTGATGATGACTCCAACCCGACTCGGAAGTCACACGCCCGATGACTAAAAATACATGCTATCGGATGCAGCAAGGAGAAAGCAGAGAGGTCGGAGATCAGTTTTGGCCCTCAGGACTTGCAAGGAGTAGAGGTCCCTTATGATGACGCTTTGATCATCAAGGCAACAATTGTTAATTATAATATTCATCATACTTTCATAAATACAAGAAGTTCGGTGAACATCATATTTAAGAAGGTATTCAAGCATCTTCAGATAAAGCAGAGTGAGCTCCAGCCCATGACAACGTCCTTATATAGGTTCACAGGAAATGAAATATTGTTGATCGGCCAAGCTCAGCTGGTCATATCCCTCAGGAAGGAGCCACTTCGACGGACGAGGACAATGAACTTCATTGTGGTGGATGCCTCGTCCGCCTACAATGTCATATTGGGATGACCAACATTGAACGAGTTTCGATCGGTCGTGTCAACGTTCTGCCAGAAGATCAAGTTTTCCGTGGATAACTTGGTCTGTGAGGTTAAGGGCGACCAGCTAGCAGCTCGATGATGCTACATCGAAATGGTCAAGATTGAGTCACTTGCCGCTTGGAGGGCTCAAAGGTTGGAGGAAAATACAATTCTAGAAGAGCCTCCTGCATTGGTCTACGATGAAAAGAAGAAGTCCATGTCCATCCGAGCCAACCGGAGGCCACTACTTTCATCGCGGTCGATCTGAGTGCAGCAAAGAAGACGGAGCTGGTTACTTGTCTAAGGCAAAACCATAATGTGTTTGCCTAGACAACTCATGAGCTTCCAGGAATTTCGCTGAGCGTAGCACAACATTAATTGCACGTCTGACCGGACACTGGGCCAGTGAAATAGAAGAAAAGAGATTTTAGCTCGGGGCAGAATCAGATCATCCGAGCGGAAGTAGAGAAGCCGTCGGAGGTCGGGCACATTCGCAAAATATAATTCTTGAGCTGGCTGGCTAACGTGGTAGTAGTCTCTAAGCCGGGTAATAAATAGCGGGTTTGCATTGACTTCCGAGATTTGAACAAAGCCTGCTTAAAGGACTACTACCCGTACCGCGCATTGATCAAATGGTGGACTCCACGGCGGGTTGTGAGCTGATTTGCATGTTGGACATATACCAGGGCTACCACCAGGTGCCACTCGCAAAGTAGGATCAAGAGAAGGTCAGTATTATCACGACTGATGAGACCTTCTACAATGTGATGTCGTTCGGCTTGAAGAATACCAAAACCACATACAAGAGGTTGATGAACAAGATGTTCCAAAGGTAGATCGATCGAAACATGGGGGTATACGTCGACGATATTCTAATAAAATTCCTCCGAGCTGCTACTCTCTGTGCAGATATAAAGGTGACTTGATGAACGCTAAGGAGGTATGAAATCAAGCTCAATCCAAGTAAGTGCCTGTTTGGAGCAGGGAGCGGACACTTCCTCAGTTACATCGTGACCGAGCAGAGGATCGAAGCAAATGCAAGCAAAGTGAAGGCGCTCCAAGACATTCCCCCTCCATACAACCTGAAGGAAGCTCAGTGGCTGACCGAGCGGATCACCACCTTGTCAAGGTTTAAATACAAGTCGTCCGATCGGAGCCACCCTTTCTTCAAGGTTTTACGCTGAGTTACAAAGTTTCAATGGGACGTTGAGTGAGATAAGGCGTTGGAGGAGCTAAAGAGTTATTTAACTTCCTTATCTATACTGGCCAAGCCCATCACTGACGAGCCGCTCTGGATGTACTTGTCGTCTACATGCGGTCAACTCAGTGTTGGTGCGACAGAACGACACTGAACAACAGCCAGTATACTTTTTGAGCCACATATTGAAAGATGTTGAATGTCACTACACTTGTCTCGAAAAACTAGTATACGGGTTTGTCCTCGCCGTTCGGAGGTGACGCCTCTACTTTTTATCACATCCAATAATTGTGCTAACTAACAATATTTTAGGAAGAGTTCTCCTCATCCCTGAAGCATCCGGTTAGACCTTTCTTCCCCTCCCGACTCTGTCTTTTTGGGCGATTTCTACGGTGACAAGGGGCGCAAGCCTCTTTCTTCGGCGGCATGGCCGGCTCTATGCCGCCGGCGATGGACTCCTCCATGTTTTCTCCTCTCCCTAGAGCTTCTATCAAACAGTGGATGCTCATCTTCCAGCACTGGATCCATCTCGACCTCCTTCTTATACGGCGATTTTGAAGCCGGCATCTCCTCGGACCTCCAAAAAAAAACTTCGATGATGTTGGGGAAGATTATGAGGAATCTGAGATCTACAATAATAAATCGGGAATTTTCTATTCCGAGGAGGAGGTAATTGATATGGATGAAGCTTATAAATTTTCATTGATTGGCAAATTTTCGGGCAATAGGCCAAAACCTATAGTAGTTTTTCAAGCTTTTAAGAACCTTGGACTTTTGAATTTCTATAATGTTCGATCTAGATATCTTCTTATTCACCTCACATCAAATGAGGATATGGCATGAATTTGGTTGAGGGGAATCTGGTATATTAGTGGTGTACCTCTGAGAATCTTCAAGTGGTCTCCACATTTTTCTTATGAGATTGTATCCTCTGTGGTTCCGGTTTGGGTGAGATTTCCAGATCTTCCTATCCACGTCTTCCACAAAAACAGTTCGTATTCGGCCGCTAAGATTGTTGGAAAACCTATCAAAATAGATGAAGCTACTGCAGATGGTTCGAGGATTTTGGTTGCTCGTGTTTGTTTGGAAATTGATTTACTAAAACCAATAGTGGAGGATTTCTGGATAGGAATTGGCGATGAAAAAAGGTTGCAAAGAGTGATATATGAAAAGTATCCAAAATATTGCTTACATTGTTATCATTTGGGTCATTCTGATGATGAGTGTTATGTTAAGGGCACTAAGCCTAAATAGGTGTGGAAAACAGATAAGAAGAATGCTATGGATGATGGTGAAGATTTCAGGGTTTTCCTAAATCAAAGAGAGGTAAATGAAAAAGAGGCAGTGATTGATCCAGCTCCTTATGAGGTGAGAGATGAAGTGGTAAATAATCCAGTAGTAGAAAAACAAGTATGGAAGAAGAAGGATCTGTTAAATGGACATACCACTTTAAATGAGAAGGGCAGTGTACCTGAGAATAGATTTCATCTTTTATCTCCTTTAATCGAAGAAGAACAGAATAATATGGAAGGTTTTGCAGAGCAAGAGTTGAATGAGGAGGAGCTTTTTGATGATGGTCAACATGTCAATAGAGATGAGCAGCATAGTTTTGATTCTGTAGATTCAGAGATTTTGAAGTTAAAGAACAAAGTGGTTGATGATTTGGAAGGTCAGAAAGTTTTGCAAGTTGCTGAATCTAATGTTTGCAGGGGGACTTCGGTGGCTGTGGATAAGAGAGTAAAGAAGGGACAGAACTGGATTTCGAACAATAAACAGAAAGTGTCAGCTGATGATCCAGATTATGTTGATACGGGGCAATTGAAAAGGAGCTCTTCTTTATCTTTGGTGCCGAGCATGGGGGTTCATCATATTGCTCCATCAAATGTTGTTTCTAACCATGTTTATCGCATTACGAGAAGTAAAACACAAGGTCAAAAGTTTCCATTCCCTCCATTCATTAATGTCAGGTATTATATGGAATATTAGGGGGATAGGTAATGAAGTTTCTTGTAGAAGAGTGCATTATTTGAAAAAGTTTTATCATTTAAATTTTTTGGGTATTCTTGAGCCTTTATTGCATTAGATGGAAACTTTATATCTAGAAGATTGGGTTTAAATTTTGGTTTATCAAATTGCTCAGGAAAGATTTGGTTTCTGCATGATTATAACATTGTCTGTCTTTGATTGAGGACCATGATCAGTTTCTTCACCTTAAACTTTCTTCACAGATTTTTCTAGCAGTATATATGTTACAGTGGTATATGCTAAGTGTAATAGTGCAGAAAGAAAGGTGTTATGGGAAAGACTGGTGGAAACCAAACCATCTATGGATGATCTATGGTTGGTTGGGGGAGATTTCAATGTGATATCTGGAATTAATGAACATTCTGTAGGTTGTATATCAAAACCAAGATTTTAATAACTTTATAATGTTGTCCGGTTTAGTAGATGAGGGATTTGTTGGGGATTTTTTTGTTGGTTGCTACTCGGAAAGCCTATAGGTTCCACTGTACAAAAATTTTGTACAAAGATCTGAACCTTTTCCTAGCTACCATGTGTTCTTTTAAATTAAATTTTGGATCTCCTGCGGAACTTAACACGTTTGATCCAAAACTTAATCTATTTGTTCTTTTAGGTTTTAACTTGGATCTCCTGCGGAACTTAACACGTTCGACCCAAGTCTCCTTAAGTTATTAATTCCATTAAATATTAATTTCCATAAAAGGTTCCCAGTACTGACGTGGCGAGGCACATGGCCTTCTTGGATATGGGAGCAACCACCACCGACTAGACAAAACCTTTAATAGAAAGCTAATGTTTAATTTCCTAAAATAACTTTAGGTTAACCAAAGAGAACAATCAAATCACAAGGAAAAGAAAGAAACAAAAGAACACAACTTCGAAAAAATATATTCGAAATACTAGAACGTAAGCCTCTTGTATTTGGTATTATTTCCATAAATAACTAGCATGATGCGGAAATAGAAATTACTAGTTATACCTTGTAGAAAAACCTCTTGATCTTCTACCGTATTCCTCTTCTAACCTCGGACGTTGTGTGGGCAACGATCTTCCAAGATGAGAAACCACCAACCACCTTCTTCTCCTCCAAGCAAGGTTCGGCCACAAAGAAAAGCTTCACCAAGGAGAAAAACCAAAATACTAACCAAGCTCTAAGAGATGCTAGCTTTCTCTCCTTCTTCTTCTTCTTCTCCGAGTAGTATCCGGCCACCACAAGAACTCCAAGGGAGAGGGAGAGGTTCGGCCACCACAAGAGGAAGAGAAGGAGATGATGGCCGGCCACACCAAGGAACAAAAGAGGGAGAGGAATAATAGATGTTGTGTCTTGTGAAGGCACCCTCACCCCTTCTTTTATATTCCTTGGCCTAGGTAAATTAGGAAATTTAATTACAATAAATTTTCCTTAATTTCCTTGACATGATTTAATTGAGAAAAATAAAATAATATTTCCCCAATTAAACAATGATGGCCGGCCAAAACAATAGGAAGCAAATTGGACAAGTTTCAATCAACAATTAAAACTTTCCTTATTTGTTTCCGGAAATTTTAAAAAATAAAATTTCTCTTTAAAATCTCTTCATGGTTAATAAAAAGAAATATCTATAATTTTAATTTTATTATCATGTGAATAATTTTAAAGAGAAAATAAAACATCTCTCCAATCTACAAATAAGGAAAGAGATCTAGTCTCTTTCTTTAATCTTTTGTAAATATTTTACAAGAGAGATATTTTAATTTTAATTCTCTTTTAAATTAAATCTTCCACATAATAATAAACATTAAAATTAAATTTTCTTTTTAATTAATTATGGCCGGCCCTACTAGCTTGGGTTCAAGCTAGGGCCGGCCACCTTAAACCCAAGCTTAGGCCTAGCTTGGTTCCCAAGCTAGCTTGGCCGGCCCCCTTTAGGTGGGTATAGAAGGTGGGTATATGTGGGTATAGTACTCTATAAATAAGAGGCTACGATAGGGACCGAGAGGAGGAATTGGTTTTGGTCTCCCGATAAAATTAAGCATCCCATGTTCGCCCCGAACACACAACTTAATTTTATCAATGATAATTCATTCCACTAGAGAACTATCATTGAACTACCGCACCAATCCCAAATTACATTTTGGGCTCCTTCTTATTATGAGTGTGTTAGTCTCCTGTGTTTAAGATATCGAATGTCCACTAATTAAGTGAGTTCTGACAACTCATTTAATTAATATCTAAGTCCAAGAGTAGTACCACTCAACCTTATTATCATGTCGGACTAAGTCCTGCCGGGTTTAACATGACAATCTTTATGAGCTCCTCTTGAGGACATTATCAACCTAGTATCACTAGGACACGGTTCCTTCTATAATCAACAACACACACTATGAGTGATACCATTTTCCAATTTATCGGGTTTATTGATTCATCGAACTAAATCTCACCCATTGATAAATTAAAGAAATAAATATCAAACATATGTGCTTGTTATTATATTAGGATTAAGAGCACACACTTCCATAATAACTGAGGTCTTTGTTCCTTTATAAAGTCAGTATAAAAGGAACGACCTCAAATGGTCCTACTCAATACACTCTGAGTATACTAGTGTAATTATATAGTCAAGATAAACTAATACCTAATTACACTACGACCTTCTAATGGTTTGTTCCTTTCCATTCTGGTCGTGAGCTACTGTTTATAATTTATAAGGTACTGATAACATCATCTTCTGTATGTGACACCACATACTATGTTATCTACAATATAAATTAAATGAACAACTACAAACAAATGTAGATAATTAGACCAAATGTGATTCTTTATTCATAATGAATGTTTACAAAGCTTAGGCTTTCAGTATACACTCCAACATATTTTACATGGACAAATAATAAGGTATGGAAGAGATTGGATAGGGTTATGTTATCGCCTTCTTGGAGTGCTAAAGATTTTAGCTCCACTTACTTTGGAAGAAGTGAAATGGGTTGTATGGGAGATGTGTGAAGATAGTGCAGCAGGGCCAGATGATTTTTCTGTAACTTTTTATAAGGCTTGTTGGGAGATCATTAAATGGGATGTTCATAATGCGGTGTTAGATTTCTTTCAAGGAGAATCTTTACCAAAAGGGATGGCTGCTACTACTATAGTACTTATCCCAAAAAAAAAGATAATGTTCAACAGTGGACGGACTTCAGAACTATAAGTTTGTGTAATGTATCAAACAAGATTATTACAAAATTGTTGGCTAATAGGTTGAGTTTGTTTTTGGAAAAAATTATATCTCCTATGCAAAGTGGATTTGTTGCAAGAAGATTGATTTCAGATAATATCCTTTTGGCTCAAGAAATGTACCATAAGTTGAATTATCATGTTAGAGAGGGAATCTAATTCTAAAGCTTGACATGGCCAAGGCCTATAACCAGTTGCAATGGGATTTCCTTTTTAAAATAATGAATGCTTTTGGATTCTCGGATACCGTGATTGATATTATAAGAAGATGTATTGCGGATTGCTGGTTTTCAGTAAGGATAAATGGGCATCTATCAGGTTTTTTTCATTCTAAAAGAGGTCTAAGGCAAGGAGACCATATTTCCCCACTATTGTTTATTATTGCAGCTGATTTTTTGTCTAGAGGATTGAATAATTTGTTTAATAAGTTTCCTCAAATGTTTTTCAATTTAGGATGTGATTTTAAGGTATCCCATTTAGAATATGCAGATGATGTGATGATTCTCATGAATGAGTTGATAAATTGTGGTAAAAGAGTTAAGATTTTTCTGGATTCATATATGTCATGCTCAGGACAATTGATTAATGCTTCAAAAAGTTCTTTCCTTCTAAAGGTATTTCTAATGCTAGAAAAATACAAATTTATGGAGTGACGGGCTTTATGGAAGGAAATGACCTCTTATTTATTTGGGAGTTCCTATTCTTTCTAGCAATAAAAAAATATATATTTTAAGCCTTTATTAGAAAAGGTAAGGAGAAAATTGATTGGATGGAATATATCAAGATTATCTCATGGTGGACATTTGATTTTGATTCAGAGTGTATTATGTTCATTTCCTGTTTATTTGTTGCAAGTTATTTTACCACCTCTTTCGATCTTGCATCAATTGGAAATGATATTTGCAAATTTTTTCTGGGGCTCCTCGGATCCCAAAGGGAAAGCTCACTAGATTTCTTGGGCAGGAATTTGCAAAGCAAAGTTGGAGGGAGGGTTGGGTGTGAGAAGATTATCTGTTGTGGCAACGGCAATATCTTTGAAGCTATGGCATAGATTTAGAGAACACAATACTCCTTGGGCAAGGTTTCTTACCAAAATGTATTGTGGTGCGACTTCTCCATTGATTGTTGCTATAAAATGTAAGGCTTCTCCTTGTTGGAGAAGGATGCTGAAAGCTCGTGTTATTGCAGAAAAGCATATTGGATGGATTGTTGGTGGACAGTTCAAATCTTCTGTCCCTAAATTTCTCTGTCCCCGTGTCCCCTGCCAATCGGATGGACTAGATTACATCTCAAGGCATCATGGTATCCTTAAGATGTGTGCAGTATCCTCGTGATGTGCAAGACATCTTTGAGATGTAATATGATCCGTTCGATCGACAAGGGGACACGGGGACTGAGAAATTTGGGGATAGAGGATCTGAACTGGTTGGTGGAGGCCAGGTAAAATTCTGATATGATGAGTGGCTGGATAGAAGGCCTTTGTTTCAGTCTTGTGCAGTGAAAACAAATCCGGATGCTTTAATTACAGATTTTATAGTGGACCATTGCTGGGATTTAAATAAATTGAGGGTTGTTTTACCTTGTTTGGTGGCTGATAAAGTGGCTGAAGTTGTAATTCAGAAAGGAGATCCTGTAAATATGATACGGAAGTTGTCTTCGGATGGAAAATTCTCTATGAAATCTGCGTGGAATGGTGTTAAGTGTAGGGGACAGCAGGAGGATATGGGAGTGGTAACTTGGAGTAAATTGTTGGTGACTAAAATATCTATTTTTGGTCGGAGGTTTATGTTGAAAAGATTACCGGTGGATTCAATTTTGCAAAAACGAGGAGTATCCCTAGCATCTAGATGTCAGTGTTGTGAGGAGATGGAGTCTTAGGGGCATATATTCTTTAATGGTCAAGTTGAAAGAGAGGTTTGGATTTTTTTTGCTAAGCTATTTTGTGTAAACAGTTTTTTTGAATTTTAGAGTTGGAGATTGGGAGTACATTGGTTACATGGTGGACATGTAAGGGAGGTGATCCCTTTCCTAATTATCTGGTTTATATGGGTCTCCAGGAATGATGCCAAACATAGGGGGATCAAGATGAGTGCTCAAAAGATAATTTGAAATACTAATCAGTATTTGTTCTTTGGTGTGGCTGCGGGTTTTATCAAAAGTAAGCATTCGAAAGGTTTTTCTAAAGCTGCTGGTGAGTTGGGTTTACCCTTGAAGCTTGTAATTGAGAGGATAATTTCGGTAGTGCATTGGAGGAGGCCGGATTTGGGAATCTTTAAAATCAACACAGACGGTTGTTCTAGAGGAAATCCTGGTAGATACTCTTATGGAGTTATTATTAGGGATCATGGTGGGCAAGTGATTATGGCTAAACATGGAATGATTAGCATTAGATCTAATGTAAGAGCTGAATTGGTAGCAATTAGTAAAGGATTGGAGTTATGTGTTGATAATAATTTTTTTCTTTTATGGTTGGAATCTGATTCCATGGTGGCTTTGAAGATTATTCGGTCTTCTTTTATTTGTTGGGAATTTCGCAATGAAATTTTGAAAATTAGAGAGTTAATTTTAAGGTATCAAGTTGCTTGTTCTCATATATTCGGAGAAGCTAATTCTGCTGCAGATTTTTTAGCAAATCAATTGCAGCAAAAGGCGAAACCTTCGCCCCCAGGGCCCCCACCGACCGGACCCACGGTCATTGTGAGGGAGGTAAATGGCAGCACCCGAGCTAACATGGGACGGACCGGGTGTGGGATACAGGGATAGGGGATTTATTTCCCCGTTGCCACTGAGTTTCGACCCAACGGCCTCATTGTAGCAACCTCCACCCCATGCCATCTCGGATGACCCACGGGGTCAGATTTTTTAGCAAATCAAGCATTTAAATATCATGGAGATAGAGTGTTGTTTAGTCATGACTTGGATAGGAAGTTATTTGGGATTTGTAAGGTTGATAGATTGGGTCTCCCTTATTTTAGATGCACAAGTAAATCTGTGGAGGCTTAAGAAGTCGTGTTTACATAATTTTGTTTATTTCTGTCCTGAGAACTGCATTTTCTTTTGCTATCTTCTTCTAGAAAGTAGATTTGGTAATTGAATAAATGAAGAAGAGGTGTATTTAGAGCTGATATTAATGTATTTATTTGGGAGTTTAAAAGCTGACTTTCGAGAGATATTTGAAGCCTGGCTGATGTGTTGTTTTTTAGAATTTTTTGGGAAGATTGTTTTGTGCCCGTATTAGATTCTTTGAGCAGAGTTTTTCTGACATTATGGACTTTGATTTAGAATTGATGTTAAATATATGTGGCTATTGATTTGGAGCTACTGAATTCTCTTTGTACAGAATTTGTCAGGATATTAATATCTGTGTGCAGGTTTGGGTTTCTGCGGGGGCAGGTATTTCCCAGTTGGAGGCTGTTTTTGGGTTTTCTTATGGTGATCTTCTTCTGGTTTTTTGGTGTTTGGATTTCTTGGAATTATGTTTCTAAAAATAAGTGAAGCATTTATGAAGATATTAATCATGATACTCATAATGTATAATGTTTACAGTGCTGGAATTTTATTTCTGTGTGTGATGTTGATATGTTATTGTGATTGGCTGGATTCGGTAGAAGTTAAGTATTGAAATGACATGTTTCTTTGTCTTGTGGCTGGATTTCATACCCTTATGAAGTTTTCTGAAAAGCTAATGATTTTTTCATGGAGATTTTGTTTTTGGTTTTTGGTTTTTGGTGCTTGGTTGTGTGATGAAAATGTGTTGATTGGTGGCCAAATTCTAGGTTGATATTTATATTTTTTGTTACGGTTTCTCTTATGTTTAAATTTCTGTTAAGGGGAGTGTTTGGAGATTTTTTTCACAAGATACTGGATGTTGTTGTGTGGAGAAATGTTATTGGCATCTTTTGAGTAAGGCGAAATCTTGTGGATGATGTGTTGCTGGGATTTCTGGTTATGTGGAACATGCCGTTGGTGCAATTAAACTTGGGTGTTGTTGGGTTTTCTGGTGGAGTATCCTTCTATCTGTGGTCTCTTTGTGTTGATTATGAAGAACTTTCAAGGTGCTGGGATTTTACTTGTGGTGTTGGACAAATCGATCGAGCAGGTAATGTTGGTAGCTCACATTGAGAGGCCAACTAAAAGGGAGACTGAGTGATTGGCAGACTCCTTTGATTGAGTTCCTCCGATCGGGCGGCGTGCCTGCCGATCAAGAGCAAACTCGGCTAATAAAAAAGAGAGCCGGACGATTTACATTAGTTGGAGAGCACCTTTATAAAAGTGCTTTCTCAAGACTCCTGCTGAAGTGCATCCGGGCAGAAGACATTCAGTACATTCTATAAGAAGTTCACCATGACTCTTATGGTAGTCATCTGGGCAGTCGTTCATTGCCAAGAAAAATCTTGTTGGCGAGCTATTTCAGCCTAGTCTGTATGCTGATCCCGCTCGGACGGTAGTAACCTATTTGTCTTGCCAGAAATATCAGAACATACCGCATAGACCTACGGAAGAGCTGAAGGCATCTATTGTCTCTTGTCCGTTTGACCAATGGGGCATGGACATTGTGGGAGCCTTTCCATTGGAGACCGGACAGAGGAAATTTCTTCTTGTGATGATAGACTACTTCTCCAAATGGGCGGAGGCCGAGCCGCTCGTCAAAATAACCGAACAAATGGTTATCAAGTTCTTGTAGCAGAACATTATATGTCGGTTCAACGCCCCTCAGAAACTTGTCTCCGACAATGGAAGACAATTTTAAGGGCGAAAGCTCAGAGAGAAGTGCGCGAGTTATGGTATTACGCAAGCCTTCACTTCAATAGCTTACCCCCAAAGCAATAGCCAGGCAAAAGTCACCAATAGAGAAATCCTCAGAGGGCTCTGGACTCAGCTCAACCATGTTGGAGGAAGTTGAGCAGATGAACTACCTAATGTACTGTAGGCCTACTGCACCACGCCCAGGGAAGCTACCGGCATAACACTGTTCCATTTAATATACGGAGAAGAAGCAGTAGTGTCGGTCAAGTTAGGGATTGAGTCTGATCAGATGCAGCTTTACAACGAGAAAACCCTCGAACGACGCCTCATGGAGTTAGACTTAATAGACAAGATCAAAGACAAAGCAGTTGTGCGACTGATGACATATCGGTAGAGAATGAAGCAAAACTACAATAGGAGGGTGATTCCCAGATCTTTCTAAGTCGGTGATTTAGTCTGGAAAAGAGTCAAGCCGGTCGACGATGTCACTAAGCTGAGGTCCCATGGGGAGGATCGTACAAAGTAATCCAAAAGCTCAATTCAGGATCCTATTATCTACAAGATGAAAAAGAAAGAAACCTAGAGCAGCCTTGGAGTACAAATCATCTATAGCCCTACCGGGCAGGATAGTAAGTTCGAGATTAAATTCCTATAAATTAAAAAAACATTTCTTCTATGAATGCAGGAAAGTTTATATGAAAATTCGCTAAGTGTTCCAGACTCACGAGCCATTCAGTGTATTATAAGCGAGCAAAGCCCTCGCACTAAAGTGTCAAAGATTCATGAACCGTTCAACCTTATTATAAGCAAGCAAAGCCTCCATGGTAAAGTGCAAAAGACTTTTGATCTATTCGGGAGAGTTATAAGTGGGCAAAGAACTCGTGCTAAAGTGTCAAAGATTCATGAGTTTTTCGATCGTGTTATAAGCGAGCAAAGCCCTTACGTTAAAGTGTCAAAGACTCTCATGTCGTTTGATTGTGTTATAAGCGAGCAAAGCCCTCACGCTAAAGTATCAAAGACTCTCGATCCGTTCGGGCGAGTTATAAGCGAGCAAAGCCCTCACGCTAAAGTGTCAAAGACTATTGACCCGTTCAGGCGAGTTATAAGTTAGCAAAGCCCTCGCGTTAAAGTGTCAAAGACTCACTTACCGTTCGACCGTGTTATAAGCGAGTAAAATCAAAGACTCTAGACCCGTTCGAGCGAGCTATAAGTGAGCAAAGTCCTATGCTAAAGTATCAAAGCCTCACATGTCGTTTAGCCATGTTATAAGCGAGCAAAGCCCTCACACTAAAGAGTCAAAGACTTCCGGGCAGCCAGCTGGGTTATAAGCGAGCTAAGCCCTCGTGCTAAAAGTGTCAAAGACTCTCGACCTGTTTGGGCGAGTATAAGCAAGCAAAGCCCTCACGCTAAAGTGTCAAAAACTCATTTGTCATTCGGCCTTGTTATAAGCAAGTAAAGCTCTTGCACTAAAGAGTCAAAGACTCTCGAGCAGCCGGCCAGGTTATAAGCAAGCTAAGCCCTCGCGCTAAATATGTCAAAGACTCTCAACCCGTTTGGGCGAGTTATAAGTGAGCTAAGGACTCACGCTAAGTGTCAGAGACTTGCGCGCCATTCGGCTCTGACATAAGTAAGCTAAGCATCTGCACTACATGCTAAAGAGGCATGAGCTGCTCGGCAAAGATGCAATTTTGTTCAACATACTACATGGACAAATATAAAAAGCCAAGTATACCACGCTAAGTATAAGAAAAAGGATCGCAAGGCTCAATAACAAAGAATTTGAAAGCGCTGAACGAGAGCGCGTGGATTCATACTTATAAATTTTTTTTACAAATCGTGCTTGACAGATATAGAAAACTGTTGATAAAGTTATTAGAGAAACTAAGCGAGGTAGTCAAGCACATTGTCAGGGAAGGAATATGAGACCTCTTCCCTTTTTATAATTTTGCTTGGCAGATCAGGGGAGAGGTAGTCGTCGTCCTTCAATTATTGGAGGGTATATTGATACCATAGTCAAAAAGGCGGATAGTCCAGTCAGTGAACATTTCATTGAATTCAGGGGAGTGAAGGTACTTCACCTTGAAAGATTCCTACCGATCAGGTTTCTCCTCCTTGAATGTGTTGGGTCCTTTGGAGGCCTGCAAGAGGGGAGAGGTGAATTGCCTTGAAAAAATAAATCTACCCTTTTTCGGACTATCAACTAAATAAAGAATACTTGTAATTAAAAAGACAGAGACTAATTAAAAGAAAGCAAACACAAAGGAGTTACTTGGTTTGCAATCAGAAGATTGATAATCCAAGGAGAAAGTAGTGCACTATCTGAAGATCTCCTTCAGATGGAGTAGCCTCTTACATCATTAACAGCACAGAAGAAAAGTATAGCACAGAGAAATGGATTACAAGTGAATTGAATTGATTGTTGAAATCATTGCTATATTTATAGCATTGTTCAGGGCGCCTAAAAGGGTTTTTTTTTTTTGGGGGGGGGGGGGATAGAATTCTATCCCCAATGCGTCGGTCAGCATCCACATCATCGCTGATAGAATTTAGGTTCCGAGTGCCCAGACCACATTAAAGGCTCCAGGCGCCCGGACCACATAAGTCAACCGAGTTGACTTTTTGTGGTCTGGTTCCTCTACTCTGGTTCAGCTCGTCTCGGTCCGGGTCTTCCACTCCGGTTTCGTTAGCTTGGGCGATCTCGGCCATCCGGAATAGGGCTCACCCGAACCCAAGTTTCAGCCTTCTCCTCGAGCAGCCTTCCTCCCTGGTTTCTCGTCTCTCGAACGTCGCGCACGTTCTTCTCGTCCACTGGTATACTCTTCTGCGGCACCTGGTCCCTCGGACGCACCGAGCCAGTCGGCTCTCTCCCCGTGTCGTCCTTCTCGCTAGCCGCGTCTTTCGCTCGACTTTTTGTTCTCCTAAGCTTCTGTACACTTAGACACAAGGGTTAAACCAAACATGACCTAACTTAATTTGATTCATCACATCAAAACACCTTGGGGTTCCAATAATCTCCCCTTTTTGATGTGAGCAACTTAAGTTAAGCTAGGGTAAAACAAACATAATGTAAAGACAAATAATTTTGTAAATAAGTGCAAATAAGGTTTTTCAATGAATACCTCCCCCTAAACTTAACATTCTCCTCCTCCTTTGATCACATAAAAACATGGGGTCATAACACGTCTAAGGTTAACTTTAACACTTAAAAAAAATTTGGAAAAAAAAATTTAAGTGTTAAAAAAAATTTAAGTAAGAAAATTTCAGGCAGAAAAAAAATTATAATTAAGAAGATTTCTAAGTAAGAACAATTTAATTTTCTAAGTTAAAAAAATTTGTGTTAAAAAAAATTAAGTGTTAACAAAAATTTAAGTTAGAAAATTTTCAGGCAGAAAAAAATTTCTTATTAAGAAAACTTCTAAATGAGAAATTTTTTTAAGTTTTTGCAAACATAAATATTTTTGAGAATTTTCTAAAACACATTGAATAACCCTTAAAAGCATTAAGTAATTTCAATTCAATGTTTTTTCAGTTAGTCAATTAAATTTTTTATTTCAATACTCGGCATCCAGCCAGTGGCGAGGCACTAGGCCTTCTTGGTTATTGGAGCAACAACCACTTTCTAGATAAAGCCTTATAAAGAATTTAAAAGTTTAATTTTCTCACGGAAAGTGCTAGGTCTTAATTTTATATTTAAATTAAACAAGTTTTTGGAACCCAATAGAGGTTCATTCCTACAGGGTTAATCAGATATTTTTTAGGTATATAGGCTTTTGATATTTTTCAGATTTAACTTTTGTGAAACCTATAGTACCAGTTTAATCCTCTATAATTTCTAAAAGCAGAAATATTTGAATAAGTAGAATTTTTCAAGTTTTCTATTTCTTCTTTTAATTATTTATTTTCAAGTCTTACTTTATCAAGATCTTCTAACAGACATGATTTTGCTAAAATGCTTTTTATTTTTTAATTTATTATTTTTACTTTTTAATTTGTACATGGATTTTGCCATTGACTTAATACTATAATAAAGCTGATCAGGAGGTAAGAGGCATACCCCACTTACCATATCAGACTTGAAGCTTGACTCTCCCCCTGCTTCACTACTTTCATCTGAAGTCGCTCCCCCTTCATCGATGCTGGCTTCTGATGTACTTTGCCCTTCATAGTCGCCATCAGTGTTAGTCCGGTATATTCTTGTATTTCAGACTCAGATGATGAACTGTCGTCCCAAGTTGCTTTTAGATTCTTGTGCTTCTTGGGTATCTTGACATTATCTTTTTGAGTTCCGGGCAATCTTCTTTTAAGTGTCCTTCCTTTTAACACTGGTAGCAACAAACCCTTCTTCTATTTCTTGGATTTTTCTTATTTTGCATTTCTTTAAATTTATTAGATCTAAAGAACTTTTTGAAATTTCTTACCATATAAACTTCTTGATCTTCTTCTGAATCTGACTTGGGTTCATCCTTCTTGGTTGCATTTAGCGCCATAATCTGGCTTGAGTCTTTTGATGTTCCCGCACATCTGGTTTCATGTAATTCAAGAGTAGAAAATAATTCCTCTAAGGTACTTACCTCCAGATCGTTTGAGATGTAGTAGGCATTGATGATTGAGGTGCATTCTGGAATTCTAGGAAAGATGTTGAGTGAGTAGCGTATCGTGTCCCGGATGGTTACCATTTCACCGAGGTTCTTGAGTTCGGTAATTAGTTCTTTTACCTTTGTGTGTAGATCGGCTACCTTCTCACATTTTTCCAGACGGATATTTGTTAGCTTGTTCCGAAGTATATCTCTTCTAGCGAGTCTGGCTTCGGGCGTGCCTTCGTGAAGTTCCAAGAATTTTTTTCCAGAGTTCTTTGGCCGACGAGTAGCTTCCGATGCGGTTGATTTCTTGAGGCGGCAGCACGCTCAGCAAGTGATACTCCGCTCGGTTATTCGCTACTGAATCATTTTGCACCTTCTTCGTTCAAAGACTCTCTCCTTTTTTCTTCTCCATTTTGATTCATAGGAGCTACAAAATCGTATTTTATTATTAAACGAAGTTCAAAATTGATTTTCAGAAATACCTCTATACGACGTTTCCAGTCCCTCGAATTTTGGTGGAATGATGCTTGGTCCGACCATTGGTTGCTTTGCTTTGGTAAGCGATTAGTTCTTCTGAAGCGTCCTTTCTCTGATACCACTTATTGGTCCCTTTGGAGGCCGGCAAGAGGGGAGGGGTGAATTGCCCTGAAAAAATAAATCTACCCTTTCTCGGACTATCAACTAAATAAAGAATACTTGTAATTAAAAAGACAGAGACTAATTAAAAGAAAGCGGACACAAAGGAGTTACTTAGTTTGCAATCAGAAGATTACTAATCCAAGGAGAAAGTGGTGCACTATTTGAAGATCTCCTTCGGGCGGAGTAGCCACTTATTGCGTTAACAGCACAGAAGAAAAGTATAACACAAAGAAATGGATTACAAGTGAATTGAAATAACTGTTGAAATCAGTGTTATATTTATAGCACTGTTCGGGGCGCCTGGAAGGGTTCCGGACGCTTGGGGGAGGATAGAATTTTATCCCCAACCCGTCGGTCAACGTCCACATCATTGCTAATAGAATTTAGGTTCCGTGCGCCCGGAAGGGTTCCGTGCGCCCAGAATGGTTCCGGGCGCCCAAACCACATAAGTCAACCGAGTTGACTTTTTGCGGTTTGGTTCCTCTGCACCGGTTCAGTTCGTCTCGGTCTGGGTCTTCCGCTCCGGCTCTATTAGCTTGGGTGATCTCGGCCATCCAGAATAGGGATCACCCGAACCCAAGTTCCGGCCTTCTCCTCGAGCAGCCTTCCTCCCTGGTTTCTCGTCCCTCAAACGTCGCGTACTTTCTTCTCGTCCACCGGTGTACTCTTTCGCGGCACCTCGTTCTCGGACGCACCGAGCCCGTCGGCTCTCTCCCCGTGTTGTCCTTCTTGCTAGCCGCGTCTTCCGCTCGACTTCTTGTGCTCCTAAGCTCCTGCACATTTAGACACAAGGGTTAAACCAAACAGGATCTAACTTAACTTGTTCGATCACATCAAAACACATTGGGGTTCCAACAAAATGTAGCTTGAGACTCCTCTAACTCAGCCTTTAACGCAGCTAGCTCGGCAGCTTGCTTGTCTTTTGTTCATTTTTGTTCCCCGAGCTGGAGCTCACTCGCCGCCTGCTCTGCCGTTCAGCTAACCTGCTCAGTTGCAAGTGTTGCTTCTGCCTCTTTGAGCTTTTTGGCCAAGACCTGAGTCTCCTTGTTTTTTGTCTCCAGATCTTCGATGGCTCAGAGTTCCTTGGCATTAGTAGAATTTATCTTTGACTCGCAATGGTGGGCCTAATTGGTCAGCCGGTCGAGCTGTAGCGCTTGATTATAATTTTTGTTCTTTTCAACTATTAGCGCTCACTTGAACTTCAGCAATTTCTTGGAACTTGTGTCCAAGACTTTTTTTTATTGGGCAACTTCGGCGGTTAGCTGCTCAACCCGACCCCATGTTGTGTCCGGCTGACCGGCCAGCGCTTGGTGCTACTGGTTCTCATGTTCGAGGAAGGCTAGCTGCTGGCACACGACCAAACTTTCCACCCAGTACTACAGGCAAAATGGAGCTACTTAGCACCGATCGGGAAAAGTAAAGAAACGATGCGACTATACTTACCCCAATGGCTTGCTGGGAGAAACCGTCAGCAAGTTCCCCAGGTGGGATAGTGGCACTTGTTTGTAAACCGATAATTAATGATTATGTCGTTGCACGGTTCACACTACAATGCCAACTTAATTTCCGTCTCGCTTGTAGATTAAATAACAGATATGGCAAAAGACACGGATCGTCTACCAAGGAAATCACAGTGGAAGCTACTCTAAAGACAACTTTTCTTATCAATCATGATATCCTTTTAATTCGATTCTCAGTTGAGAGTCATGTAAGGCAACAACTAAACAACTAAAAGGCTAACTAGAAAAATTAAGGGACATAAACCAGTCATAACTTAAAGAAATTTGCCAGTAACTAATTCCAAACACAAAAACAGCACAATACAAGTTTGAAAACTAATCTAAAATAAGCTAAATGTAAATCCAAAACAAAAGTCCGATATGAGAATGACTGATGAAGCACTACTTAATGCAAACAAGAAATTAACAGAATAGAAATGACCAGTCCACCAGAATTTGCCCGAAGATGAGCAACACACTACAGCACGCGTCTTCGAAATCTTAATCAAAACTCCGTAGGAAGATGACAAAGGCGAGGCATCCCGAGTTTCCGGATCTGAACCTCAGTGGTAGTCCGAATCCAGCCAAATTTGGTTGGACGCGAAGGTATCTCAAAATTCCTCTTCAGATCTGTGGAGAGGGAGATGAAAAGAATAGATGGTGGAGTGGCGAACGCTTGCTGGAATGTGTTGATGCGGCGGCTTCTCCTTAGATCCAAGGAAGAAGAGGAAGTGGTGTGCGCGGAGGGGGTGATGGCTGCTAGGGCTTCTAGGTCGAAAGGTACTCACTTAGCTGCTGTTCGTGGCTTTAATACCTCCTTCCCAGCAACACATATGACCACAAGAATTAGAGCTCAACTGCATCCACCGTTGGCTGCATGCGAATGACCAAAAGGCCCTCCCACTTAATCTTTTTCCCCCTACATGATTCAACAACATCAAATTAGTGCTGGAACCATAAAATTAGCAAATATTTGCAGCAAAAGAGTAAAGTCCACCACATTCGTGAAACCTGGTAAATGCTGTGAATTAACGCACAAATAGATTAAACATCTAACAAAATGATAAATTTTATCGTAGAAAAATGCAAGTTATCAATTCCTCCACACTTAATCTTGCATGTCTCGTGCAAGTAATCAAAATTCAACAGGTAACCGAATTCCTTGCCCCAAACAATTCCTCCTAACATCAAGAAAATTAACAAAGACCGCTGTTTGAATCGTCAATCCCCTCGAAACCGCAACATTCATGACTCAGTTGCTACATCAGCTAGCAAGTATGGCACTTTCAATAGATCTTGAATAGCCTAAAAATGATGAATCCTCACCAAAGGTACTAGGTAGTGGATGTTGGTGCAATATCCCTCAGGTCAAGGGTGACCTGGTTAACTAAGCTGAGTCTTGGTTAGGGTTTAGATGTTTGACAATAAGATATTGATCGAAGAAGAGTCAAGTAGGTCAAGGTTGACCGGATACTTGACTGGGAAGTCCTAACTGGCAAGTTAGGCAGAAGGAAGTCCTAGTGAGTGAAGCTAGGCAGAAGGAAATCCTGGTGAGTGAAGACAGGTGAAAGTCCTAGTGAGTGAAGCTAGGCAGAAGGAAATCCTGGTGAGTGAAGCCAGGTGAAAGTCCTAGTGAGTGAAGCTAGGCAGATGGAAAACCCTAGTGAGTGAAGCTAGGTGAAAGTCCTGGTGAGTGAAGCCAGGCAAGGAAGGAAATCCAGATGGATCAAGGATGATCGGACATCTGGTGTTGGGAAGTCCAAGTAGGTCAAAGGGATTGACTGGATACTTGGCAAGGAAGGAAGTCCAAGTAGGTCAATGGAGTGACCGGATACTTGGCACGACGAGTAAAAGTCCAAGTGGGTCAAAGGGATTGACCGGACACTTGGTGGGGAGTCCTGGCAGGTCAAGGGAGTGACCAGATGCGAGGCATGATGTACCAACAGGTCAAGGTTGACCGGATGTTGGTTAGGGAGGTTTGGGACTTGGTTTTGGGCAAAATCATGAGCTGGATCCGTGCAGATAGATGTGGATCGATCGGTGGATCGATCCGCATTCTTCCCAGAGAAGCTTCGGATCGATCCGTGGATCGATCAGGTCCCGATCGATCATCCGATCGATCGGGCTTCGCGCGATAAGCGCCGGATCGATCCGTGGATCGATCCAGCGCTTATCGAGCAAGCGCTGGATCGATCCGTGGATCGATCCAAAGCCTCCCCGATCGATTCGGAACATTTGAATCGATCGGGATCCGACCGTTGCGTCGGGTTTAAAGCCGCAGGCGAGCGTGGTCTTCGGTATCCTTTCACGAGCTCTTCTCAGATTCATTCCAGCTCCTCCACAGCTCTCTACAAGCACGTGATCGCCAGTTCTTGAAGGTTCTTGGAGGCTTTCCAAGTCAAGAGGCGGATCTATTGCAAGAGGAAGAAGTTAGGGTTAGGGTTTTTACTGCACATCTTGTAAGCTTTTGCTTAACTTGTATTTCCCTTTCTTCTTCTTGTATTGAGAGTGTTGTAGGGCTTCTCCGCCTTTGGTAGTTACCATAAAGGAGTGTTTTCATAGTGGAGGGTGCGTGTGTGGTGTGGATCCTTGGACTAGTCACCTCTTGTGAGGTGGATACCAAGTAAACCAACCGTGTTAGCGTTGTGTGTTGTTTCTTTGTATTTTCCGCTGCACATCCAAGAAGAAACAAGCAACGCCAAGCAACGAAGCGCACCGAGCGAACGCGACGAGCTATTCACCCCCCCTCTAGCTACTTTTGGACCTAACAAGTGGTATCAGAGCAAGGCCGCTCTTCACCGGAATCATCGCCGGAAGGGTCAAGCATATCAAGAAAAGCTAGAGGGTGAAGAAGTTGGAGCAAATTCTTCAAGTTCAAGACTTCATCAAGCTCAACTTCAAGATGCAATTCCAAGATGGACTTGGATTTGACACAAGGGTGGCTCCACCATACACTTCCACAAGTTTTGATTCTTGGAGATCAAGAATTGAAAACTTTCTTATGATGGAGATAGAGCAATGGTTTGCTCTAATGGAAGGCTTCAAAGCTCCAACGAACTCCAAGGGCAAGCTTCTAAAGAAAAGCAGATGGAGCTCGGAGCAAATTCAAAGGGGCGAGGCAAATGACAAAGTGACCAAGCTTTTGGTCAACTTATTGCCTAGCCACATCTTGGCTCAAGTTGGAGAATTCGAAGATGCCAAGGAGCTTTGGAGCAAATTGGCCAAGCTTCATGAAGAGATCCCCTCCACTGTACGAGATCAAGAAGAATCCAGAGAGGGTGACTCTTTGGAGCAAGACCAAGAGGAGGATTCCGAGGTTGAGAGATGCTCAACCTCCGAAGAAGAGAAAATCCAAGAAGCTTCATTCTCAAGGGAATGCAACGAAGGGAACAAGGAGAGAGCATACTCCTTGTTTCATATTCAAGATGATGAAGCCTCCACCTCTAGGATTGAGGGGGAGCAATCCTTGGTGACGCTGGATCAAGAAGAAGGAGAAGCTTCTACATCCGGGTCAAGAGAAGAAGAGGAGGAAGAAGCTTCTACCTCCACAAGTCAAGAAAAATCAAATGGAGGAGAATCAAGGTCCGATCAAGAGGAAGCTTCTACCTCCGGATCCAAAGAAAAGATGCCACCCCTACAAGCAAAGGTATAAATATTTCAATTAATAATAAAAATCATATTATATGCTTTGAATGTAGGGAACATGGGCACTACAAGAGCAAGTGCCCTAAATTAGCCAAGAAGAAGGGCCAAGTGGCACAAAAGGGCAAGGTGAAGCCCAAGGAGACCATCCCAACACAAAGAAGAGCAAGGAGCATATTATATGCTTCTCTTGCAATCAAAAGGGGCATTATCGTAGTCAATGCCCCAAGGGGAAGAAGAAGGTCAAGGCTCAAGGAGGCACTAGTCAAGAGGGAGCCTCCAAGGTAAAGAAGAAGGTAACATTTATTGAGCCTACTCCTTTACATTATGGTAAAAAGCATGATAGGTCTAACTTTTATCATTTTAATGCAATTTACCATAAGAATAGAAAGCATGAGGACTTTAAGGAAAAGCATGTGGCCCTACATGCTAAGACTATCACTCCTAGGGTTAGGAATGTAGGTAAAAGTCTAGGAAATAACTCTAAGGATTTTAGATACAAGCCTAAAACCCAACATGCTCATGGACTTAATGAAAAACCAAATTCTAAGGATTTAATGATAGAAAATCAAGTCTTGAGATCAAGACTTGATAAAATGGAAAAGGCCTTAAAAAGGATGGAAAATATCCTAAAAGGGCAAAATGAGCAAAACCTAGGGCTAGGAAAGTCAAAGCCATCAAATAGCCATAGAGGTTTGGGATACAAACCAAAGGCTAAGAAAGATGTGCCTAGTTATCATAGGGTTCCATATAGTTATGGAACAAACCCTAGGTTTAGTGGTCAAGTCAAGAATACTAGGAAGTCATCCCTAAGAGTATTTTTGCAACCAAGTGACTAAGACTTCTAAGAAGTCTAAGAAAGTCACTAACAAGGTCACAAGGAGGCTATCCCTAGGGTTGACCTAGAAAATGTGACCAAGGCTTCTAAGAAGCCCAACAAGGTCACTAGGAAGGTATCTAGGGAAGTTATCCCTAGTGAGTACCTAGAGCATCCAAGGAGCACCAATAGGTGTTGGGTTCCTAGGAGCATCTTCTCTACCCCATAAATGGGTTAGAGAGTGTCAACTCCAATAAGAAGGGTAGTTAACCCAACTTTGAGGAAATTGACACTCAAGGAGCATTTTCAAGGTTTTTGTTAACCTTTGAAAATGAAATGGAACTATTATTTACTCCTTGAAAGAGTAAAATGTGCCTAGTGGTGAAAATTTGATTTTAATCTTAAAAGGCACATATTGGGAAATTCATAAGAGCTACCAAGTTGGGATTTTGGTATGTTCTTAGGAAATTTAAGGCAATCCGGGCCTTAACTTTAAAGTGCTACTCTTGTGAAAAAAGGAATATGCCAACATTTGAGGAATATGCTTAATTTCAATTGGCATAAATTAATCAAGGGAATTAGAAATGCCAATTTAGGTTTTGGCGTTTTCTTGACGCACTTAAGGGCAATCTAGGTTTAAGTTGTAAGTTTAGCTAAGGTTTTAAGGATACTTAGATAGTTAATCTAGGTATATTTTATTTATGCTAAATCTTGCCATGATTGTTTGCCCATCATATGCCATGACATCATGTCTACTTTTGCATTCATGACTTATTATGAAAAAAAAATACAAAAATACCATGTCATGACATTCATACATCATGTAGTTATAGGATATTTTCTTTTGAAAATTATTTCCTTTTGATGTATGCCATAACATTATCATGCATTAGTTTAAATTCTTGTAATTAAGGATAAATGGCATTTAACAACACTTATTAACAAGTGACATCCTAGGTGGATGTCTAATATCTTTGAAATGCCTAGATAGATATGCATGATCCCTAGAATAGGGCAAAACCAAAATCTTACATCTCACAAGGACTATAAGATGACTTGTATGTGTTTTAGTGCACATTAGATACAAGTGAGATGTTAGGAAGATGAACAAAACTCAAAATGTTGATTTAGTGCATTCTTTTGAGTTTTAGGTTCATCAAAACACATAGTTATGTGTTTTCCCATCATTGGGAAAGCTAATGTACAAGTCATGTGCATTATGCCCAAGGAACATGATGGGATATTGGTTTTGAAAATGTTTTTAAAATGTTTTTGGAAAACCTTGGTGAAGGCTATCTGTTGATAGTAATCACCATTGAATAGTTAGACACAAACTTGAAGAAAACACTAAAGTTTTTGCAAGTTTTCAAGTTTGTGTCAATCTTTGAAAATATGATGTATTTTCATAGAAAACTATTTTTCCTTGATAATATATGCCCTAAACAATGTCTACACGAAATTTCATAATTTTGGATTTTGTAGAATTTTCTAGGGTTTCTTGTCTGAAATGGAATTTCAGCAACTATCGGAGCTCCAATCAATCGGGATCGATTGGGTGCAATCGATCCATGGATCGATTCGGGCACTCCAATCGGAACTTCATTGGATCGATCACCCGATCGATTCAGTAGTCTGAATCGATCGGTGATCGATTCAGAGGTTCAATCGATTGAACCCAACTCCAATCGATCCAAGTTGTCGATTTTGGCTGGAAAGCCTGATTTCAGCACTTTGAACCTATTTTAGTCTAGGTAACCATTCCAAACCCTTAAAATACATTTGTATACATAAAAGGGTGTTTTCGTGTTGAAAACAAGGATGGAATGGTAAAGGAAGACTTCATTGAAGTTTAGGTTGAGGTTTGTTTCAAATTTTGAACATTTGAACCTCAAAACTTCTAAATCTGGGTTTCCTAAAGGTTTAGGGATTCCAAGTCATTGTTGGTGCAATGACAGAAGTTACCACCATGTCTTTAGGGGGAGGGACTCTTTAAAGACATGAAAATTATTTTTCATGAACCTTGGAAGGTGGTTAACCTTCCGTTGTGAACTTGCTCAAAGTTGAGCATTTAAACTTGAAATGGGGATAAATGGGGAGTGGATATCCTCATCATTTCAAGTGGCAACTCAAGTGGTTGAAAATGCTCAAGGTTGGGTATTTGTCAACATTGAGGGAAAAGTTAAGGATAATGAAGGGTATGAGACCTTCAATATTGAGTTGATCACATGAGTGAAATTGTGATCACGATGAGCAACTCTTCAGGGGGAGAGTCTTCAACAAATGGAGTTGTTGAAGTGTGCCCAAAATTGGAGCATAGGTTGATGTGTGTCCAAAGACGGGTTGATGTTTTTTGTAAGGGGTTGATGTGTGCCAATAGGGGGAGAATTAAAGGAAGTAAGTTAAGTTTTCATTACCTAGAGGGAGTTTGCCCTCTTAGGGGGAGAATGAAAAGCTTAATTTATGGGTTCATTACCTAGTGGCATGAAGAAGGAGGCTATAGGATTAGCCTAACTTACATGTGGAATTGTAAGTGTTATTGTGGTATTGTCAAACATCAAAAAGGGGGAGATTGTTGGTGCAATATCCCTCAGGTCAAGGGTGACCTGGTTAACTAAGCTGAGTCTTGGTTAGGGTTTAGATGTTTGACAATAAGATATTGATCGAAGAAGAGTCAAGTAGGTCAAGGTTGACCGGATACTTGACTGGGAAGTCCTAACTGGCAAGTTAGGCGTATGGAAGTCCTAGTGAGTGAAGCTAGGCGGAAGGAAATCCTGGTGAGTGAAGACAGGTGAAAGTCCTAGTGAGTGAAGCTAGGCAGAAGGAAATCCTGGTGAGTGAAGCCAGGTGAAAGTCCTAGTGAGTGAAGCTAGGCGGAAGGAAAGTGAAGCCCGGTGAAAGTCCTAGTGAGTGAAGCTAGGCGGATGGAAAACCCTAGTGAGTGAAGCTAGGTGAAAGTCCGTGAGTGAAGGCAAGGGAAAATCCAGATGGATCAAGGATGATCGGACATCCGGTGTTGGGAAGTCCAAGTAGGTCAAGGGATTGACTGGATACTTGGCAAGGAAGGAAGTCCAAGTAGGTCAATGGAGTGACCGGATACTTGGCACGACGAGTAAAAGTCCAAGTGGGTCAAGGGATTGACCGGACACTGGTGAGCGAGTTTAAGGGAGTGACCGGATGCGAGGCATGATGTACCAACAGTCAAGGTTGACCGGATGTTGGTTAGAGGTTTGGGACTTGGTTTGGGCAAAATCCAGTCGGATCGATCCGTGGATCGATTCAGATGTGGATCGATCGGTGGATCGATCCGGATTCTTCATCAGAAGCTCGGATCGATCCGTGGATCGATTCAGGTCCCGATCGATCATCCGATCGATCGGAGCGATGTTGCGCGATAAGCGCCGGATCGATCCGTGGATCGATCCAGCGCTTTCGCACGAGGCGCTCTGGATCGATCCGTGATCGATCCAAGGCTCCCCGATCGATTCGAACATTTGAATCGATCGGGATCCGACCGTCGCGTCGTTCGCAGGCGAGCGTGGTCTTCGGCATCCTTTCACAAGCTCTTCTCAGATTCATTCCGCCTCCACAGCTCTCTACAAGCACGTGATCGCCAGTTCTTGAAGGTTCTTGGAGGCTTTCCAAGTCAAGAGGCGGATCTATTGCAAGAGGAAGAAGTTAGGGTTAGGGTTTTTACTGCACATCTTGTAAGCTTTTGCTTAACTTGTATTTCCCTTTCTTCTTCTTGTATTGAGAGTGTTGTAGGGCTTCTCCGCCTTTGGTAGTTACCATAAAGGAGTGTTTTCATAGTGGAGGGTGCGTGTGTGGTGTGGATCCTTGGACTAGTCACCTCTTGTGAGGTGGATACCAAGTAAACCAACCGTGTTAGCGTTGTGTGTTGTTTCTTTAAATTTTCCGCTGCACATCCAAGAAGAAACAAGCAACGCCAAGCAACGAAGCGCACCGAGCGAACGCGACGAGCTATTCACCCCCCCTCTAGCTACTTTTGGACCTAACAAGTGGTATCAGAGCAAGGCCGCTCTTCACCGGAATCATCGCCGGAAGGGTCAAGCATATCAAGAAAAGCTAGAGGGTGAAGAAGTTGGAGCAAATTCTTCAAGTTCAAGACTTCATCAAGCTCAACTTCAAGATGCAATTCCAAGATGGACTTGGATTTGACACAAGGGTGGCTCCACCATACACTTCCACAAGTTTTGATTCTTGGAGATCAAGAATTGAAAACTTTCTTATGATGGAGATAGAGCAATGGTTTGCTCTAATGGAAGGCTTCAAAGCTCCAACGAACTCCAAGGGCAAGCTTCTAAAGAAAAGCAGATGGAGCTCGGAGCAAATTCAAAGGGGCGAGGCAAATGACAAAGTGACCAAGCTTTTGGTCAACTTATTGCCTAGCCACATCTTGGCTCAAGTTGGAGAATTCGAAGATGCCAAGGAGCTTTGGAGCAAATTGGCCAAGCTTCATGAAGAGATCCCCTCCACTGTACGAGATCAAGAAGAATCCAGAGAGGGTGACTCTTTGGAGCAAGACCAAGAGGAGGATTCCGAGGTTGAGAGATGCTCAACCTCCGAAGAAGAGAAAATCCAAGAAGCTTCATTCTCAAGGGAATGCAACGAAGGGAACAAGGAGAGAGCATACTCCTTGTTTCATATTCAAGATGATGAAGCCTCCACCTCTAGGATTGAGGGGGAGCAATCCTTGGTGACGCTGGATCAAGAAGAAGGAGAAGCTTCTACATCCGGGTCAAGAGAAGAAGAGGAGGAAGAAGCTTCTACCTCCACAAGTCAAGAAAAATCAAATGGAGGAGAATCAAGGTCCGATCAAGAGGAAGCTTCTACCTCCGGATCCAAAGAAAAAGATGCCACCCCTACAAGCAAAGGTATAAATATTTCAATTAATAATAAAAATCATATTATATGCTTTGAATGTAGGGAACATGGGCACTACAAGAGCAAGTGCCCTAAATTAGCCAAGAAGAAGGGCCAAGTGGCACAAAAGGGCAAGGTGAAGCCCAAGGAGACCATCCCCAACACAAAGAAGAGCAAGGAGCATATTATATGCTTCTCTTGCAATCAAAAGGGGCATTATCGTAGTCAATGCCCCAAGGGGAAGAAGAAGGTCAAGGCTCAAGGAGGCACTAGTCAAGAGGGAGCCTCCAAGGTAAAGAAGAAGGTAACATTTATTGAGCCTACTCCTTTACATTATGGTAAAAAGCATGATAGGTCTAACTTTTATCATTTTAATGCAATTTACCATAAGAATAGAAAGCATGAGGGCTTTAAGGAAAAGCATGTGGCCCTACATGCTAAGACTATCACTCCTAGGGTTAGGAATGTAGGTAAAAGTCTAGGAAATAACTCTAAGGATTTTAGATACAAGCCTAAAACCCAACATGCTCATGGACTTAATGAAAAACCAAATTCTAAGGATTTAATGATAGAAAATCAAGTCTTGAGATCAAGACTTGATAAAATGGAAAAGGCCTTAAAAAGGATGGAAAATATCCTAAAAGGGCAAAATGAGCAAAACCTAGGGCTAGGAAAGTCAAAGCCATCAAATAGCCATAGAGGTTTGGGATACAAACCAAAGGCTAAGAAAGATGTGCCTAGTTATCATAGGGTTCCATATAGTTATGGAACAAACCCTAGGTTTAGTGGTCAAGTCAAGAATACTAGGGAAGTCATCCCTAAGAGTATTTTTGCAACCAAAGTGACTAAGACTTCTAAGAAGTCTAAGAAAGTCACTAACAAGGTCACAAGGAGGCTATCCCTAGGGTTGACCTAGAAAATGTGACCAAGGCTTCTAAGAAGCCCAACAAGGTCACTAGGAAGGTATCTAGGGAAGTTATCCCTAGTGAGTACCTAGAGCATCCAAGGAGCACCAATAGGTGTTGGGTTCCTAGGAGCATCTTCTCTACCCCATAAATGGGTTAGAGAGTGTCAACTCCAATAAGAAGGGTAGTTAACCCAACTTTGAGGAAATTGACACTCAAGGAGCATTTTCAAGGTTTTTGTTAACCTTTGAAAATGAAATGGAACTATTATTTACTCCTTGAAAGAGTAAAATGTGCCTAGTGGTGAAAATTTGATTTTAATCTTAAAAGGCACATATTGGGAAATTCATAAGAGCTACCAAGTTGGGATTTTGGTATGTTCTTAGGAAATTTAAGGCAATCCGGGCCTTAACTTTAAAGTGTTACTCTTGTGGAAAAATGAAATATGCCAACACTTGAGGAATATGCTTAATTTCAATTGGCATAAATTAATCAAGGGAATTAGAAATGCCAATCAAGGGAATTAGATGCATGAAACATAACCCAAAGCTACTCGTATGCTATCAATTTGAGCCCATTGCAAAATGTTTCAAATATCTTCCTATCTCTCTTATTTTAGTTTAAACCCAATCCTTCCTTCTCAGCTAACTATAATGTGGGATGTAGTAGTCATAAAGAGCAATTCAAAAGGAAATGTACATGTCACTTCTTTTTCATTGATCTGCACTTTTTTTTCCCTCTTCATTCTTTTTTTTCCATTCTTTTTTTTCCCTCTTCATTCTTTTTTTAATCTATTTTTTTCCTTCATTTATTTTTTTTCATGAAATATTTATTTCTGTCAAGTACTGAATTATGAAACATATCAGGATGTTGATCAAACACTAGTTGTAACCACTCTCTAAAATAAATCTAGCAACTAACAGTATTCGTCATGCTCGAAATTACTAAAGCTTATCTATCACACAAGCTTCAATGCCCCCACGTCTCACCCCCACACTTGAAGTTGACCGTCTTGGTTAACAACCCAACATGATAGCAACAGGTAGCATTAAAGTTCAAGAAGCAAAGGAACATCCAATATATCAAAGAGATAAGGAAATAAAGTTAACAGACAAAATTATAGAAGGTGGAAGAAGAAGGCGACATCCAATATATCAAAGAGATAAGGAAATAAAGTTAACAGACAAAACAAAAGCAAGGACAATCAAAAGAACAGATGGAAGGAACCTCAGCAAATCCTGCACCAGTGTTCATGCGATTTTGAAAAGAGCCAAGTAAGTTCTGGAGATATTCACTATGAGTGATGCACACATAAAAGAAATAGGCTATATTCCTCACTAGGTAAAAGAAATACAACATCCATAGCTAACAAGATTATTTCCCACACCATACCACCAACCATATGCAAGAAACAGAATCAATCATGTAGACAGAATCACCAGGTACAACTATCAACATAACAGACTTTGAAAAAAATTAAAGTAAAAGGACAAACATTTGAGGCATGAATTTAGCTCCCAGAAGACGAGAAACGACACACAACCAAAATAAATTAACCAAAGTAAACTGCTAGAAAATTGAAAACAAACTAACTAATGTAAACTGCCAGAAAATTGAAAATGAACAAAGAAATATTAAATAAAAAACAACAACTTCCCTCAAATTTGGTATTTGGCATCAATCAAAGATGTAGCTTCCAACATTGAACCTTTATCCAGCTCCTGAAATAACTTGATTCTGTGCACGTTCGCTTTAAATACATGCTCAGAAATAGGATCCTGCAATTCTGTAACACCATAGGGTAGCACATTAGTAATAATGAATGGACCTTGCCATCGGGATTTCAACTTACCTGGCATCCACTTAAGTTTTGAGTTATACAACAGCACTCTATCTCCAGAATTGAAATTTTTCGTCAATATATGCTGGTCATGGAAGGCCTTAGATCTTTCCTGATAAATACGGGAACTTTCATATGCTTCCAATCAAAGTTCTTCAAGTTCCTGCAACTACAATTTCCTCCCAATTCCAGCCTCTTCTAGGTTCATGTTGCAAGATTTAACTGCCCAGTATGCCTTGTGTTCTATTTCCACTGGCAAGTGGCAATACTTACCATAAACAATTATGTATGGTGACATACCAATTGGTGTCTTGAACGTTGTCCGATAGGCACACAAAGCATCACTCAACCTTGTACTCCAGTCTTTTCTGTCGGGTCTTACTGTTTTCTCCAGAATCAGTTTGATCTCCCTATTAGAGACTTCGGCTTGCCCGTTTGTTTGAGGATGGTAAGGGGTCGATACCTTATGAATTATGCCATAGCTGCTCAGCAGGCTTTTCATATGTCTATTGCAGAAATGCGATCCCTGATCACTGATGATTGCTCTAGGTATTCCAAACCTACAAAATATGTTATTCCTAACAAAATTCACAACAACAGCAGCATCATTAGTTTTGTTGCAATTGCCTCCACCCATTTAGAAACGTAATCAATAGCAAGAAGTATATAAATAAAACCAAAAGAATTAGGAAAAGGGCCCATAAAATCAATGGCCCATACGTCAAAAATCTCACAAAATAGTATAAGTTGTTGAGGGATTTCATTTCTTCGTCCTATGGTACCCATACGCTGACAACGTTCACAATTCTTTAAAAATCTAGATGCATCTCTAAATAATGTGGGCCAGTATAGTCCTGCATCTAAAACTTTCCTAGCTGTGCACTGCGGCCCAAAATGGCCTCCACATGAAAGTGAGTGACAAAAAGATAATATAGAGTTAAATTCATTGTCTGAAACACATCTCCTAATCACTTGATCACTACAAAATTTCCATAAATATGGGTCATCCCAAACATAGTATTTAGAATCACTTTTTAATTTGTCACGTTGAGTTCTAGAATAATGTGTAGGGAAGACACTTGCAACCAAATAATTTACTAGGTCAGCATACCATGGTTCCTTACCTTTAATCTGCAGAAGCTGCTGGTCAGGAAAACAATCAGCAATTGGAAATGGATTCAAATTCCCTTCAATCCTACTCAAATGATCTGCTACTAAATTCTCCTTTCCGCTCCTGTCGCGAATCTCTATATCAAACTCTTGGAGTAGGAGCATCCACCGAATTAACTTTGGTTTTGCTGATGGCTTCATTAAAAGGTACCTAATAGCTGCATGATCTGAAAAAATAGTCACGTGAGAGAATAATAAATAAGATCGAAATTTATCTAGTGCAAACACAATAGATAACAATTCTTTCTCAGTTGTAGTGTAGTTAGCATGGGTTGAATCTAATGTTCTGGAAGCATAATAAATGACATGAGGCACTCCTCCCACCTGCTGAGCTAATACTGCTCCCACTGCAAAATTCTATGCATCACACATCACTTCAAATGGAAGTGTCCAGTCCGGCTGTCTGATAATTGGAGCAGAAGTGAGAGCCTTCTTAATCCTGTCAAACGAATCTCTGCAATCCTGGCCAAAATTAAACTCCACCTCTTTCTGTGGCAAATGAGTCAGTGGTAAAGTGATCTTTCTGAAATTCCGTATGAACCGTCTGTAAAATCCTGCGTGTCCAAGAAATGATCGCACATCCCGTATGCATACGGGGTAAGGCAAAGATAATATTACGTTAACTTTTGCAGGATCTACTTATATTCCAGCATTTGAAATTATATGACCCAAGACTATACCCTTCTTAACCATGAAGTGACATTTCTCAAAATTCAACAAAAGGTTAGTTTCTATACACCTAAGTAACACCTGTGCCAAATTATCCAAACATGAATCAAAAGATGAACCATAAACAGTGAAGTCATCCATAAATATCTCCATACAATGTTCAAGGTAATCAGAAAAAATACCAATCATGCATCGTTGAAAAGTACCTGGAGTGTTACATAGTCCGAATGGCATTCGTCGATATGCAAAAGTTCCGAAAGGGCACGTAAAAGTCGTCTTTTCTTGGGCCTCTGGAGCCACTGGAATTTGGAAATAACCCGTGAACCCGTCCAAGAAGCAATAACGTGACCTTCCTGCTAATCTTTCCAACATTTGGTCGATGAAGGGTAAGGGAAAATGATCTTTTCTTATGACTTGGTTGAGCTTGCGATAATCAATACAGACTCTCCATGCATTTTGCACTCGGGTAGGTATCAATTCATTTTCTCTGTTTGCCACCAAGGTGAGGTTGGATTTCTTCGGTACCACTTACACCGGACTGACCCACTGACTGTCCGAAATGGTATATATAATCCCTGCTCACAGCAACTTAGTTACTTCAACCTTGACTACATCTAGCATAAGTGGGTTAAGACGGCGTTGTGGCTATCTTATTGGCTTAGCATCAGCCTCCAAAAATATCTGATGTTTGCATATGACCGGACTAATACCTGGTATATCTGCAAGCATCCAACCAATAGCTCTCCGATGTTGTCGTAATAAATCCAAAAGCTTACTTTCTTGATTCGGATCCAAATTCTTTGAAATGATTACTGGCAGCTGATTACCGTCTACCAAATAAGCATATTTGAGATGATCTGGTAAAGGTTTCAACTCTAATTTTGATTCCTGTTTTACTACTGAATCTGACTTCTCTGAATACAACTCTGCCATGAATTCTCCAGCAACTATGCTTTCTAGGCTGTAGTTATTGCCATTATCCTCTAGATTGGAGGATACTTCATCTCCTGCAAAGCTGGTCTCTTCAGAAATGTTCATTAATTCTGCTGCAGCATCACTTAGTATCTCAAAATCCAGCTCATCAAATACATCAATGCTCAGGAGTGAATGATCCTTTGCTGGGGATTTCATTGCATCAAGAATATTGAATCGTACTATTATATCGCCAAACTCCATGGTAAGTGTCCCGACATGTACATCAATTTTAGTCCTAGCAGTTTTTAGAAACGGTCTCCCAAGGATTAATGGTGCTTGTCCCGGAGAGACATTCCCCTCCATATCCAAAATATAAAAATCTGCTGGAAAAATTAAATCATGTACCTTTACCAAGACATCTTCTATCACTCACGGGATGAACTAAACTACGATTGGCCAACTGAATAACTACTCCGGTTGTTTGTAAGGGTCCAATACAAAGTGCTTCAAAAATGGATTTTGGCATCACATTAACTGAGGCTCCTAGATCCAACATTGCATCTCCAAAATCACTATCCCCTATAACACAAGGTATCGTAAAGACTCCTGGATCCTTGCATTTTTGTGGCATTGTCTGAATTAGTGCTGATACATTTTTACCCATACTGACTAGCTCGCTGCCCTTTAGTTTTCTCTTATGAACACACGGGTCTTTCAAAAATTTTGCATACTTCGGAATATGCTTAATGACTTTCAGTAATGGAATATTCACTTCTACTCTACTGAAGGTATCCACTAGCTCTCGTAGTTCCTCTGCCTTCCTATCATCCTTTTGCCCATTTTCAATAGATCTCTACGAAAATGGTAAGTGCTTATTTTGCTCAGTTTCTTGTTCCAAACATACTGAATTTGTAGCTGGTGCCAACGGGATGAGTTCCTCTTCCCCAGTAGATTTCCCACTCCGAAGTGTGATAGCACTAACATTCCCATTTGGGTTTGGCACACTCTGCGAAGGTAACTGTCCCGATCCTTGCGACTGCAGTTGGGTAATACTTGATGTCATCTGTCCAATTTGTCTCTCTAAGTTCTGTTGATTACTTGTCATTAATTGCATCTGCTGTATAAGCTCTTCTAGCTTTTGTGTGGTAAGTTCCGGTTTGGGCAATTGGAGTTGTGATGGACGATAAGGCAGTTGAGGGAATGGACACACTACTGGCCTCTGGGATGAAGAAGATAGTTGCTGATACGCATGCTGTTGCTGATATGGTTGCTGCTGCTGATATGGATTCCCATACCTCAAATTAGGGTGATCTCTCCATCCTGGATTATATGTAGTAGAAAAAGGATCGTATGGCTGTTTATTCCCAGATTGTTGTTGGAAAAATTGAGATCGAGGCTGACAATTATTTACTGTTGCCACTTGGTCTGTAAAAGAGGAAATTTCGTCTTGCTGTAACAAGGGGCAGATGTCGGTAGTGTGAGATGAGCAGAAACAACGTCCACAAATCATTGTTGTTGGCACTGTCTGAGTTGTGGGCTGCTGTGAATAGCTAAATGCCAACTATTTGAATGCAGAGGTCATCTCTTGTAGCAAGCTATTCTTAATTTCTTGAGTATCTACCCTAGATAACTGGACTCCAGTTATTCCCTTAGTAGATGCTTGTCTACACCCAAACTGTTGGGCATTGGCTGCCATAGTAGAAATGATCTCTCTTGCCTCTGCAGGTGTTTTATTCACTAACGCTCCCCCACTTGCTGCATCGATCATACATCTATCCATGGGCAAGAGTCCCTCATAAAAATACTGTATGAGCAAATGATCACTGATTTGATGATGGGGGCAACTAGAACATAACTTTTCAAAACGTTCCCAATACTCATACAATGTCTCCCCAGAGAGTTGCTGGACACTACAATTGCTCGCCTAATAGCCCCTGCTCGTGAAGCAGGAAAGAACTTTTCTAAAAATGATCTTTTCATATCCACCCAACATGTAATTGTACCAGGAGTTCTAGAGTACAACCAATCCTTCGCTGCTCCTGCTAATGAAAATGGAAAGGCTCTCAGATAAATATCTTCCTCCCTAATACCGTGTGGTTTCATGGTAGAGCAAGCTGCATGAAATTCTTGAAGGTGCCTAGAAGGGTCTTCACCAGACAATTCATTAAATTTAGGAAGGAGATGAATAAGCCTTGAACGCAGTTCAAAATCCACATCTAGCTCAGGATATTGAATACAAAATGAATTATAAGAGACATCTGGTGCAGCCAACTCCCTAAGTGTTTGTTTATTGTCCATGTTAAATCCAGTCACTGGGAAGCTACTCGTTGAGGTTGTTTCTGCTCCCTTCTGATTTCTCAGCAAAATATGAAATGTTCTTTCAATTTCTGGGTCAAGATCAAGTAAATTATTGGTAGATGATCTGGTCATACATTTGAATGCTATTCCACCAAGTCAATAAATTCAACAAACAAAAATTACGCAGAATTTATTGCAAATCTAAAGATTAACTAACACCGTAACTTCCCCGGCAACGGCGCCAAAAATTGGCACTTGTTTGTAAACCGATAATTAATGATTATGTCGTTGCACGGTTCACACTACAATGCCAACTTAATTTCGTAAATTAAATAGCAGATATGGCAAAGGACACGGATCGTCTCCCAAGGAAATCACCGTGGAAGCTACTCTAAAGACAACTTTTCTTATCAATCATGATATCCTTTTAATTCGATTCTCAGTTGAGAGTCATGTAAGGCAACAACTAAACAACTAAAAGGCTAACTAGAAAAATTAAGGGACATAAATCAGTCATAACTTAAAGAAATCTGCCAGTAACTAATTCCAAACACAGAAACAGTACAATACAAGTTCGAAAACTAATCTAAAATAAGCTAAATGTAAATCCAATACAAAAGTCCGATATGAGAATGACTGATGAAGCACTACTTAATGCAAACGAGAAATTAACAGAATAGAAATGACCAGTCCACCAGAATTTGCCCGAAGATGAGCAACACACTACAGCACGCGTCTTCAAAATCTTAATCAAAACTCCGTAGGAAGATGACAAAGGTGAGGCATCCAGAGTTTCCGGATCTGAACCTCAGTGGTAGTCCGAATCCAGCCAAATTTGGTTGGACGCGAAGGTATCTCGAAATTCCTCTTCAGATCTGTGGAGAGGGAGATGAAAAGAATAGATGGTGGAGTGGCGAACACTTGCTGGAATGTGTTGATGCGGCGACTTCTCCTTGCATCCAAGGAAGAAGAGGAAGTGGTGTGCGCGGAGGGGGTGATGGCTGCTAGGGCTTCTAGGTCGAAAGGTACTCACTTAGCTGCTGTTCGTGGCTTTAATAACTCCTTCCCAGCAACACATATGACCACAGAAATTAGAGCTCAACTGCATCCACCGTTGGCTGCATGCGAATGACCAAAAAGCCCTCCCACTTAATCTTTTCCCCCCTACATGATTCAACAACAACAAATTAGTGCTGGAACCATAAAATTAGCAAATATTTGCAGCAAAAGAGTAAAGTCCACCACATTCGTGAAACCTGGTAAATGCTGTGAATTAACGCACAAACAGATTAAACATCTAACAAAATGATAAATTTTATCGTAGAAAAATGCAAGTTATCAGATAGTCGCCGCTCAGCTCTGAGTGTCAGCTCAGACTAGTGCTAGAGGACCTTGAATGGTAATTTGATGCTGTGGGGAGCGGGGCACGTCGTCGTCGGGTTGGCGCCACTCGTCAGTCAGTAGACAGAGGATAGCCTTGATGAGTCTACCACCGCTCAGAGTTGAAGGGGTTGAGGTAGCTGAGCCTTTGGATTTGGACTTCGGGGAGGAGCGAATAATGGACAGGGGTGCTTCTATGCCAATCTGTGGAGGAGGAAGATAGGCGATCGGCGACACGAGTGTGGCCCCAACCGGCAACGCGGACAATGAAGTCCGATCAGAGGAAGGGGGAGTCGACAGAACAACCTCTCAGCAACCGCAGAAGTGGAGGACTCTCCTCACTCGGATGGAGGTCAAGAAGTCGTTGCTGAAGCACGAGCCTAAAGAGCCGAGGTCGCCGAGCAGGAAGATGATTCCGCTCAGCGTCGCTTGCAGCATTGGATCAAAGGCTCACTCGACGTTGCCGATTCGGACGGAATGACAATCGGAGCCATGGAGGGGCGCTTGCGAGGCAGCTCGCCAGTGGTGCCTGTCGAATCGCTGGTCGCCACCTTGCTTCCCCTTGCCTTGTCGATCGGTTCATCGGAGTGTTTGACCGGCAACAAGCCACAACTCTCCAACTCGGCCACTCCTTTGGCATTAATGCATGTATTAGAGATCCTACACTTGCCACTCAATAATGTGCGGTTCATGATTTGATCTGCAAAAAAAAAGAAGAGAAATCAGTTAGATTCCAAGACAATAGGAAGAAAAAGGGCATACCTAGAGGGACGTGTAGTCGTGTTCGTATAAGGCTCAGCCCGAACAAATACAAGATTCCCTCTAAGAATAGCCTATGTATATGGTATTTTTTATCGGCCAGACTCGTAGCTGCTTCAAGGTAGGCCGGCGCGCTTTGATACCTTTTGAGCGGGGGAGGCTTCGAAAGTTCAATTTGCCAGCCAGTTTGAAAGGCAAACCGAACGGGCAAACAAACATAGAAATAATGCTCCTTCCAGTGTTTATTGGAGGAGGACTTTTTGTTAAAATACACAACCCCCACTTGGGCTTGGAAGAGTACAGATGGAATAGTAGAAGTAATGAAAAACATGAGGCACAAAAGGAACCCATACAGATGGAATAGTACCACAACCCCGCAGAGCCATCTGAAGGAATTGGGTACTAACAGATGTATAAGAATGTGAAAGTAGGTGAAAATTTCAGAGAAAAAAGGATGGATGAGAAATCGAAAGCCGACATAGAATTGGTCCTTGAAAAAGGGCAAAAAACCATCTAGAGGCGTGTGAGGGTGATTGTATGTAGAGAGAATAGCAATTTGATAACCGTCGGGGAAGCGATAGGTGAGTTTCATTTGGTCGACTTTATCACCATTAAACTTGGCCTCGGTGGAGGTGTACCACAGCCTGGGGATGTCCAGGGCGGAGAAGGAGAGACTGTCATCGAACAAAGGATAGAAAGCAAGGATTGAAAGGAAGAAAGGAGTGTTAGTGCAGGTTGCATTAATAATCTAGTTTTAATGTATGACAAATAGATTAAAGTTAGATTTGTTATTTGTCTAATGTTTCTACCAAGTGTACAAGAGTTAACTGGTCTGAAAGACCTGACACCGAGCTGAAATCCAGCTAGGTCCGCCGGACCTGATAGCTGGTGGGAAGTCCAGATAGATCCATGAGACCCGATATCTGGCGGGAAGTCCAGTTGGATCTGCAGGACTTGACAATCGGTCAAAGTCCAGTTAGGTATGCAGACCTGACATCTGACGGGAAGACCTGGTGGGTCAAAGGCAAGTCAAGCGATTGCAGTTGGTAAGTGAAGGTAAGCAACTGGAGGAGATATCCAGTGAGATCGTGTTCCTCGTTAAGGGAACTGTAGGCGTCGGTCCAGCTAGGTCCATTTGGGAAACCAAAGCTGAGACGTTGACTAGATCCTAGTATCAGGGAGGCAGGATCTAATTACTACTATTTTATTATGTTGTGTTAACTCTGTTTTGCAAGGTAAATATATTTCTGTTGCCTAGACTAACCCTTTTTTTTGTAGGGAAGAAGTTGCTAAAGAAAAGGTGAATCCGAGCACTCAGAACTGTTTGCTCGGGCGGGTGCCGCAGGCACTCGGGCGGTTCGAGTGCCTGGAGTTGGTCCAAGCACCCTGACGAGAAAACTTATCCAGGAGCTGAGTTGGAGCGCATCGAGTGGTTGAGCCATGTTAACATGGTCCAGGCGCCCGGAGGGGTTCCAGACGTTCGGAATGGACTTATATAAGGGCCTTCAATGAGTAGCTTCAAAACATCAATTGCTACGAGTTTCATTCCTGCGCGGTGCTCCGAAAAAGCTCCTACAACACTGTAAAGTTCCTCCGACAACCAACGATCAAGATTTGTTTATTTTCTCTGTTGTCGGTAACATTTTCTTGTAGTTTTTATACTTAATTTGGTAATCATTCGAACTATTAGTGGATTGCCCAACGAAAGCACTCGACGAGTGGACCTTTGAGTAGTAGTCGTCAAAGGCTCTGAATCTAGTAAAATTACTTGTGCTAGCGTGTGATTGTTTTTCTTCTTCTAGCTTCTCTCTTTTACTCTTCCGCTACGACTTGTTTTTAAATCTCAATTTTTGAAAATCGTTATTCACCCCTAGCGACTTTACAATCTTACAAGGAGAAGAAACTTACTGGAACAGGAGAGATCACCGATGATAAACACAGAAAGAAGAGCATGGAGATGAGGAAGGCGAAGGCAAGGAATGCGATTGGGCTAAGAAAAAAGTTAAGGGTTTAAAAACCCTATGGGCAATCGACTTGGACCGTCCGATTGAGGGTTTCGGAAAACGAGGCTTCATCGTGACAGTTGAATTCGAAAAGGCAGTCATCACATCAAGCTTAAATAGTCACCTGTCACATCATGCATGCGACGACATACAGGGATGACACGTGGCATTTGATTACAGGTGGCTTTAATGAGAAGGCAGAGAGCATGATTACAGGGCGTGGTCAAACGTACTTTGCATTAATGGTTGATGATTTGAACGACTTTCTAGAAATCAGGGTGACATTAACAATAACTGAAGAGCACAACGTGGGTTGAGCGGTTGGAACAAAAATCAGAAGGAAAGCAAAAAAGGGCTAAGTGTTGGTTATGATATCATCGTGCGACAGATGAGCATTACAGTCAAACGGTGACTATAAACCCTTGAGCAAAGAAGATCACAGACGACCGAGCGGGAGGCGTTATGACCGAGTGAATAGTATGTCCGAGCAGACAAGTAAGGCTAAATAGATAGCTCGAAGAGAAGAGACAAACAGGCAGTGCATCCCTTGGTCGTTGTCCCTGCCAAGCGGGAGGCATGTCCGTCCGGATGAGAGGCAACCTTCCAACATAAGAAAAGCTATGTAAAGGAAGATTGTGTTGTTCAGCACGACTGAGTGGATGTGTCCCAACCGAGCGGACGCAGACCGACCTACAATGGGACCTAGCCGCGTATCTCCTCGTACTCTTTTGGAGGTTTGTGTCACTAATAATAGAGCATGTTCCGCAGGTAAATCGTACTTCGAAAGCTTTCAGCCTGTTACATCAAAGATATGCATGCACGCTTAAGGAAAGGTGTCAGGGACATCTTTTGACTTATCTTTTCATAGGGCACTTGGGAAAATGTGTGTACGCTTTGAGATGTGTGCACAGACACTACAGTGACACTAGAAAAGGGAGTTCCCATATATAGGCGAAGATAAGTACAACTTTGTTATTCTACATGCTTTAGCTACAGGTTTCCACTATTCTCTATATCATCAGAAACTGACTTGAGTATCGGAAGATCGACACTGGAAACGTCTTACCGTCCCGACGCTAACGCTTCTGTGTTGTAAGACTACGTGGAGTCTTCGCCCCGTCAACTTTCTAATCACATCGCCAGCTTGTCATCTTCTCCGTTTTTGGACAAGAACATCTAACTTTAACGAAAATAACTTAAATTATAAAATAATCTAAATGATAATAAAAAAGACTAAATATCTTTTAGACATCTCAAAAGGTTTTAAATGATATTTTTTAGTCTAAAATTGAGTTGTTATAGGTTTCCGATAATCAATTGTAGATTTCTGAATAAACTCCAATTTGATGTATTATATCTCATGGTTCAACCCGAATCAAAAGTTATAATTCCTCAAATTTTTTATTGATCCTTTACCAATCCTGCTTTGATCTTACCGATCCTGCCATTATCCCAAAGATTCTGCTCAGATTCTACTATAAAAAAATGATCCTACACGATCGAAGATCAATTAGGTGTTCTAGATTGTAGGATAATATGATCTTACAATTCAAGATCATGATTTTATAAACATGGTTCAACCGTATAAAAGAGCGGAGGAGTTGAAGGATGATGATGATGATTAAAGGCAAACTTTTCTCTATGAGAGCCCAAGCCTTTCATTTATGCTCTTCCATTTTTCTTTTTCTCAGTCTCATGCTAACTTGATGGGGATCACACTGACTGCGTGATGCATGTTGATATAGGTCCCACTAACCGTCCGAGTGCAGAAAAATAAAATCTCTACCTATTTGAATCCGTGGAGAGATGTGGTTGAGCAGCATGGGTCGGAATAAATTTACGACCTTTTCTTTTGTTTTGGAGTCTTTGGACGAATTTATTTGATTAATAATGGATTTTGGTTCAATTTTTTAAATTAAATATATTAAATTAAAATAAAGAAATTTTAGTTTTATAAGTTTTTTGTTTGTTATATTATATAAATATGTATCCTTCGTGATTTGATTATCCTGAACAATCTGTTAGAGATGTAAATGAGTTTTTAGCAAATATTTTTTTATATAAATATGTTTTATTCATATGAGCATGGGTCCGAATATTATCAGTACTGATATTCACATCTTATGCTATTAATTATTTTTTATAAATAGTTAATAGGGTTAGAAAATTGGCACTCGCCAGGTTCCACCTCCGCCAATTATTGACAGGGAGCGTGCGAGAAGCCAACTACTTTGGTTGGTGACATAAATTACCAGCAATAATTCCAGCCATGCCCCAACCAATAACGAATAAGAAAGCAGCGGTCCCTACCTGCCAAAAAAGCTTCGCTGTCCGGGGTCCACCTCCGTGCGTGACGACGTGGTTAACTTGATCATTAACAGGCCCATCTCAGCCGTCCGTCTATCTCTTCGCCATGTTTCGACCGTGCGTGACGGCGGGTTAACTTGACCGTCGACACGCCCTGACACCGCTGACGAGGAAAGAGAGGGGCAGCAATGAGAATGCCGATTCATTCCACCACCAACGGCCACTTCACAAATCCCCATCCCAATAGAAAGACAGAAGAAACCGGCGCGAACATCTCTCCTCCTCTGCTTCTCCCTCCCGGCCACCGACGGGCTCGGAGTCGCACTCATCGCCTTCTCAATCGGCGCCAGCCTCTATACCTGCTGCCATATATCTAGGTCCTCCTACTGCCATTCTCAATTCGAGTAAAATTCCCTTTGATTGTTAACTCACTGATAACGGGGAGCAGTGAAATACTTGTGAGTTTTCAAGGTTAATGTTATCTGTGTCGCTGCGTTTTTTGAATCTGAATGATAAAAAAAAACAGATATAAAGTCTATTTTGAGCAAGGAAAAAAAGATACAGTTTTGTTCTTTGAAAAACATTTGATACCTTGCTTTGTCCCCATAGATCCCTTAGGAAGAGGGGCTCTTCCAGCAACTAACTGGAGTGCCACCAAGAGTCGACATCATCAAAGTCTCCATTAGAAGCCAGAGAGTATGATCCAAGCAAACCGAGCCGCTAAAGAGACAGAGAGTTTAAGTCGAGAAGGGGAGGAGCAAAGTGTTGAGCGAGACGAAGAGGAGGTGAGGCATGATAAACAAAGAACAATGGCCAGAGAGCTCAAGTGGAGAAGGGGAGGAGCGAAGTGCTGAGCGAGACGAAGAGGAGGTGAGGCCGAAGAACAATGGAATTTTAGTCCCACATCGCTAAATATAACTCTCCGACTGCGACTGAGAACTTTAAAAGAAGGAAGGATTCTATAATGTAATTCATACCTTTCTCGGCTTTTTGGGTAAGATCAAGTGTAGTATCTATTTTTATCAATTTAATATTTGATACGTGGGTTATTGGTCCATTATGATATTAAATTAATTTTTTATGGGGAGAAGGTTTACCATAATAGCTTGCTATTGAAATCCTTGCGCACCCGGCCAAATATAATTTAAATTACAAAATTAGCTTGGAAAAATTATATTAAATTTTTGTAAAGTTGCTACGCACCCGGCCAAATATAATTTAAATTACAAAATTAGCTTGGAAAAATTATATTAAATTTTTGCAAAGTTGCTACAATGTGTAGTAGTTTATCAATAGTAAATAGTAACTACTATAAGGTGTAGTAATTTATCAACAGCAGTTGTTACAAGTAGGGGTGATCGATTGGTTTGGTTATTGGGATAAAAAATTATCCGACCCTATTAGATTGGATAATGTATTATCAGGGCCCTACATTTGACTCTATATTCGACGAATTTTTTTTCGGTTCGATTCGAGTTGGTATAAGCGGGTTGGTCGGTTTGGCGAATTGACTGCTCACCCTTAGGCACTACAGTGACACTATAAAAGAAAATTCTCATATACAGGCGAAGGTATGTACAACTTTGTTATTCTATATGCTTTAGCTATAGTTTTCCACTATTCTCTATATCATCGGGAATTGACTTGAGCATCGGAAGATCGACGTCGGAAACCCTTTCCTATCCCGACGCTAACGCTTATGTGTTGCAAGACTACATGGAGTCTCTGCCCCGTCAACATTCTAACCACATCGCCAGCTTGTCATTTTCTCCGTTTTTAGACAGGAATAGGGGTGTAAATGAACCAAACCGCTCGCGAGCTATTCGAAGCTCGATTCGATAAAAAGCTCGTTTGAGCTCGTTTAATGAGGCTCGTTAAGATAGGCAAACCAAGCTCAAGTTTCGCAATATTCGGCTTGTTAGCTCGTGAAAACACGTACGTTAAGCTCATTAAGAAACTTTTAAATAAAAAAAATAATAGTTTTGATATTGAATTTATAGATTTTACACTTTACTTATGAAAATATAGACAAATATATTAAATTTATTTATTAGAATAAAATTATAAATTTTAATAATAATATTATAACTTTCTCTAAATATATAATTTAGTTTTAAATGAATATTTAAATTTATGATTTATATTTATTAAGTTCGGTTAGGCTCGATAAAAGCTCGAATAAGCTCGTGAGCCATGAATATATTCGTTAAATAAAGCTCGAGCTCAGCTCGATTATAAACAAGCCAAGATCAAACATTCAAGAGTTCGACTCGACTCGGCTCGGCTCGATTACACTCCTGAACAGGAAGATCTAACTTTAACCAAAATAACTTAAATTATAAAATAATCTAAAAGATAATAAAAAAGACTAAATATCTTTTAGACCTCTCAAAAGGTTTTAAATGATATTTTTTTAGTCTGAACTGAGTTGTTATAGGTTTCTGATAATCAATTGTAAATTTATGAATAAACTCTAATTTGATGTATTATAAATATCATGGTTCAACTTGAATCAAAAGTTATGATTCCTCAAACTTTTTATTGATGTTACATTAATCTTATTTTGATCTTACCGATCCTATTATGATCTGTTGATGATGATGATGAAAATGATGATGATCGAAGGCAAACTTTTCTCTACGAGAGGCCAAGCCTTTCATTTATGCTCTTCCATTTTTCTTTTTCTCAGTCTCACGCTAACTTGATCGTTCGAGGGATTACACTGACTGCGTGATGCATGTTGATATATGTCCCAATAACCGTCCGAGTGCAGAAAAATAAAATCTCTACCGGTTTGAATCCGTGGAGAGATCTGGTTGAGCAGCATGGGTCGGAATATTATCAGTCATTCAAGTAAAGTTCATCAAATCAATACTTTTATTCACAACTCGTCTTATGCTATTGATTATTTTTTAAAAATAGTTAATAGGGTTTTTAAAGCACTCGCCAGGTTCCACCTCCGCCAATTATTGACAGGGAGCGTGCCGGAAGCTTACGACGTTGGTTGGTGAAATAAATTACCAGCAATAATTCCTCCCCTGCCCACCAATAACGAGATAAGAAAGCAGCGGTCCCTACTTGCCAAAAAAGATTCGCTGTCCGGGTCCACCTCCGTGCGTGACGACGTGGTTAACTTGATCATCGACAGGCCCATCTCAGCCGTCCGTCTATCTCTTCGCCATGTTTCGACCGTGCGTGACGGCGGGATTAACTTCACCGTCGAACTCCTTGACACCGCTGACGAGGAAAGAGAGGGACAGCAATGAGAACGCCGATTCATTCCACCAACGGCCACTTCCCAAATCCCCATCCCGATAGAAAGAGAGAGAAGAAACCGACGCAAACATCTGCTTCTCCCTCCCGGCCACTGACGGGCTCGGAGTCGCACTCATCGCCTTCTCAATCGGCGCCGGCCCCTATACCTGCTGCCATATATCTAGGTCCTCTTACTGCCATTCTCAATTCGAGTAAAATTCCCTTTGATTGTCAACTCACTGATATCGATGAGCAGTGAAATACTTGTGAGTTTTCAAGGTTAATGTTATCTGTGTGTCTGAGTTTTTTGAATCTGAAGGAAAAAAAAACAGATATAAAGTCTATTTTGAGCAAGGAAAAAAAGATACAGTTTTGTTCTTTGAAAAACATTTGATACCTTGCTTTGTCCCCATGGATCCCTAAGGAAGAGGGGCTCTTCCAGCGACTGGAGCGCCACCAAGAGTCGACATCATCAACGTCTCCATTAGAAGCCGGAGAGTAATGATCCAAGCAAACCGAGCCGCTAAAGAGACAGAGAGCTTAAGTCGCGAAGGGGAGCAGCAAAGTGTTGAGCGAGACGAAGAGGAGGTGAGGCATGATAAACAAAGAACAATGGCCAGAGAGCTCAAGTGGAGAAGGGGAGGAGCGAAGTGCTGAGCGAGACGAAGAGGAGGTGAGGCCGAAGAACAATGGAATTTTAGTCCCACATCACTAAATATAATTCTCCGACTGCAACTGAGAACCTTAAAAGAAGGAAGGATACTATCATACAATTCATACCTTTCTCGGCCTTTTGGCTAAGATCAAGTGTAGTATATGTTCTTATCAGTTTAATATCTGATATGTGGATCATTGGTTCACTATGATATTAAATTAATTTTTTATGGGGAGAGGGTTCATCACAATAGCTTGCTATTGGAATCCTTGCGTATCACAATAGCTTGCTATTGGAATCCTTGCGTGTCGCCTTTGTGTTGCACTATTGCATAGGCTGGCGCACCCGACCAAATATAATTTAAATCCCGACCAAATATAATTTAAATTAGCTTAAAAATATTATATTAAAATTTTGAAGTTGTTATAATGTGTAGTAATTTATCAATAGTAGATAAAAAATTATCTGACTCTATTAGGTTAGATAATTTATTATTAGGACCTTACATTTATTAGGACCTTACATTTGACTCTATATCTGATGAATTCTTTTTTCGATTCGAGTCGGTATAAGCGGGTCAGTTTGGCGAATTGACTGCTCACCCTTAGGTACTACAGTGACATTATAAAAGAAAATTCTCATATACAAGCAAAGGTATGTACAACTTTGTTATTCTACATGCTTTAGTTATAGTTTTCCACTATTCTTTATATCATCGGAAATTGACTTGAGCATCGGAAGATCGACGCCGGGAACCTTTTCCTGTCCCGACGCTAACGCTTCTGTGTTGCAGGACTACGTGGAGTCTCTGCCTCGTCAACATTCTAACCACATCGCCAGCTTGTCATTTTCTCCGTTTTTAGACAGGAATAGGGGTGTTAATGGACCAAGCCGATCGCGAGCTATTCGAAGCTCGATTCGATAAAAGCTCGTTTGAGCTCGTTTAATGAGGCTCGTTAAGATAAGCAAACCAAGCTCAAGTTTCGCAATATTCGGCTCGTTAGCTCGTGAACACGTATGTTAAGCTCATTAAAAAAACTTTTAAATAAAAAAAAATAGTTTTGATATTGAATTTATAGATTTTACACTTTACTTATGAAGAATATAGACAAATATATTAAATTTATTATTAGAATAAAATTATAAATTTTAATAATAATATTATAATTTTCTCTAAATATATAATTTAGTTTTTAATGAATATTTAAATTTATGATTTATATTTATTAAGTTCGTTTAGGTTCGATAAAAACTCGAATAAACTCGTGAGCCATGAATATATTCGTTAAATAAAACTCGAGCTCAGCTTGATTATAAACGACCAAGATCAAACATTCAAGAATTCGATTCGGCTCGGCTCGATTACACCCCTGAACAGGAAGATCTAACTTTAACCAAAATAACTTAAATTATAAAATAATCTAAAAGATAATAAAAAAGACTAAATATCTTTTAGACCTCTCAAAATGTTTTAAATGATATTTTTTTAGTCTGAAACTGAGTTGTTATAGGTTTCTGACAATCAATTATAGATTTATGAATAAACTCCAATTTGATGTATTATAAATATCATGTTCAACTTGAATTAAAAGTTATGATTCCTCAAATTTTTTATTGATCTTACATCAATCTTGCTTTGATCTTACCGATCTTGTTATGATCCGTGGATGATGATGATGATGAAAATGATAATGATCGAAGGCAAACTTTTCTCTATGAGAGCCCAAGCCTTTCATTTCTGCTCTTCCACTTTTCTTTTTCTCAGTCTCACGCTAACCTGATCGTTCGAGGGATCACACTGACTGCGTGATGCATGTTGATATAGGTCCCAATAACCGTCCGAGTGCAGAAAAATAAAATCTCCACCGGTTTGAATCCGTGGAGAGATGTGGTTGAGCAGCATGGGTCGGAATATTATCAGTCATTCAAGTAAAGTTCATAAAATCAATACTTCTATTCACAACTCGTCTTATGCTATTGATTATTTTTTAAAAATAGTTAATAGGCTTAGAAAATTGGCACTCGCCAGGTTCCACCTCCGCCAATTATTGACAGGGAGCGTGCGAGAAGCCAACCACGTTGGTTGGTGCAATAAATTACCAGCAATAATTCCACCCATGCCCCAACCGATAACGAGATAAGAAAGCAGCGGTCCCTACCTGCCAAAAAAGCTTCGCTGTCCGGGGTCGACCTCCGTGCGTGACGACGTGAGGCCACCGACGGGCTCGGAGTCGCACTCATCGCCTTCTCAATCGGCGCCGGTCCTCTTACTGCCATTCTCAATTCGAGTAAAATTCTCTTTGATTGCTAACTTACTCATATCGATGAGCAGTCAAATACTTGTGAGTTTTCAAGGTTAATGTTCTCTGTGTCTCTGAGTTTTTTTGAATCTGAATGCCAAAAATGGAAAAAAAAAACAGATATAAAGTCTATTTTGAGCAAGGAAAAAAAGATACAGTTCTGTTCTTTGAAAAACATTTGATACCTTGCTATGTCCCCGTGGATCCCTAAGGAAGAGGGGCTCTTCCAGCAACCGGAGTGCCACCAAGAGTCGACATCATCGACGTCTCCATTAGAAGCCGGAGAGTATGATCCAAGCAAACCGAGCTGCTAAAGAGACAGAGAGCTTAAGTGGAGAAGCGGAGGAGCAAAGTGTTGAGCGAGATGAAGAGGAGGTGAGGCATGATAAACAAAGAACAAGAGCCAGAGAGCACAAGTGGAGAAGGGGGGGAGCGAAGTGCTGAGCGAGACGAAGAGGAGGTGAGGCCGAAGAACAATGGAATTTTAGTCCCACATCGCTAAATATAACTCTCTGAGTGCGACTGAGAACTTTAAAAGGAGGAAGGATCCTATTATACAATTTATTCCTTTCTCGGCCTTTTGGCTAAGATCAAGTGTAGTATCTGTTCTTATCAGTTTAATATCTGATATGTGGACCATTGGTTCACTATGATATTAAAATAATTTTTTATGGGGAGAGGATTCATCACAATAGCTTGTTATTAGAATCCTTGCGTGTCGTCTTTGCGTTGCACTATTGCATAGGCGGGCACACCCGACCAAATATAATTTAAATAACAAAATTAGCATTATTAAAGCTATATTAAATTGAGTTAGTTCTAAATTTAAGTCTTTATGTTTTGCTTCTTTAAAAAACATTAGAGACCTTGCTAACCACCAAGAGCCTTTCCCTCTTGTATAAAAAGCCAAGTATATCACGCTAAGGATCGCAAGGCTCCATAACAAAGAATTTGACAGCGTCGAATGAGAGCGCGTGGATTCATACTTATAATTTCTTTTTACAAATCGTGCTTGACAAATACAAAAAACTGTTGATAAACTTATTAGAGAAACTAAGCTAGCTAGTCGAGCACATCGTCAAGGAACGAATCTGGGATCTCTTCTCTTTTTATATTTCTGCTTGACAGATCAGGGGAGAGGTAGTCGTCCTTGACAGATCAAGGGAGAGGTAGTCGTCGTCCTTCAATTGTTGGAGGGTCCCATTGATACCATAGTCAAAAAAGTGGAGAGTCCAGTCAATGAATATTTCATTGAATTCAGGGCAGCGAAGGTACTTCACCTTGAAAGATTCCTAGCGATCAGGTTTCTCCTCCTTGAACTTGTTAAATGTAGCCTAGGACTCCTCTAACTCAGCCTTCAACGCAGCTAGCTCGACCGCTTGCTTGTCTTTTGTTCATTTTTGTTCCCCGAGCTTGAGCTCACTCGCCGCCTGCACTGTCGTTCGGCTAACCTGCTCAGTCGCAAGTGTTGCCTCTGCCTCTTTGAGCTTTTTGGCTAAGACATGAGCCTCCTTGTTTTCTGTCTCCAAATCTTCGATGGCTCAGAGTTCCCTGGTATTAGCAGAATTTATCTTCGACTCGTAGTGGTGGCCCTACTTGGTCAGCCGGTCGAGCTGTAGCGCCTGATTATAAGTTTTGTTCTTTTCAACTGTTAGCGTCCACTCGAACCTCAACAATTTCTCAGAGCTCATGTCAAAGTCTTTTTTTAGTTGAGCAACCTCGGTGATTAGCTGCTCAACCTGACCCTATGTTGTGTCCAATTGAACGGCTAGCGCTCGGAGCTGCTAGTTCTCATGTTCGAGAAGGCCAGCCGCTGACACATGGCCAAACTTTTCACCCAGTACTACAGGCAAAATGGAGCTACTTAGCACCGATCGAGAAAAGTAAAGAAACGATGCGACTATACTTACCCCAGTGGCTTTTTGGGAGAAACTGTAAGCAAGTTCCCCAGGCAGGATAGTCGATGCTCAGGTCCTGGTGTCGGCCCAGACCCGTGCTAGAAGACCTTGAATGGTAATTTGATGCTGTGGGGAGCGGGGCACGTCGTCGTCTGGTTGGCGCCACTCGTCAGTCTATAGACAGAGGATAGCCTTGATGAGTCTACCGCCGCTCGGAGTTGAAGGGTTTAAGGTAGCTGAGCCTTTGGATTTGGACTTCGAGAAGGAGCGAATAATGGACAGCGGTGCTTCTATGCGAATCTGTGGAGAAGGAAGATAGGCAATTGAGGGTGTGAGTGTGGCCCCAACCAGCAACGTGGACAATGAAGTCCGATCAAAGGAAGGAGGAGTCAGCAGAATAGTGATAATGAGCATTTTTATTGGTTATTTTGGTTCTTATTATTGACATTTTGACCTTCTCACATGCTTAATTTGATGTTTATACTATGTGTTGTGAGTGAAACTTATTTTGGACTTAATTATAAATTTTCTACAAATTATGAAATTTAATTTCATGTTTTTATGTGGTTTTATAGGAAATCTAAAGAGTCATGGATTATGGTCTGATCGAATCAAATTTGACTTGATTTGGAGATCAAATGAGTGAGATCTAGCAGAATCAGTATCAACTGTTGATCCGCATCTGGAACAATCTGAACCTTTGCCTCATTAAGTAGAAGATCCAGCCGCCCATCATCTTTATCATCAAATCTGAACCCTACATCCACTCCTATTGAATGGACGGCCCAGATCAGATGAGAGGAAATCCTCTCTTAAGCACTTCACGCAACGCTACAGTGGTGGAACACCTTCTCTGTTCGCGAATTGCAGGGCGCGGCTAGGGCATTGACTTCTCCACAGCACCTCCTTCTTCTCCGTTCTTCTCTCCGGCCGGCGGCCTCTCTTCCTCTTTTTCTCGCCGCCGGCCGGCCATCCACAGCCATACTTCTTCTCAGATTCCAGAGGCGAGCGGCAACAACAACTCGGCAAGGAACGACGAGCTTTGGTAGCGATTTCCGACCCAATCCACCTCGCCGGAGGGGTTCTCCGGTGTGATCTCCACCGTCCAGCTTCTTCCTGGCAGCTCCACTGCTTGGGGTTCAGGCGGCAGAGCAAGGAGCAGCAGGCGGCGGTTCGTTCCAGTTCACAGCAGTCCACATTCATTTCCAGCCATCTTCCAGCGGAGGGGTTCTTCGGTGGAAGATCCGTTCACCATCTTCGTTGTCGCAGCTAGCAGCATTCCAGCAGATTGTGCGCTGTCCACCGGTTTTGGGGGTTCCGAGCCGGGTCTTCGTGTGACGACGAAGATAGTTATTGGTAATCGGAAGTGGATATGTGAATTGTGGTTGGATTAGTTTAGAGTTTAATTCTGTTTATTTTGTTAATTTGCTTGTGTTGAAGTTCTATTGTTGAATGCTTGTATTGAATATGATTGTTCATGTTTGAATTGCACTTACTACGTTTAATTAGCTTAACGCATACAAAGTGTTCGATGAATTGCTTCAACCAAGTGTTAGGTTTATTTTGACGCATTTTAGTTCGGTTAATTTTTACTTTGTCTTGTTCTTTCAATTTACTTAAGTTCTAGCTTTGATTTAATGCAATTAGGCTAGATTAGTTTAGAATGTCATTACATGTTTTAGGTTTCATTGCATTCTTAGTTTCGTTAATGCTTTACTTCATGTTATGCCCATTGATAGATTATCTTGTATCGTAGTGTGACAATGCGATGTAGGAAAATCTTCAATGGTTAGTTAGGATAGATATAGTTTTTTTATTTGCATTGTCTTTCATTTACTAGATTAGGTTTCATTTAATGCTTTGTCATTCTGTTTCTTAGTTTATTTGTGTTGATAGTTAATTCATAGCGTAGAGTGACAATGCGTTGTGGATTAATTATTCACACTTAGTTAGATTTCATTCCGCATTAGTGTAATTTCTTACTTGTCTTGCTTTTAATTTGTTAGGTTTATAATCAAAATCAAAAACCCCATTTCCATATTAAAAACCCCCAAAAAAATAGAAATAACATACGATCCTAAGTTTACCACCCTATCGTTACTTTCGTTGGCGGACGACCCGAGTCATTCCTATGCTACATTAGTGTAGGAGGGGTTTGGTACTTCATAATTTGATGCCCAATTCACGACAAAATTGGACTGTAATCAAATTGGCGCCGTTGCCGGGGAGAAAGTAGCGGTGTTTGATAATCTTAGGATTGTTTTTCTATTTTCTTTCTTTTCTTGTTTCTATTTTTTGTGGTTCCAAAAATTCAAAAACATTGTTAAGGGCTTAATTATTTCATCTCTTGTATGCATGTGTGTTATCTTGTCTATTTTCTGTGTTTTTTGATGATATTTGCATGAGTGTTTCAGGATAGACCTGCAAATCTGTGTTATTAGCAGCTTTAGAGATTCAGTGTGATCAGACCTTCATAATTGATGAGTAAAATGAAGAACACTGAAAAGACTCTCAGAGAGCTTTGGACACCAGATTTGTCAGTTGATTCATTCTGCATTCAATATTTTGATTTAGATGCAGACTTCGAGTTATGGACTATTGTACATTTATTACCGAAGTTTCATGGACTTTCTGGTGAAGATCCCAATAGACATTTGCATGATTTGGAGATGGTTTGTTCTTCATGGAACCCACACGGCATATCAGAAGTGTTATTAGCAGCTTTTATACTGACTTTATAAAGAAACAAATACCTCAGTTATTATGGAAGTGTGTGCTCTTAATCCTAATATAATAACAAGCACATATTTTTGATATTTATTTCTTTAATTTATCAATGGGTGAGATTTAGTTCGATGAATCAATAAACCCGATAAGTTGGGAAATTGTATCACTTATAGTGTGTGTTGTTGATTATAGAAGGAAACTGTGTCCTAGAGATACTAGGTTGATAATGTCCCCAAGAGGAGCTCATAAGGATTGTCATGTTAAACCCTGCAGGTGGACTTAGTCCGACATGACGATAAGGTTGAGTGGTACTACTCTTGGACTTAGATATTAATTAAATGAGTTGTCAGTAACTCACTTAATTAGTGGACATTTGATATCTTAAACACAGGGAGACTAACACACTCATAATAAGAAGGAGCCCAAAAATGTAATTTGGGATTGGTGCGGTAGTTCAATGATAATTCTCTAGTGGAATGAATTATCATTGATAAAATTAAGTTGTGTTGGCGAACACGGGATGTTTAATTTTATCGGAGACCAAACCAATTCCTCCTCTCGGTCCCTATCGTAGCCTCTTATTTGTAAGTTTTATACCCACTATACCCACCTTCTATACCCACTAATATAGGCCAAGCTAGCTTGGGAACCAAACTAGGCCGGCCTAGGTATATTATTGGGTGGTCGGCCTTAGCTTGAACCCAGTCCGGCCAAATTAAATTAAAAGGATTTTAATTTTAGTTTTATTATGTGGAAGAAATAATTTTTAAAAGAATTAAAATTAAAATATCTCTCTTGTAAAGATCTACAAAGATTAAAGAAAGAGATTAGATCTCTTTCCTTATTTGTAGATTGATGAGTTATTTTATTTTCTCTTTAAAATTATCCACATGTTGATAAAATTAAAATTATAGAAATTTCCTTTATCAACCATGAAGAGATTTTAAAGAGAAATTTTATTTTTTAAAATTTCGGAAACAAATTAGGAAGTTTTAATTGTTGATTAAAACTTGTCTAATTTATTTTCTCTAGAAGTGGCACCATTAGAGATTAAATTGGGAAATTTTATTTAATTTTTCTCAATTAAATCAAGTCAAGGAAATTAAGGAAATTTTATTGTAATTAAATTTCCTAATTTGCCTAGGCCAAGGAATATAAAAGAAGGGGTGAGGGTGCCTTCACAATAGACAACATCTATTATTCCTCTCCCTCTTTTGTTCCTTGGTGTGGCCGGCCAACCTCTCTCTCTCTTCCTCTTGTGGTGGCCGAACCTCTCCCTCTATTGGAGCTCTTGTGGTGGCCGGATACTACTCGGAGAAGAAGAAGAAGAAGAGAGAAAGCTAGCATCTCTTGGAGCTTGGTTAGTATTTTGTTTTCTTCCTTGGTGAAGCTTCCTCTTGGTTGGCGAACCTAGCTAGGAGGAGAAGAAGGTGATTGGTGGTTTCTCATCTCGGAAGATCGTTGCCCACACAACGTCCGAGGTTAGAAGAGGAATACGTAGAAGATCAAGAGGTTTTTCTACAAGGTATAACTAGTAAATTTTATTTCGCATCATGCTAGTTATTTATGGAAATAATACCAAATACAAGAGGCTTACGTTCTAGAATTTCGAATATGTTTTTTCAAGTTGTGTTCTTTTGTTTCTTTCTTTCCTTGTGATTTGATTGTTCTCTTTGGTTAACCTAAAGTTATTTTAGGAAATTAAATATTAGCTTTCTATTAAAGGTTTTGTCTAGTCGGTGGTGGTTGCTCCCATATCCAAGAAGGCCATGTGCCTCGCCACGTCGAACCTTTTATGTAAATTAATATTTAATGGAATTAATAACTTAAGGAGACTTGGGTCGAACGTGTTAAGTTCCGCAGGAGATCCAAGTCAAAACCTAAAAGAGCAAATAGATTAAGTTTTGGATCAAACGTGTTAAGTTCCGGCGATCCAAAATTTAATTTAAAAGAACACATGGTAGCTAGGAAAAGGTTCGGACCTTTGTACAAAATTTTTGGAACCTATAGGTTTTCCGAGTAGCAACCAACAATTGGTATCGAGCTAGGGTTTTGCCTCGTGTATTTGGTATTAGTTTAATTATGCATATATACATAATTTAGGCGAGGTTAATAGTAGGATGTCTTAACTTTGTGGATCGCAGGATCCAACTATTACGGCTTATAGTTATTATGTGTGTGATTGGACCCTTGGACATGTCAAGGCATTTTATTGTGTGTGCGTGATTGTATTATAAAATACAGGGTGTATTTAGTTTTATTAGGATTTTATTTTGATCTAGATACATATACATTCCTTTTATGGAATATAGGATCAAAATGTAAAATTCTATTTATGTCATGGATCTAATCTTGCAAAGCGTGGAACCTTCGAGGACCGAGGCGGAACTAGGAGCAAGATGGATCGACAACTAGACCCGATAGCGGTGGCCAAATATGGCGCAGCTTGGGATGACAACACGGAGGACTAGAGATAAAAGCCATAATAGTTGAAAATTAGATTTTCTATTTATTGCTTTTATATTGTCCTGTGTTTGTTTACATATTTAGTAGGCTAGCATAGTTAAAATTCCTCATTTATAAATAACTAAGTGGGAGAGGGATTTTAAGTAAATCCATGGTCTCCATTCTTGGTTTGTAAGTGATGCAAACAAGCTTGCGTTGGCTCGAGTGCCTTCCTCCATGCGGATGAGCTTGTTTGTGGATCACTGAACTTCCATTTTGGATGACTATAGGAAGTTAATTAAGAGCGTGTGATCTCCCCAACGGAAGGGCATAATCTTATTAATGGACTTAGTGTCAAGTAATGGTATACACTTAGACACATCTAATAGTATCCTCCCATCGGAGTGCTATTATTTGTGTGACCAAATGAAACCAACTATTAATTTGTCATAAAACTAGGTTGACAAGATAATAAAATTAAAGGGTTAAAACCCTCTTACAAATGATTGATTTTGTATACGTCCACACTAACGTGGCATACAAAATTAACGGTGTTTGAGATAATTTTATTTGTCATAAAGATACGTTGACAAGATAGTTAATGGGTAAAACCCTCCTTTTACAAATGTTGAATTTGTATACGTCCACACTAACGTGGCATGCAAAATTCACGGTGTTTGAGGTGTTGGTAAATTTAAATAATATTGTTTGAGGAATCAATGTTATTTTAAATTCAAAGAGTTTTGACCAAATATTTGATCAAAGACAACTATTTTATTCGTCATAAAGTAAAGTTGACGAGATAATAAAATTAATGAATAAAATCTCCTCTTCGATTTTGTATACACAAAATTCATGGAGATTTTAAGGAGTTGATCTTGACCAAATATTTTTGTGATTCTTAGGATGTTTGTCAATTCCTAGTAGTCATACTATAGAAAAAGACTTAGTAGTCCCAATTGTAATGATTGGAAATAGGACTTGGACATTAAGGTTATCTTCTTAGAACTAAGAACAATTTAGGTGTATTTAATTCATTAGTTGAAACATGTCTAGTGGTGTTATCTACCAGAACCTGGAGTGTAGATACAAGATGTCATTAATCATGTCTGCAATTCATTGCAGGGTTCCAGGAAACCCGACAACTAAATGAAAGGTAAATCACCGTCCACATGGGCACTACTGTAAAAGTGGTAACTGTTGCAGTGGGAGATGTTTATCCTTTGATAAGAATAAAATATGGATTTTAAGTAATTGTCTTTACGTACCAAGTTTAGAAAGAACCTGATTTCAGTTTCTAAACTATTATAGATATTATGTCTATTTTGATAACAAAGTTGTTATCAAGAAAAATAGGAAAGTTATCTATTCTGGTATGATGGTTGACAATTTATAATCCAATAAACTCCCACGATGCAACAAATGGAAATTAGTAACACATCTTCTAATTTTAAGAGAAAGCAACCTTCGGAAATGAACCAATTATATCTTTGGCATCTAAAGCTAGGTTATACTTGAGTAGGATTCATTGGTAGCTGATAAACTTTTGGGTTCATTGGTAGTGGAAATCTTTCCAACCTACGAGTCTTACTTGGAAGGAAAATAACCAAGAAGCTTTTAAGTCCAAGGGGTATGGAGTCAAAGATATGTTGAAAACGGTTCATTCTGATTTGTGTGATCCTATGACTATCCAGACAAGAGGTAGTATTGAATATTTTGTCTATTTAATAGACAACTATTCAAGATACAAATAAATTTACTTAATGTACCGCAAGACTAAGTACTTTGATTAGTTCAAAGAGTACAAGGTTGATGCGGAGAAATGTTAAAGTAAAAAGTCACTATGGAAGATCGTAGTGGCAAGTACCTCTTGAGAGATTTTAGGAGTCACTTATCAGAAGTTGGATTTCAATCCCAACTAACTGCATCTGGTACACCCCAACAGAATGATGTAGTATAAAGAAGGTAAAGGACTCTTATGGAATAATTAGATAGATGATGAGTTATTCAGAAAATTACCAAATTTGTTTTAAGGATAAACTTTGAAAACGAAAGTGAACATAGTACCTTCCAAGTTAGAACTCTCTATAGAATCGCTGAATAGGTGAAAACCTATTTTGAAGCATATTCGGATTCGGTAATCCAGACATATGTTAAAGAGAGACAATGATAAGTTGGATAGGAGTTCACTTGTTTGTAAGTTATCCTAGATAAACAAAAGTAGGTTTATAGTCTTAAAAATCAGAAGGTCATTGTTAGCATCAATGACTGATTTTTAGAAAAGGACTATATAATGAACCAAGTGCTCATAAGTAAATTTGTTCTTAAGGAAATAATAAAGGACATGTCTAACCTAGTACCAACTGTACAAGATGAGATACCACAAGAAAACTGCAACACATATCACAAATGATACACAATTGCATAAAGTGTCTTGTCATAGTGGGAGGGTTGTTAGGCAACCTAAATATGTTCATGTTTTGGGAGAGTTTTTGGACTCGATCCCTGAAGGACATAAACCTGATCTCCGGACATATGACGAAGCACTCCAAGATAAATATGCAGCATCTTGGCAAAGAGTAATGAATAATAGAATTAGAATATATGTATTCTAATAAAATCTGGAAGCTTATAGAACCACCAAGTGGTGTAAAAGCCTTTGGGTGTAAAAGGTCTGTAATAGGAAAAGAGGGATAGACAGGAAGGTTGAAACCTTCAAAGCAAGGCTTGATGGAAAAGGAAACTTTTTCACCGGTAGCCATGCTTAAGTCTATCCGGATTCTTTTATCTATTTGGCAAGTGGATGTCAAGACAGATTCCTTAATGGAAGTCTTGAAGAAAGCATCCATATAAAGCAACCGAAGGGTTCATTGCAAAGGGCTAAGAGCATCTTGTGTAAAGCTCAATCAGTCTATGGACTGAGGCAAAGCTTCAAGGTCTTGGAACATCCGGTTTATCAAAGTAATTCAGACCTATGGATTTATTTAGTAACCGGATAAGTCTTGTGTATACAAAAGGTGTGATGGAAGCGTGGTGGTATTTCTTGTACTATACGTAGATAACATTTTTGGTAGTTGGAAACAATATCAAAATGTTGTCAGAAGTAAGGGTATGGTTGTCCAAACAATTAGATATAAAGGACTTGGGAGAATGTATATATTCTTGAGATCAAAGTAATAAGGGATCTCAAGAAAAGAATATTTTACTTATCCCAAGCTTCATACATCGGAAAAATCCTTTCTCGTTTTAAAGCATGCAAAACTCCAAGAAAGGTTTCTTACCTTTTCAGGATGGAGTAACTTTATCTAAAGGTATGTCTCTGTAGACATTAAAGGAGATAAAGGAAATAAAGGCAGTTCTTTATGCTTCGGCTGTCGGAAGCCTAATGAATGCTATGCACGAGATAAGAAATCTGTTTTGCCAAGGGCATAGTTGGCAGATATCAAAGTAACTCTGGACAAGGACAGTGGACTGCAGTAAAGCATATATTGAAGTACCTTAGATGCACTAGAGATTATATGCTAGCTTACAAGGCAGTTAATTTGGTCCTTGTGGGTTGCATGGATTTTGACTTCCAATCGGATAGGGACAATAATAAGTCAACCTCGGGGTTTTGTGTTTACTTTAGGAGGTAAAGTCATAACTATGGAAGAGTGATAAGCATAGGTGTTTTTTTGGACTCCACCATAGAAGTTTAGTATATGGCAAGCCTCTGAGGTAGCCATAAAAGTGAATGACTCAATAACCTCAAGATAGACTTAGATATGATTTCGGTTTGTCAAAGATTATTACAATTTATTGAAATAATATTGGTGCAGTAGCAAACTCAAGAAACCATAAGTCTATAAAGGCAAGTAAACACAATAGAGCGCAAGTACCACCTAATACGAGAAATCGTTAAACGAGGAGAAGTTGTCATCGCCTAGAATGCATCGGATGATGGCTAGATTTTTCACTAAGGTCCTTAAGGCGAGAGCTTTTGATGGACATGTTGAAGGGTTGGAATCGGATGTATGGCAGCAGATATGGCAGCTTAGTCTTTTAGTATAAGTGGGAGATTGTTAGAGTGTATACTAAAAGCCTAGCTTTTGGTATAAACATTTATCTAGAAATAAGAATCACATTGGTCAAATATCTACATTTATGATAAATGTAGTTGTTCAATTAATTTATATTGTAGATAACATGGTGTGTGGTGTCACACAGAGGATCATGTTATCAGTACTTTATAAATTATAAACAGTAGCTCACGACCATAATGGAAAGGAACAAACCATTGGAAGGTCGTAGTGTAATTAGGTATTAGTTTATCTTAACTATATAATTACACTAGTACACTAAGAGTGTATTGAGTAGGACCATTAGAGGTCGTTTCTTTTATACTGACTTTATAAAGAAACAAATACCTCAGTTATTATGGAAGTGTGTGCTCTTAATCCTAATATAATAACAAGCACATATGTTTGATATTTATTTCTTTAATTTATCAATGGGTGAGATTTAGTTCGATGAATCAATAAACCCGATAAGTTGGGAAATTGTATCACTTATAGTGTGTGTTGTTGATTATAGAAGGAAACTGTGTCCTAGAGATACTAGGTTGATAATGTCCCCAAGAGGAGCTCATAAGGATTGTCGTGTTAAACACTTAGTCCGACACGACGATAAGGTTGAGTGGTACTACTCTTGGACTTAGATATTAATTAAATGAGTTGTCAATAACTCACTTAATTAGTGGACATTTGATATCTTAAACACAGGAGACTAACACACTCATAATAAGAAGGAGCCCAAAATGTAATTTGGGATTGGTGCGGTAGTTCAATGATAATTCTCTAGTGGAATGAATTATCATTGATAAAATTAAGTTGTGTGTTCGGCGAACATGGAATTTTATCGGAGACCAAAACCAATTCCTCCTCTCGGTCCCTATCGTAGCCTCTTATTTGTAGAAGTTTTATACCCACCTATACCCACCTTCTATACCCACTAATAAGGGCCAAGCTAGCTTGGGAACCAAACTAGGGCCGACCTAGGTATATTATTGGTGGTCGGCCCTAGCTTGAACCCAAGCTAGTGGGGCCGCCAAATTAAATTAAAAAGGATTTTAATTTTAGTTTTATTATGTGGAAGAAATAATTTTTAAAAGAATTAAAATTAAAATATCTCTCTTGTAAAAGATCTACAAAGATTAAAGAAAGAGATTAGATCTCTTTCCTTATTTGTAGATTGATGAGTTATTTTATTTTCTCTTTAAAATTATCCACATGTTGATAAAATTAAAATTATAGAAATTTCCTTTATCAACCATGAAGAGATTTTTAAAGAGAAATTTTATTTTTAAAATTTCCGAACAAATTAGGAAGTTTTAATTTGTTGTTAAAACTTGTCTAATTTATTTCTCTAGAAGTGGCCAGCCATTAGAGATTAAATTGGGAAATTTTATTTAATTTTTCTCAATTAAATCAAGTCAAGGAAATTAAGGAAATTTTATTGTAATTAAATTTCCTAATTTGCTAGGCCAAGGAATATAAAAGAAGGGTGAGGTGCCTTCACAATAGACAACATCTATTATTCCTCTCCTCTTTGTTCCTTGGTGTGGCCGCAACCTCTCCTCTCTTCCTCTTGTGGTGGCGAACCCTACCCTTCTATTGGAGCTCTTGTGGTGGCTGGATACTACTCGGAGAAGAAGAAGAAGGAGAGAAAGCTAGCATCTCTTGGAGCTTGGTTAGTATTTTGTTTTTCTTCCTTGGTGAAGCTTCCTCTTGGTTGGCCGAACCTAGCTAGGAGGAGAAGAAGGTGATTGGTGGTTTCTCATCTCGGAAGATCGTTGCCCACACAACGTCCGAGGTTAGAAGAGGAATACGGTAGAAGATCAAGAGGTTTTTCTACAAGGTATAACTAGTAAATTTTATTTCCGCATCATGCTAGTTATTTATGGAAATAATACCAAATACAAGAGGCTTACGTTCTAGAATTTCGAATATGTTTTTCGAAGTTGTGTTCTTTTGTTTCTTTCTTTTCCTTGTGATTTGATTGTTCTCATTGGTTAACCTAAAGTTATTTTAGGAAATTAAATATTAGCTTTCTATTAAAGGTTTTGTCTAGTCGGTGGTGGTTGCTCCCATATCCAAGAAGGCCATGTGCCTCGCCACGTCAGTACTGGGAACCTTTTATGGAAATTAATATTTAATGGAATTAATAACTTAAGGAGACTTTGGTCGAACGTGTTAAGTTCCGCAGGAGATCCAAGTCAAAACCTAAAAGAACAAATAGATTAAGTTTTGGATCAAACGTGTTAAGTTCCGCAGGCGATCCAAAATTTAATTTAAAAGAACACATGGTAGCTAGGAAAAGGTTCAGACCTTTGTACAAAATTTTTGTACAGTGGAACCTATAGGTTTTCCGAGTAGCAACCAACAAGAAGAAGATGTTAGACTTAGAGCATTTCCATTTTCAGTTGCAGATTCAGCAAAAGATTGGTTGTATTGTCTCCCACCCAATTCAATT